>NC_136491.1:78836625-78854125 GCF_053919585.1 Euprymna scolopes | reverse complement strand
TGCGTTTTCTTTAAGTTCAAACGAGGCCTTGAATTTATTGCAGCGACCTAAGTTAATCGTGAATGCCTCAGGAAATAATTCTTTTAAATCGTCTTTTATATTTACTGTTGTTGGAGAAGAACATTCTAATTTTTTACAGAATGTATTGATTGGCTTATCCCATAGTCCGAATTTCTCAATTAAATCTATTCCAAACAGATTTTCACTATTTTTTAGTACGAATATTTTTAATTTCTTCGAAATCCCTTTCAATTTTATCGGGAGGACAACTTCTCCTTCAAATTTTATACCACCACCAGTTACCGTCCGGGCTGCTTTACTAGTTTTCATCATGACCGGTTTTCCCAACTTTTTCAACGTATTCAGGTTTATTATAGAAACATTGGAGCCGGAGTCGAATTGTAACTTTATTGATGTTTTTAATATTTCCACTTTTACGTATTTTCGCCGATCTTTGTCTAATTTTGTATTTGATTTTGTTTGCTGTACTCTCTTTCTGGTGTAATCTTTATATCTGCAGCAATCGCTTTTGTGTCCCACCTTCTTACAAATGTAGCATTTTTTCTTCTTATAAGGACAATCTGATTCCCAATGCTTTTCTGCACATCTCTTACAGTTATATCTAGGAAGAGGCTTGTTATATTCTGTACTATATTTATGGTTATTATCTTTGGAATAGCCCGTTCCATTGCTTTTCTTTGTAAAGTTCTTGGTTGGTGCGTATGGTTTTCTAACTTTTCTTACATATGCCACTCCGGATTCTTCTATATTTTTTTAATCCTTTTTTAGTGTAATGGCCCTTTCACAGTCCTCTGCTAGTTTCTGGAGGGTTAAATCTTGCTCAGATTCCAGCTTAGACAACACTCGTCTGCGTATTTCTGCATTTTTCGTGGAAACTAACCCTTGAGCGAAGATTAGACATTTAAAATCTTCTACCGTTATTTCTGCAAGCTTAAAATTATCGCAGTTTTTATTGACCACTGATGCGTATGTCAAATAATCTTGGTTGTCCATCTTTCTTAGATTCATGCACCGCCATCTTTTATGAAAAAGAGATATATTTGGATTAAATAATTATTTTAGTAATTTTACAGCTTCCATGAACTCTAATTCCGCAGTTTTTTTAGGTAATTTGTAATCTACGAATTTTCTGTGTTCTGATGTACCTAATTTGCTGAGTAAGAGGCTCACTTTCTGACTATTTGGCCAATTTTTACAGTCCAGTTGAAAAACATCCTCGTATCTTGTGTAGTATGCTTCAAAATTCTTCTCATCCTCAGGCACATAATGAAATGTGTCCATGTTATTAAAAATAGTTGTATGGGAGAAATTAACACTATCGACATTTTCTCGATTACTCTTTAGTAGTTCCAGTGTTTTAGCAAAACGTTCATCTTGTCTTTCTTCATATTCCAATTGTAGTTTCTTATGCCTTTCTTCCTGTTCCAATTGCAGTTTTTTCTGCTTTAATTGTGCCCTTTTCTGCTTTTCTTCTTGTTCCTGCTGCCATTTCAATAATCTGTCCTCTCTCTTTTCCTCGCGGTCAGCCTGTGCCTGTATTTGTGTTTGCAAAAGCTCGTTTTGTGTAGCTTGTCTGCGTTCATCCCGCTCAGCCTGTGCTTGTAAAAATTGCATGAACATTTTTGATAAGTCTTCCATGTTTTTTTTAGTGTGTAGTTAAAAGAAAATATTGTACCATGTACAATATACACCGGTTTGGGTTACAACAAAAACGCAAATTTCTGTAAGCTCCTGTTTTCAATAATAATATCGCTGCTTGCAATAATATATTCTTGTTGCGAGTCACGCTGCAAAAAAAAAATAAAACAGGTTTATCTGGAATCACGAAATGGAATTGACTTTCCGTTTTTAGGCACTTACTAATAAGTAACTCTTTCAACAAAATAAACGGTTTTTTTTTTTTTAATCGAGTCACAATTGAATAAATGTTTGCAGTACATTTAGTTCTTTGAGTTTTTTTTGTTTTAATAATTAAAATACCTCTTAAATTGAGATTACCTTTTTTCCGTGACGTTTTACTGTATTATTCGTTATTCAGTGACAATTTCAAGAAAAAAATCCTTTCCTTGAATTTTAGTTAATTAAAAAGTCCTTTAGTTGTTGGTTTGTTTACGGAGAACAGTAATTAGAATCCACTGGTGAACTTTTTTCGTAGGTTACTTCCTTGCTTTTCGTAATACGGGTCTGACCTGTCGTTTTTGCGACAGAACAAAGTTCGCTTTTCGTTTGCAAGTTGGTCCTTTAGTAAGATTTGTCGTGTAGCGACAAAACAAAAATTCACTTTTACATTCGTTTGCAAGTCGGATTCCCAGAAAACGGCGTAAATTGTCGCTTTTGCCACGTTAGAGTTTTTTTTTCACTTGAGTTGAAACTTCTCTTTAGCGTAAAATCCGTTTGCTCATCAACACTTTGCATTCCTTAAAAAATGGTCAACCTTTGTGTTGTACTTTTTTTTTTTAATAGTTCTTCGTCAAACTGTTATATTTGACGCTTCATATCTCGTCGCCAACTATTGTGGTTGCAAGGTTGAACAATAATTAGTAAGGAAATACAATGAAGACGCAAACAACAATATAACGCAATAATAAGTGTATTAAAGAAAAGATATATTTACAATATGTACAAATGACGGTGTCGAGTCAGAAAGTCTTGGTGGGAGGACATGTATGCTCTTCGGCGTCACTTCCGGTGGCATTTGAGTAAGACACACCAAGGCCAACCTAGGCTTGCCATTTATAGTGTTATGTTATTCGCATGTGCAAATAAGTGGTTGCCACCACAACACATACTAAACATCCCCTGTTTTTTTTAAATATGTAAAACACATAAGGAAAATGTAGAAATTAAAGAAAAAATAAAATATAATACAATTAATAAATGCACATAAACCAAATATTAAACGAAACATAGATAAAAAGACGTTGAAAATAAATAATATTAAAAAAATTTGCACTATTATATGTGTATGTATAAAGTATTAGAAATCATTCTATATAAAAATTAAATGTCTAAGCATTATTAATTATTTGAATTATGTAGACGTTCCCAAGAAAACATCTTTACTCGCATAACAACCATGAAGGCGCGCTTAAACATTTGTAAAAAAATAAGGAAGAATTAAAAAATAAAAGAAATAAAAAAATAAAGAAAATATTAATTAGATATAAAAAATATATATTAATATATATAAGATCAGAAAATCTCTAGCGCCTCACAAAAGAAAAAAACTAATAATTTTAATAGGTATATCTGAATGAAATTTCCATATTAAACTTTGTTTCTATGACAACGCATAGCGTATTTCATGAGCACCGATAATGCTTTCATTTCCGGTTCGGATTAAAATAAAATTTGATTTCTTACACGCAAAAATTAAACTATATAACAAATTAACGATTAAAAGAAAAAAAAAACCCATAAAATTAAAATCAATTCGGCGATACAATGGTGATGTTTATCGGCAAAATAAAAATTAAACGCCAGTATTCACAAAGAGCACCTTGACTGAAACACCAGTCGAATTCAAAATACTCCTATTTCTTATTAATTTTTATGTTTATTTCGGACTGTTATCCTCATTTTTATTAGTTGTTGTTTTCCACGACTTTTCGGCCAACTATTCCTCTTGCCTTCAGCAGGTGGTAACCGCGACGGATAAGAACTTCGAATTCCCTAACTGCATTCTCACAAATCACTGCCATCCGTAGTTGTCGTCTCACCATGTTTTGGCTAAGTAAGCCTCTGACCGGCTTTGGGTAGTATTGAAACCGCTATCTTCAGACAACGCTCATCCGGAACCATAGAGATTCAACGTCTATATCAACTGCGTCACCGGCCCTAAAGGGCGATCAAGCGTGATTTTTTATCTTATAAATCCACGTTTATTTATTATCTGATCTTCCATAGTCGGGTCCGTACTGATTGGTATATATTAATTCATTTTTGAGATAAGTATTATATATATTAAATTTTATTTTTATTTCTGACTATTATTCTCATCTTTATTAGTTGTTATTTCTTTTTGATAGCTGAGCAGTTTACACAGTTGTGTATGCATTTTTCTCGATATTTTCCATTTCTTGTTTTTTTAACGCAATTTTTTTGGTCTCCTTTATAAAAAAAAATACCTTATCAAAATATTAAAAACTTCAACTGTACCCGTTATCTGGAACAATAAGTCTATAGTACTGATTTGTATCTATGATTGATTCGGAAAATTGATGTATATGTGAAGATATCTATAAAAAAAAAAATCTGCAAGAACCCCTTTTGCTTGTCTATTTTTTCATAGACATCATATCATTTTAACACCCAGTTCCCTGCATTACTGTTTACTTCTCATACTTTTTCACATGCATTTACCAGCAATACTTCAAGTAAACTTTCTTTCCCTCTTATATATACATGATGATTGCAACGTCTTGTCAGACGAGTGCCACTCCCTCAGACATTTAAAATCCGTGAGCCCAAATGCCTGAGGGAGTATCTATACAAAGATGATGTTACAGAGTCTTAGCTTTGTACGACAGATAAGGCTCTCTCTCTCGGTTAAAAATGTTGAGATCCAGCAACAAGCAAGAGCAAGATATCCAGCAACAAATTAAACTGCAGACCAGCTTAAGTCGGGTACTGGTCTTCCGCTTTATGTTTTTTTTTAAATCAGAGATTTTCTTCTTCTAGAAAGGTTGCATTCACAACGGCTTACGGGAGCCCTCTCCACCCCAATACACATATACACACACAAATATACACGGTGCTAGGTGGCCGTTGACCCAGAAAAAGAGTTCATTCGCCCTTTGGAAGGTCTTGTTTTTAATCCTTCAGGAAGTAGCCGCTCTCCTCACCAAACAAGTCTGGTGCGGGAGCCAGTTTAGTCGACGGTGACCCGACCATGAGGCAGGTAGTACTGGGTTACATGGTACCAGTAGCATATGACATGACATTATATATATATATATATATATATATATATATATATATATATATATATATATATATATATATCCTATTTTAATTCTTTTACTTATACAGTAACATTGAGACCCTAAATTAATATTATTTGTTCGTGGTAGTACTGAGTAATGCTACCACCGCAACCTATTATCACATCTGGTCATCAGGATTGGATAGATTTTTTGTTAATTTTCCCAATAAGGTTTCTATGCCTTTCTTATCTTGTGTTCGCTTTCAAAATTACTGCTTGGTCACGTTTCACATCAGCTAGGTGTGCAGTTTTATTATTGTCAATCTAATGTTCTGTATAATATGAGGCTAGATAATGTTTTGGAGATTTGACACAGTTTTAATTTTATTAATAGTAATATGTTTCTTCATATTGTTATTTTTATTGTACTTTTTGTGATATTGTTTTTGTTGTTATAATTGTTGTTATCAGTATTAGCAATCCTAGAAGTTATAAAGCAGATTATCATCAGATATTGCTAACTGAAAACAACTGGTGGTATTTCTTGAGTCAGGGTCGCAACAAGCCTCGTCGGATTTCTAATACTCTTTAGTTATTTCCAGAAATTTTGAAAATGGGGTTGAGATGCTGAAACAGCCCCTCGCTTTTGAGTTTTCTCGAAAAATGGGCATCCTTCATCCCTGAAATGTGGGTGGCAGCAAGCCCCTGTAAGGCCTAATCATCCAGAAGAAGTCTGAATAGTGGTTTTCCTCTGTTTTTATCCTCATCAACCGTTCTCTTCTATTGGGTGTGGTGACAGTTAATGCCGGCCGTACATGTTTGTATTTTTGTTCATTATGTTGTTATAATTATTTTCGTGTTCATTATTAATGATATGATTATTATTGATTTTTTTTATTATCTTTCTTTAATTTTCTGAGCATTTTATTTATAGTTTGTCTCTACAATTCATTGATGATGTTTATTTTAGTTTCACTTTCACTTTTATGATTGCTCACCAATTATAAACAAAACTCTATTTAATTTCATTTAATATTTTATAAAGATCTCTACGAAAAAATACAACTCAGCATTAAGAATCATTGCCTCTTCTCTCTCTCTCTCTCTCTCTCTCTCTCTCTCTCTCTCTCTCTCTCGCTATCTATCCCAGTCTTCCATATTTACATTATTCTGTTAGTGATAAAGAATATTTTTCTTTTTTTTTATTTACTTTTCCGCTATTGTCATCAGCGTTGAGACTATTTTAAAATCATTTCACCTTAATGATGTGAATGTGTGTTCGGCTTATATTTCTGTCTACAGCACCTACGGTGTGTTTGGATGAAACTATGTTAGTCTTAATACGATTTTAACAACGAAAAATCGTGTGAGCGTGTACACAATATTTAAATTAACTAAATACAAAATATTGTATATGACAGCTATTTCGCCTCCATTAAATTTAAAATATTCAAATGCCATATATAAAAAAAGACTGATAATAAATGCACTTTTCTAACTTCGTTCGCAGATTTAAAACTTATCCATTTATTTCTCGTTGTTACACAATAATTAAGCTTTTTTTATATTTATTCTACATTCAAAAATGTATCTTAGTATCAAATTTGCTTTTAGCGTTTCCATTTTTACCATTGTATTTTTTCTGAAAATTATATAATTCGTAGCAAAAATGTGTGTCTCTTATTGATATATTCGTTTCTTTGTTTTCTGTATGTAGTGTTTTATATACTTCCATTCCGTCTTACTTTGAATATGATATATGTATATATGCATATATATACATATGTGTATACATATGTATATATAGAGAAAATAAAAAGGAACAAACCGTATTATGTGTTCATCAACGTTTCGTCTTTATTTCGAGACTTCCTCTGGATGAATGAGATTAAGAAACCAAAAAATATACCAGTACAAAATATTTGAAAATGCTTCACGTGCACAGTGTGACGCAGTTCTATTTCAGAGAAACGGAAAATTGATGTTGGAAATTCAAAAAGGAGGGGGGGGGCTGGCGCTTTTAAAGAGAAGGAAATTTTAGTGACGTCATATAGTCGTTTATTTAATTTTAAAACTATGAACGCAAGTTTATATTCTTATTGGGGAAAAAAGATATATCTGTTGAAATTCAAATATAAGTTTGTAACAGAAATGAAATGAGTGTTTTTTTATGTAATTTATTGATTGAGATTATGTGTTAATTATTACAGGGGGTGTTTGAAATGTGTGAGAAAGTTAACCTGTGTCCACAGTTTATTAATGTTCTTTTAATAACAGTTTACTTATTAATGGCGCTATGTTATAGAAACCCCCACGTTGTTTAATAGTGCTTGAAATTGCGATAATCGCAGATTCAAGAAGTCTCCGGCGCGGTTTATTTGAAATAAATTTAACTAATTTTGCTTGTTTAAAGTCAAAGGTGTGGTTATGTTGCAATGAATGAGAGAATAATGCACTTAGATAATTGCTATTTTTTATATCTCTTTTGTGTTCATTGAGCCTTTTTTCCAATTTACGCTGAGTTTCACCAACGTATTAATGATGGCAATTATGGCAAGGAATAGTATATACACCTCCATCGGATTTCGTGGTTTTTAATATATGTCTTATGGTTAATGATATATATATATATATATATATATATATATATATATATATATATATATATATATATAAAACAAATAATAGACCATGGAAATTACATAATTGCAACTGAAATTATACCCGGATTTGCTCTGTTTACCACATTGAGCTCTCATACACGGATTTCCTCTGGAATTATTCCATTATAACACTATATATATATATATGTATATATATATATATATATATATATATATATATATATATATACATGTATATTAGTCTTGGGACATTTAATCGAAATCGAAATAGAGAATCTGCAAAATCAGAATACTTAGAGGTATCGGAATCGGAATCAGTATCGGAATAGGAAAAATTATAGCCCAATTTCCGATCACACACCGATTCTTAATTTTCTTTGACAATAACAAAAGAAACAATCGCAGTTTTGTTATACGATGTTGTTAATTTTCAATATAAGACTTTTGAACCCTGTCCAGGAGTGAGAGACAAGCCGCAGATGCACCAACCCAAATGTGATAGCAGTACTCCATACATGGGGGAATGGTGGCCTTATAGAGGTACATGATACTTTCAGGCGTAATTTTCTGGTACGGTAGAGAGAGCTCACCTTCTTTACATCAACCTTGCCAATGCTCTCGATGTATATATTCCAGTTCATGTTCCCGTCAAACGTTAGGCCGAGGAGTTTGAAGGAAGTACTTTCAGGCAGTGTTTTCTTGGCCATTGGTAGAAGAAAAGATTTCTTGTACTTATTGAAGGAAGCAAGCTTAGTCTTGGCAGCATTGACTGTGACTATCCATTTTTGGTTTCACACCTAGTAGATGATGCCCTTTTCTCTTTCGGTGCAACCTCTTTCCCACAGAAAAGTATCTAGCCTGTCTCTTCTCTATAGTTTTTTTCATGGCGAGTGCTTGACTGAACTCTAATTTATAGTCCCATATTCAAACTTTCACAAAAACACTCGACTAGCTTCAACCTTTATATACGATTTCCTCCATCGTTTATCCATGGCTTAATCTAAACGCAGACTCGATGAACAAAGCATCTTTCCTAGAACTGCTTCTCTGTAGAACAGTGCTCCGATGGCCTGCTTCCCGGTTGAATACACAGTAACCTTCAAATTCAATGAAAACAAGTTCTAGTTGAGCTGTCACCATAATCAGATTCTACCCAATTTACACCATTAACGATTGCTACACTATTACCTCACATTAATTAACCCTTGTCATCGAGTGGTTCTAGGTCTTTGATAAGTAGTGACTCGCAAATAAAAATGGTAAAATTTTCAGGTTGCAGAAATTGAAGACAGATATGTGCTGAGAACTCATTTTGCGTATGTTTATGTTAATGAATTTGAAAAAAAGAGGGCTACTACATTATCATAATGCTGTGTTATAAAAAAAAATTAGAATTCTTAAACAAATTAATGCAATTCTGTCAGCAGAGAAACTTTGATCTGACGATCCAGACCTTTCTGATTTAGTTAAATCTTTAATGATCTATGGTTCATGGGGAGCAGTTATTCCTTATTCTTCTTGTATGGATAAAGGACTATGCCCCCCCCAAATCCAAACGCATTCAGAGAAGAAAAATCAAAAAGTTATGTGATATCCTGCCACAAACGTCAAAATAATAGTGACTCAATTCAACCCGGGAATTTTATTGCTGATAGTAGATACATAATATCTTTCAACAAAATCCATTTTAAGCAAAATATCTAGTTCGTCTCAACATAGAAGTTTGCTCTAAATCGAAATTATAAAATACAATTTTAAATATGGTTATAACCTCCTTCGTAGTACTATCATGTATTTTATAAAGACTTGATAGTGGTATAAAGGAGGCTAATAACAATGATCGATCTACAGAGTCACTGAAGATTTTTAAACTTAAATAGATTTTTCTTATTTTATCTTTTTTTAATTTGTCTACTTAAAATATGCAAAATAAAAATAATCTTTACTCATGAGATTTAATGTTTTTTTTAAATCTTGACCATTTTAAGATTCGTACGTTTGTGCTCTTACAAAAACATCATTCATGACAGATTGCAAAATTTCTTGATTGCTATTTAATATCCTTATTCGTTCTGGATATGTTTCCTCAATTCTTACAGGTTTTGAGGTTTGTAAACATAGACGCTGTCTTTAAAATATCCTCACAAGAAAGAGTCGGGGCTAGTCAAGTCTTGCAAACTTGGGAGCCATTTAATATTGCCATATCAAATGATACTGTTGTCGCCAATGCATTGCTCGAGAAGCTCCATGGTGTCTCTCGCTGTATGGACAATTTCTCTATCAGATTTGAACCATAATCCCGACTTATTTTGAATTTGTGGGCGCAGGAAGTCTGTAATCATAGTCCGGTATCTCTCTCCAGTAACAGTGACAGCGTTTTCGTCTTGATCCTCAGAAAATAAAGTCTAATAGTATTTCCTCCCTTACTTCAGACTATACACTGCACGTTATGTGATGCAACTGCTTTTGATAAACATCCCTTGAATATTCAGAACCCCAAAGGAGAAGCAATGCAATCAGAAAAAAGAGACGAAGTAAAGCAATATCTATCTTGCAGATATGTATCGCCTCTTGAAGCAATGTGGCATCTTTCTGTAAAATACATGGACAGTTTTATGTCATGTGCCGTTTAGCTGGACACATGCCTGCAAAACCACATGTTTACTATTAACATGTACAAGCTGAACAGCAATTAAACCCGCTAAACGTCACACCAATTCAACTTCCTGGTTTGAACTAAATCAGAATAATATTACTGCGCGCCAATACTTTTACTGTGGTAGTTCGCATTATTATGTAGTTAAGAAAACTACTACAAAGTGGACGGAAGGAGAGCTGTCAAGTAATTGGATCACAGGAATTTATTCAGTTTCACCAAACTAAAGTGACACACTTTACTTTCGGATTCTGCTCCTTTATGTCTCTGGATCAAAATCTTTTGAAGATTTGAGAACAGTTCAATGGCATACATCACCTATATTTAGACCATTGTGAAGTGATACTTAATTAGATAATACTCTTAATGAATCTGCCATATTTAGAATACGACAACAACTACATAGCATGATTGCGACGACTGTCTTTTTCAATGAGTTCATTTGAATAAATCGTTAACGATAAATAGAGCAATGATGAGGTTGATGATGAAACCACATGTGAAAACATTGCACTTCATTTGATAAAAACTATATTTATTGAATATGGTTCCTCTTGAAAGGCAATTACCTAAGCCAACCGATCTATTCAACAGGTAATATCAGTCAGAAAGTAATGTTAAATTGCTAAACAATGAACTATTAGAGGCCTTTAATATTTTGACAGCTGAAAAGAAAACTTACACAAGAAATTGCTTCTATTTATATGCAGTGGATTGATCAAGAAAAACTATTTCATCCAACATTCTATATTATTTTTTCATCTCCAACTGTAATGTAACATCCACTGCTACATGGACTGGCATTATTGCAATGCTACTAATTATATGAAAAACACTCTGCGGTATATTCAAACTACCTGCATCTCATGTATACAAGCATGCTTCTTTGTTTTGAGAAGGATAAAATTGCTTGTCATAAATTATATTCTAGGTTACCTAATTATTCACTTCTAGCTATAGACAGGTGTTTACAGGATTTAATGGGCAACAATGACGTATGTCGTGGAAATTTTCCCATAATTGGAGGTGACTTCAGGCAAATTTTGCCAGTACTGCTACATGCATCACCTGCATCTATTATAGACACCTGCCTTAAAAAAGCACATTGTGGCATCATTTCAGTCAATTACATCGAACAAAAAACCTCAGGTAAATTAGTAGGAGTTCTTTAGGTGACTAACGTATGCAATAGTTCTCTAATTTCCCAAAAGTTTGATTGCAGCTATAAAGACATTGTAAGTAGAGTCACCATGGCCCCCACAACATTCAGAATAAACAAAATTCTTAAAGTAAACCTTTTCGGAATCATAAATACATAGTTAAGTACATATTACATCTCCGATGAAGATAATAATGAACTTGAAAATTATGTATTATAAATTCATTAGCGTCATCCGGGATGCTGTCTCACTGACTTAATGTAAAAATATGACCATTAGTAATGCTATTATCAATAAATAAAGGACTTTCTCATCGAACTAGAATGAAAATAAAAGAATTGCATCGAAACAACATTTTGGTATTTGGATTAATGGATCTAACAGACGTTCAACAATTATCCTTCTAAGAATTACTTTAATAAGTAAATACAAAGTGATACACATGTTCCGTTTGCATTTCATTCGATACTGTTTTCATTACGATAATCATTATTCACTGACAATAAATAAATCACAAAGTCAAAGTTTTGATATATCATCAACCACCTGTATTTCTTCATAGTCAACTGGATGTGGCATGTTCAAAAACTCGATCTAAACACAATGTGAAGGAAGGTAATGTACCTGACTAGAAATGACAATCAGAGCACGCAGCCTGGTGTAACATATACCAGGTGACTTGTATTTCTGGAAGTGTTATGAAAATTATCGGGAACAGCTAGAAATTAATTTAGATGAAATATCATTTTGGAAATAAGAGCAAACACTACGGCTTCTCTCATATTTAAAATTCATAATTTGCTGAAAAAGCAGTTTCCAATTAGTTTAAATTTAACTATTCATTCTCCTGAAAAATTTGATGAGCACAATCTAATTTACATCATACTGATTATTTTGAATATGTAAAGAATCACTTCATTTTCTATATATGGAATAGAAAATGGTCTGCATAATAATTGCACTGTGTTTTTATGGAACACAAGATTTCCTGGAGTTCTGTTTTTTTATCCAAACGTTGGGAGACATTAATTGGAATCTCTATTTATAATTCAACTATAAATAGAGATTTGTGAGTTTCCAAATCGTTATTTATTTGAATAACATTCAAATAAAAAGAAAAGTCTCTTGCATATGTAAAAGTTGATCGAATTGCATTAGAAGCTATAAATGCTGTCTTGGCGCTGCTCAAATGTTACATATGCTTATGCTGTTGAATTAAAAAAAATAGGGTTCAACACGGCCACATGATCATAATGCTGCAAGATCAGGATGAAATCGGAACAATTACGCAATTTCATTGTGTCAGCAGATATTTCAGGACCTGAAGATGGAGATTTTCGTGATTTTGTTATTCTCTCCGCACCTAACTATTTACGTACTTTCTCTCTTTTGTCTTTTCATCCTCTTTTTATCTTTGCGACAATTTTGAGTGAGGCCAGTCGATTAAGACACTACACTTTCTTGCGGGGAATTAATAGAAGACTTAGTGGTGTTCCTATAATTTTTTTTGTTTTACTTAAGTTTTAGTTTATATGTGCCAGTAAGCTTTTGTAGCCCATATGAATTCGTTTCCGCATTCATGGATATTCTTAAAAGTTAGATTGTTGCCAGTATTAATGTCTGTTGTATAATACCATTCTCTCCATTAAATCATATTTCTCTTTAGTCTTTTACCATGTTGTTTTAGTTTGTTACTAGTTTTTCTGCAATTATTGTTTTTATATTAATTTTCTTCAGGTCGGATATCTCTTTGGAGTTCGTTGGAAAGTTCCGCATATTTGCTTCAGTGTTTGTGATTTAGATCTTCACCCAGTGGGTTGTTGGTACATCAGAATCAATATTTTGGTAGTTTCTTTTTTTTTTTTTGCTTATTATTATGAGGTGCAGTATTCTTGCTTGGATGAGCTTATCTGCCTGTATGAGCATGTCTCAATGGATTGTGTAGTTTCGTTTTCTATTACTGCCTCCAGTTTGTGTTTCGATCATGTGTGAGCATGTTTGAGGTGAAGTAATTTAAATCCCTTCAGTTGTATTGCATTATCCGCGCATTTTTGGCTGTTTTATATCTCTTTTGAACGAGTTTGTTACATTTCCCTGTTATGTTGTTTATTGTTTCGTTTTTTAGCACACCGTTTTTTCCCCTGTGTTTTATCTATTCTAGCCTTAATGTGATTAGTTATAATCGCATTTTCCTGTGCAGCTGTCAGTAAGAATCCGGTATTTCTTTTCATGTGTCCTTTACTTAACTTAGCCTCGTCTAGGTGTTTTTATGACCCTCTTCTCTTTTCATTATTAAAGTTCGTCGATGTAGCTTCTTGTTTTCCCACATTTATTAGTTTTTCTGTTTCTGGTTTCATTGTTTCCTGCATAGTTATTCTGGAGAGTGTCTCTTGCTGCGATGATCAATTTTTCTGTGCTCTGCCATCAGCATTATTATTATTATTATTATTATTATTATTATTATTATTATTATTATTATTATTATTATTATTATTATTTCTGCTAGTGTTAGTTTTATTTTTGTCATGGTGTCTATTTTTTATTGTTTATTTTGTTGTTGTTTACATTGTTTTTATTCAATATTTTATAATAATAATAATAATAACAATATTTTATAAAAATAATAGTAATAAAATTAATAATAATAATCATAATAATAATATTAGTAATAATAATAATAATAATAATAATAATAATAATAATAATAATAATCATTTCATGTTCCCATACGGATCATCAAGGATTACTCACTGAGAAACCCCGGTGGTATTACTTGTTATCTAAATGACAACAAATCCTAATATTTCCCATACTCCCACCTCTTTAGATAACCATTCTAAATTAATTTGCTTTATTGCAACAGAAATTTGGTATTAACTTCGCACTAACAATGACCATGATTCTTCACTGGAAGTCTGGTGACAATACATATACTCAACGTCCCAGTCCATTACGTAGTTAATGTTTGTTGATGGTTTTCCTATATATTTTAGCTGTTTAATAATCAACGTGCAGTGTATCGTTCCAATAATGTAAAGTAGATTTTTTCTATTCCCTTTTTTTTTTCAATATTCTAGTGATTCTATAGTCAGATTCCATATCCTAGATCTATCTATGTGCCTTTTTCATGGTCATTGCGTAAATAGTTCGTTTCATTTACTTTTGTTTACCATTTCATATGATTGTCCACCGTGCACAATTTCCTGAGATTACAGAAATAAACCGACATCTGAATCTAGTAGGCGATGCACTTGTCTTCTCTGTGCCAGTTGATTGTCAAAGAATGAAACTTTGCTAGTATGTCTCTACTCTGTTATTATTTTCATAGCAGATGCTAAAGTGTGATTTGACTGATGGCTTTCGAATGTAAAACATACGTAATAATAAACTCGTCTTGCTACAACAACTATCAAGATTGTCCGCCTTCTTTGTTTCTCCCTCTTTAAAATTAAACGAAACTTGCAAGAGTAAAGCTTAATTCTTTGCTGTCTGTCTATGAAACAACATCGCTTACAGCTTTTTCCTAGCTTTATACAACATTGTCGTCTTTAAATCAAAAGTGTGAAATTTAATTATTTAATTAGAATTCATTTTTTGAGATGAGTATTATTTATTAATTTTATTTATTGCGGACTATTATCCTCAGCTTTCTCTTCGATGTTGTTTCACGACGTTGCGGCCAAGTATTCCTCTGGCTTTCGTCAGGTGGCGCAGTTGATAGAGACGTTGTATCTCCAGGTAAGAATTGTCTGAAGATAGTGGTTTCAATCCTACCCAAAGCCTTCCAGAGGCTTACTTGGTCAAAAACGTGGTGAGACGACAACAACTATGGATGGCAGTGATTTGCTGAGAATGCAGTAAGGATATTCGGAGTTTCTATCCCGTCGCGGTTACCACATGGCGAAAGCCAGAGGTATAGTTGGCCGAAACGTTGTGAAACAGCATCTAAGAGAAAAATGAGGATAATATTCCGCAATAAATAAAATTAATACAATTTTATTGTTGAGCAACATTTATATATAACATAATTTTGACCAATCACCACCACTATTACTAATCGTTATGTTTTTTCTTCTAATTAATTTAATAAAATTCATTTAGCCATTATCCATGTATAGCCATTTTGCCTTGATAATATGTTACACTGTAGTAAAATGTGTGCACGTATACTTATTTTATGATTTTTGAAAGGCAGATGTAGTGTGTTCTGTTCTTCGCATTAAGTGTGGCGGTCAGTAGTAAATACGATTGATCTGGGTCTTGGCGGTTTTTCATAGCATATTCTTTATTTTATTGTCAGCTAACGATATGAATCATTCACAGTAGCTTGTGAGCCTCGAATTCGCCATCGTTCAGTGTGCGTTTCTTAAGGATATACGATAGACCTTCCAAAAAAATGATTCCTATTTTGTATTCCGCCCAAATAGATCCGAATATTACAAAGTGTATTGTTATAATAATTGAATATGGATTTATGATCTGCAAGGTTACTATCTCTGATATATATATATATTAACCATGTGAGACTTCAAAAACGTAGGACTTGTCAACGGTGTGTGTCAGAAGCAGAGATGCATACTTAAGTTCCTGTTAAAATGCATTGATAATTGTGATTACTATGCAAAAAATTTAATTTTGAGACACCAGAGATCGCTCGTTTTAATTATATAAATCGTTCGTAGGTATTTAACATTTGATTTGAAAAAAAGGTTAATTTACATTCAAACGGCCACCGTATGACAAAACGAGTTCTGAAAACCATGCTAAGCAATCACAATTCGCTGGCAAAATGCGTTAATAATTGGGGTTATTTGGTAGAAAGAATAAATCCTGGGAAAACAGGTCGTTCGTTTTAATACTTCTACTACTGTATTTGTAGCTGTTTTAATTTAGGCGTAAAAACATTAGGCCTAAACTCTGAACAACACTCGTATTTTATTATTTGTGGATCAATTACATTGGATTGTGGGACTCAAATCCTCCATCTTCTGTGTATGTTTCATCACACGACTTGTATTAAAACCTCAGAAAATCTCGCTCATAAAGAACTTCGTCACCAGAACTACCAAACAAATCCTAAGCGTATAAGATATCTTTTTTATAAATATTTTTAAAACAAAAATCAAAACTCTCCAGAACCGCGCATCTCATATAATGTATATGAGAACATTTTGCACTGTGCACTGCTTAACTTTCATAAAACGTTTTAAATAACGCTAACTGCGTATCATTGATGGAAATGGATTTCAGATTTATTTTTATAAAATGAATTTCATCTTTCCTATGTCTTTAAGGTCTGTTTTCTGGGTGTTTAATTGTCGTTTTAGAACCACAGGTAACGTCTTTGATCTTCGTGGTTTTCTTGCTTCTACAAAGACCTTTCAGCACCTAATTTGTGAATTGCTTTATGCAGATGACGCTGATCTTGTGGCTCATAGCGAGAGAGATATGCAGGGTATCATGGATCTATTTTCAGGGTTCTGGGCGTCTTTTGGGCTTACTGTTAGCCGTAAGAAGGCTAAGGTCATGTTAACACCTCCTCCCGGTAGTTTGTATGTCGAACCAAATATTTTTATCAACAACCAGAGACTTGCCGTGGTTGACACATTCGTGTATTTGGGTTGCACTCTTGTCAGAGACTGAACCCTGGATGTTGAGGTCAACTATAGGATAAAGCGTGCCACTGGTGACTTGGAGAAGCGAGTGTGGTCTGACAGGGGTATAACACTTCGTACAAAAAATAATTTAGCTAATTATGTTCAGATCTCATGGAACGTATTTGTTGAAGGAGTATTTTCTGCTTTGACAAGATACAAACGGTGTTCGAAATCTATCGGACGAGAAGTTATTGCCTTCCTACTTTCTTTTCTTGTAGTACAGGTGCAATTCTATTTGTTTTCTAGTTATTTTCATAACAAGTGCTCGGCTGAACGTCAATGGCAATACCCACTGTAAATCATTACAAACAGGAACTCGCCCTGCTAAAAAAAAGTGTCGAACATTTCCCTTCCGCTCTCTTTGTACTTCAAAAGACATACAAAAATTACAGGAGCAAAGTTTTACTCCTAGAAATGCCCGTCTATGGAAAACCATACCGTGGAACTGCTTCCCAATT
>NC_136491.1:78421625-78831625 GCF_053919585.1 Euprymna scolopes | reverse complement strand
ATGTTGTTATGTTACGTCAAAGAAGGGAAAATATAATTTAAGCTGCCCGGAATAGATAATTGGGTTAATATGTGTAAATCACTACAAACAAAAGAAAATAGCGGTTCGCAATTTTACTTACAAAACTGTAGGTCCTGGGTATGTTTCCTTCTCCGTGTTTTTAGTACAAGTGTGGTTCTTCCTTTGGTCACGCATACTGATAAGTCTGCTTCGGGGATACATATTTTCAAGTTCTGAATTAGCCTTTCATATAATGTTGTACATATTTTTAAAATTGTGCGTATATTTCTCGTGACCTAGTTCTCTCCAGGTTTCGATTTCTCGTAATCTCTCAAGGGATCCATGTTGATTATTATTATTATTAATAATAATATTATTATTATTATTATTATTAGTAGTAGTAGTAGTAGTAGTAGTAGTAGTATAAGGAGGAGGAGGAGGAGTATAAGTTGAAGTAGTATATTTTATTTTTCGTATTAATATTAGTTTTATGTACAAACTGAATGCTATTATAAAATATATTATCGTTAATTGTCCACTGCCAATAACACGTGTTCGAGTAGACTATAAGATAACGCTTCCAAAATTCCTCACACTCCCTGTCTCCGTTGCTACATCATATAACCCGTTTTGAAATATTGCGATCGCTATTATACATTGAATTTTACGATGGCAAGAACCGTTGGGTAGTTCTGGAATTTTAGTTGCTATAAGCCTCCGGACATCAGGTATAATGCGTATCTTTACAATGGATATATAGTTATTGTTCTTTATCCTTGGTCTTCAATTTCTCTTGGTTCTTTACACAATTTTATGTGATGCCATAACAGGCTCGTGGAACGTAAGATGTGCTTTTAGTCAATTTATCTTCTAACCTCGTCGTTGCTTATCATGACTTAAAATCCAGTAAAATTATCGTGATTGCGTTTGGCGGATCAACTGTAAAAGTTCGAGCGTATGAGGAACGACATTTTTTTACTGCTTAGAACTTTATATTTTAACAAGGCCTAAGTTTGCACTTTATACGATATACTTTACTGTTAAGTAAAGTGATTATCATTGTGATATAGTTTACTGTATTGAACTGTAATTTAAATTTAATAAAGTTATATAAATATACTATAGAAAAAATCCATCAAATTATAAAGAAAATGCGACCTTATTCGGGGCATTTAATAGTGTTATATTTTATAAAAATGCCTTATATTTATTAGAATGTACACATTTATATCAATATTTATATGCGTATTCAATATGTATATATGTTTATATATCTGCGTGATATATATATATATATATTTGCATAAAATTTCACACAAAGATATATTTCTTGTATGTATTACAAGTATTTATCATAGCACTGTTTAATACGTGAATAGTGGTAGAGGGTAAATAATTAAGGAATACGAGGGGCGTGCAATAAGTAATACCCCTACCCCACTTCCAGTTGTCTCATCTAGCTGAAATTTTGAATGTGCAATGATTTATATCTCTACTGGTTATGTGGCAAATTACAGCTCTGAACTAATTGTGGTTTCTGTTTTACAGCTGTTTGAACTGAGTCAGGTGTGAAATGGGGTCTGTTGAATGTCGAGCTGTGATCCGGTTTTTGTATTTGAAAGCACGCACACCACAGAAGACTTTTGATGAAATGAAAGAAACTTACGGTGATAGTGCCCCATCATATGACCTTTTAAAATGCTAACATCCTGCATTCAAACATGGCCGGGAGTCTTTGGAAACAGCTTCAAGACTTGGTCGCCCGCCCTTCTGCCATTGATGAGGCATCTGTCCGTCAAGTTGAGGCTGCCATTTTGGAAGATCGACGCATTACTATTCGCCAAATAGCCCAAGATGTCTAGATTCGTACAGGGTCTGTGGAAACTATCATTCCTAACCATTTGAATATGCATAAGGTGTCTGCCAGATGGATTCCCAGGTTCCTCACACCATTCCAGAAGCGAGAACGCGTCGAATTCACGAGGATGGATTTTGAGATGTACCAAGAAGATGAGTCAAAAGACTGATTACACAACATGAAACTGGGTCCATCACTATGATCAAGAGACTAAAACCCAGTCAATGCAGTGGAAGCACTTGGACTCACCATCTCCACAGAAGGCAAGAGTGCAGCCCTCCGCTAGCAAGGTCATGCTCATTGTCTTCTGGGACCAGGACGGAGAAGTCATGACAGATTTTCTGGCAAGGGGAACCACAATTAAAGGAGCCTATTATGCTTCACTTTTGAGGAAATTAACGCAAGCTATCAAAATCAAGAGGCGGCAGCAAGATCAGCAAAGGTACCCTCTTCCTGCAGGACAACGCTCCCGTCCACAACTCACATATCGACTGATCAGAAGCACGCGCGTTTGGTTATGAAATCCTTCACCATCCTCCCTCCTCTCCTGATCTTGCACCCTGTGACTTTCACCTCTTCGCAGACATGAAGTTGTTTTTTGAAAGGAAAGCGTTTCCCAGATGATGCAGCCTGGATTTCTGAAGTCAAGTCGTGGTTGGGGGAACAACCTGGGGTGTTTTACAAAAGCGGTCTCTTGAGCTGCATCAAACGATGGGAGAAATGCATCACTCTGGCTGGTTCCTATGTAAAGAAACGCTAATAACTGGGCCAAGTTTCGTTGTTCTACTTCTATAGGAAGTGAGTCAGGGGAATTACTTATTGCACGTCCCTCGTATATCGTAATTAAGTTATTTATAATTTGTTGCGTTTCATTCCCGTAAGGAATCATAAGGCTGATTATTAGCCTAGCCATTCTGTTAGGGCATAAAACAGGGAAGATTTTGCAGTTTACTACCAGAGATAATGTTAGAACTGAAAAATGTGACATATAAAAAAGAGAAACTGCTAGCAAATATAAAACGATAAATTACATCTTGTTAGAAATTTGCTTTTGCCGTTAACAAGATTGCCCGAAAAAATAGTATCTGCAATTATGATCAATTAGCGATACAATTATCTATGATGAAAAATAATAAGAAATATACATCGTATAGCCGGCATATAATTTGAATTGGATGAATTATGAAATCTAAATGAGTAAACAATCCATGTATATGTATGCAAAAGCTGTATTTGTGTTACAACAAAATAAATTATGATCATATCAAATTTTCATGTCAAGAACAGCAACGTGTAGGTAAGTTCCTATCATATTGTTTAACACTGTGCTCAGAGGAAAATGATCCTACGTACATACAAACACGCACACACACAAACACACCCACACAGACACACCCACCCATACACACACACTCACACACACACACACACACACACATATATATATATAATATAGGATGATGACGTGTGTGATAATTTTTGTGAGTGCAAATGATAATAATAATGTTAATAATAATAATGAAATCAATAATAATATTAATAATAATAAAACCAATAATAATAATAATAATAATAATAATAATAATAATAATAATAATAATAATAATCGAAACGTAATTAAACGAATAACCAGGTGGGCAATGGCACTAATAGGATACTCTGAACTGTTTTTAAGCTGGACCAAAGAAGAACTAAGGAATCTCAACCAGAAGACCAGGAAACCTGATGATGCACAATGCTCTTCACCTGAAGCATAGTTCTAATCAACTATATGTTAAATGGAAAGACGGCGGAAGAGGACTGCTCTGTATAGAAGACTTTGTAAATAACAAAAAAAAAGGATTAGACAAATACATAATGCAGAAACTAAAAAAAAAAAGAATTACTGCAGCAAGAGACAAAGAATAAACAAACATAATAGAAAAAGAAACGCGAAATAAGAAAAGGAAATAAAAATCGGAAGTGCAACGTCTACATCGACGATTTATTAGGATGAAAAAATAATAGACTAACGAAAACATGTGGAAATGGCTCCAAAAAAGGAAACCTGAACAGAGAAACTGAATCACTAATAACAGTTTCACAAGATAACGCAAATAGAACACACAATATAAAACCAAGGACCGAAACAAAACAATAAAATAACAAATGAATACTCTGCGGAAAAGAGAAGAACAAATATACAACATAATAAGTGAATGTAGCAAACTATATAAATATAGACTCGATCAAGTGGGGTAGGCAGTACATTTGCAATTATGCAAATACTTGCATCTTGAACACACAGAAAAATTGTACAAACACAAACTGGCAGCAGTAATGGAAAATGAATGTCACAAGATCCTATGGGACCTTCACATACAAACGGATAAACCGATTCATCAAGAAGAACAGATGTCATAATAGTGAACAAGAAGGAAAAGCTCTGCCAGCTTGTAGATTTTGCCGTTCCAACAGCAACAGAGTAAAGATCAAGGAGACTGAGAAGTGGAACAAATTCATGGAACTGGTCAGAGAGATCAAAGGTGTCTGGAAAATTAAAAAAGTAAATATAACATCACTAATAGTATGAAGGCTAAGAACGACACGGAAAACACTTTGAAAAAAGAATGCGAGATATTGTAGGGATGGCAGAGAAGCTAAACCGAGTCACAATACGGACAACTTCAGAAATATTAAGGAAACACCTTGTACATAGAGAATAACACCACATATAAACTACACACAAACTGGACACAAAAAGGGCTACTATTATAAACACAAATCACATAACATGGACTAATGAAAACTGAAACTGTATAATTTTAAGTGTGTTACCATAACGGACACCACACCAAACAATGAAAGTAAAGGAGGAGAGAAAACACGAGCCAGGAATCTGCTGGATGACTGCACAGGGAACGGGGACGGTGAGGAGGCTTATTGCAGCCCAAATTCCAGTGAAGCACAATAGTCGTCGCCAACGTCGATCAATGGTAAGCAGCTAGTGAGATAACGAAAAGTATTTTGCAAAGTTTATCGAAAGAGGTGGGGAGTACTAAAAGTCAGTGGAGACTTGTAATCACTCAGACTCTAGGACCCCCCCAAGTCAAAAAACACTCTTTGATGATGGCTCGTGTGACTACTCCTAGTGAGTAAATAATAATAATAATAATAATAATAATAATAATTGAAACTTATATATATATATATATATATATATATATATATATATATATATATATATACGATTACTTTATTTAATCACATAAAGTAATATATGAAGTTATAATTTTAGGCGTAAATTTTTCATTATTTACTTTAACAATTCTCAATACATATGCAGATGCTAGGTAGTAACTTATGAGTATATATGTGGCAATTAAGCTACACAGGATATTCCGAGTTTCATTTTCGTGTGAAATTGTAAGGCTTATATATATTTGTCCTCGCACAAAATGTTTTAAATCATAATAATAATAATAATAATAATAATAATAATAATATAATCACTACTACTACTACTAATAATACTACTACTACTACTAATAATAATAATAATAGAATAATAATAATAAAGACTTTCGCTGGCGAGGACTACTATTGACCGTAACCAGTTATACAGTTCTTTTGAAATGTTCATCTCTGTTTTTCTAGTTATGTACTGAATATTTGTCAATAAAACCTATATGAAATATGTTCTTTATTAAATTTGAAAGATTTTCTATTCTGAAAGAAGTTTTAAAAAATTTAATCTAAAAAAGTTATTTTAAAGTTTTTGTTAAAAAATTCAGATTTTCTCATTATTAAGACCTGTATTACAAAGACGGGGGTTACAAAAATGAGTTGCGGTGTGAGGAGAAATAGAAACTGAAACAGAGAGACTCTTCAGACCTGTAATAATACAAAGAGGGGGTTGCAAAAATGAGTTGTGGTGTGAGGAGAAATATAAACTGAAAGAGAGAGAAGGACAATTTTAAAATATAACCTTAAAAAATAAGATACAAGTTAGAAAAGCATTTCATCCAAGGCATAAAAATAGTTAAACAAAATGTTTTTACTATAGGCTTTAAAAATAAAAGTACAAGATTAAATTTGAAATTTATTTATCTTCAACCTGCACTTTTATAAATTTTACAAAGTAAGGTATAAAAATTTAATTTAAATTGGCTCAAAAATTGACTTTGGATTTATTTTATTTAATGTACATTTTGTTGCGAGTTAAAAACATTATCTTTCATCTAGCAATTAATGATATAAAATTGTTAACGATTTTTTTTTTTCAAAATCGCAACAGAATGTGCATTACATAAAATAAATCCAAGGTAATTTTTTTATTCAATTTAAATTAAATTTTAAAACCTTACTTTGTAAAATTTATAAAAGTGCACTTTGAAGATAAATTAAATTCAAATTGAATCTTGTACCTTTATTTTTAAAGCCTATAGTAGAAGCAGTTTTTTTTGTAACAATTTTCATGCTTTTCTAACTTGTATATATGTGTTCGCGCGCGCGTGTGTGTGTGTGTGTGTGTGTGTGTGTGTGGAGAGAGAGTGGTAGCGAGAAAAAGACAAATAGATGGACAGGCTGATGTCATCATTCCCGCCGTTCACAATCTTAGGCTGCACAAGGTAGAAAAAGTATGAAAATATATGGAATATTTATATAATAAATATGTAAGATGAAACATTAAAAAAATCGTGATTGCTACACTTCTACTAAGACGAGGAACATTTCTGGTGATTGACAGAATTGTTAACACCTCACATAGGCATGCGACGCAAATCTATCAGAGGTTTGCTTAAATAGAAGGAACACATTACAAATATCTACACGAAATGAAACTATCAGAAAACCTATCGTTTGTTCATTCACCAAAATATTGCAACACTAACCTTGGTGGATACCACATAAATGATCGTAAAATTTGTTGAGAGAGACAGCACATCTATATATGCGCTAAATGGGCCTAATTAATTATGTAGTAAATGAGAAGCTAATTTTAACATAACGAAAGTCGTTTACTTTGCTTATGTTCTTTATCTCCGTTAAAACAATTTTGTGCACTGGCCTGACCACACCTTAGACACTCTGTTGAGCATTGCTACTATCTTCCGTCTCATGTCAAGTTGAAGCAAATATTTTTATTGTGACACTATCACTAGAAAATTGCCCTTCAAAGCCAATTATGTAAGGCAGTGACGTTTATCTTTTAAATTGTTGCAGGATTATTTACCTACAACCATTGCCAAGGAGAAATCAATTTTAAATTTCTGTTGTAATAATGTGGATGATGGGTCTATTAAAAAGTTTATGTTGTAACAATGTAGATGATGGTGCTATTCAAGAGGCGAAGAGTTCTGGTAATCTGGTGTGGTTTGTGATTATTTAGACTCGAGGAAGCACAAGTTCATATGACCCACATATTATTAAACTAATAATAATAAAAGAAATCTACAACAGTGTAGTAAATAATGGGCAATCAACAATCCCCCCATCCAACAACCAGGAGGTTGTTTGCTCTGTAACTGCCCAGGCTAACATGCTTGCCAGTCGATTTGCCCCCAACTCCACACTGCACATTGCTAACCACCCCCTCCCTGATTTTCCTTTGCGGACAGGCGTCACTCTAGACGACCTTGCTCAGGTGCATGCTACCATAAGAAATCTTGACACTGCAAAAGCATGTGGACCTGATCTCATCCGTGCTGTTTTATTAAAAAGTTCGCCGCCGAAGTAGCTCGAGTTCTCTCCAAACATTACAACAAATGACTTAATGAACCTTGCTTTACTGACTGCTGGAAAACTGCTTCTGTAGTACCAATTTTGAAAGAATTCTGGCAAAAGAACTGACCCAGTAAATTATCGTCCCATTAGGCTCCTCCGCTCTTCGTCAAAATATTTGAGTCCATAATTAACCAAGCTCTAGTCCATTACCTTACTAATGCTAAACTTCTGACTGATTAACAGTATGGATTTAGGCAATCCCATTCCACAGCAAATATCCTAACTGTAATATCAGAGCCTATATACCATTCACTGGACAAAGCGGGGGAGGGTAAAGCGGTAGCTCTAGATATATCGTAGGCGTTTCTATGGCATGCAGCTCTTCTTGGGGAAATCAGATCAACCATATCACTGGAATAATACATAACATAATTAAACCCTTCTTAGATAAGAGAAAATCCAGGTTTCCTCGACTGTCGTATATCTAAACAATATGATATAAATGTAGGAGTGCCTCAAGGGTCTACCATAGGACCTCTATTATTCCTAATATTCATAAATTACCTCCCTGACAAAATTGGCTGTGAGATGCGTATATATGCTGATGACACCACGCTCTATAACAGACACAACAGGAAAACAAATGAACAGATATCAAAAGAAATGGAAGAAACACTAGAAGATGATTTCCGATCTGTAGTTGAATGGGGACAAAAACGGATGGTCACATTCAATGCTGCCAAGATTAAACTTGTTTCCTTCAATAATTACAAGAAACCTTCTCTACCATAATATTAATGGACAATGAATCTTTATCTGGAAGTACAAA
This sequence comes from Euprymna scolopes, assembly GCF_053919585.1. Lineage (NCBI taxonomy): Eukaryota > Metazoa > Mollusca > Cephalopoda > Sepiida > Sepiolidae > Euprymna > Euprymna scolopes. Next base: position 78,823,232 of record NC_136491.1, on the reverse strand, counting down.
AAACATGAGTTGGAACAATTACATTGAGAGTATTGCGAGGACCGCTCCGAAGAAGGTAGGTTCTCTCTACCGTGGTAGAAAGCTACTAACGCCCGAAAGTATCATGTACATCTATAAGGCTTCCATTCACCCATGTATAGGGTATTGTTATTATATTTGGGCTCGTGCATCTACTACTAGTCTCTTGCTCCTAGACAAGGTTCAAAAGAAAGTCGCCAATCTGATAGGTCCTGAACTTTCATCTAAGATTAAACCTCTGTCCCATCGACGAAATGTTGCATCCCTCTGCCTGTTCTACAAGTACTTTAACGGTTAATGCTCTGACGAACTGCAAGCCCTTGTGTCCCTTCGACGTAAATACCCCCGACTAACTCGACAAGCAGCTAAATCCCACCCCTTCAGAGTAGAGATCCCTAGATGTAAGAGAACATTCTACGCCAGTATCTATTCCCCATAGCCACTAAACTTTGGAATTCCTTTCCGCGCCCCTGTTTCCATAACTGTACTGACATGCAGAAGTTCAAGTGTAACGTGAACCGACATGTTGCTGTCCTGATAGTAGCCCCTTACATCAAAGTGACAATGTGCCTTGTTTGGGATGAAAATGTAATAAAAAAGAAAACCTTAATATTATCATCTGCTGATACAAAAGAAGATTGTGCAGAGAAGTATTTTTGTATAATGGGTTAGTTGATGCTGAAAAATTATTAAAATTAGAGAAATAGTAATCTGTTGTGACACAGTTACACGAATTATTCCACTGCGTTTATCTCATTACATAAAATTATATTTACATATATAAACTTGTATATATATATATATATATATATATATATATATATATATATATATATATATATATATACTTAATAATTCACATCGTGCAGATTTGCACATGCTCAGTCTGCATTTTAAAATTTATAATCGAAATTACTATTGAAAATATACAACACAGATGTTTAAATGTTTACCTCAATCCTATTTCGTCTAATTGAGTATCTTGCGAGAAATATTGCAAACCAACCAATTATATCAGCCTCGATTGGTTGAGAAAACTAAATATGTATGCATTGATTGAGCATTTAATAGGTTTATATTGAACCTGAAGCGTATTTATTTCTTTATCACTAAATAATTTAATACCATTTTATAAGCAATTTAGACACGGCGCTATTATAAATTAACAATCATCAAAAGTTCTTATTTTCTCTCTGGTGCTGCGTTAGATTCCATAATGTCGAATTCCATTTACGAGACGAAAGAAAATAAAACTAACAAGACGAAACCATGAATAAATAGTTTGTCTGCAAGCATGCCTGAACAACTTTCATTAACAAAGCAATTTTCACTAAAATCAAGTTTCAAGTATCTAATAAACTTGGCTTTTAAAGTAAAAGTGAAACTGACCTGAATTTGACGACGACGTGATTGACTTGAAATAGTTCTCCTTTTTGTTGAGATTGAAGAATTAAAAAAAAATTATTTGAAACATTTCGTGTCAATAGTAAGATATACTTCGGTATGGTTATTTCTGTTCCATATGGACACGTTAATAATGCAAGTATAATATATATTTCTTCATGAACACGTAACGCAACGCCCGGCTGTTAATCCATGTTTAATAAATAAATCAACGTGTAACTATATCAGATATAAATCTCTAGAGACAAAGAAAATATTTATGGTAACGGATAAATCACGTGACATACAGTTGCCTTAGAGGACTTATGCTAAGCCACGTTTAACTTAATCAGTATATAATGGGTGAGAAGTTTGGTATACTCTCGACGAAAATATATAAATATTTCCGGCATGTGTGACAGACAAGAAACCAACGCCCATTTACATCGATACGTCAAACAGCATGCAAATATGCGTATACGCTTGAGACAACGGTATTACTATATAAAAGTTTCAAAGGCAAACAGTAAATCCGCGACTTTGGTATATGATGATAAAAGAAAGCCATATAGGAAAGAATGGCCAGCAGCGATTCCTTTATATAAAACTGGATGTATACTAAAACAACTGAGTTTATAATTGCACAATCAATGCAACATCGTTTTAATCTACACGCCTATTTATATTAAAAATATTACAAGCAATGAAATACTTGAACATCCGTAAAATATTTTTAGAAGAAACAATGAGGAAAATCCATGCATAAACGGACTACGTATTTGTTAGGAAGAACGAAACGTATGTAAAAAATTTGAATAAGTAATTTCAATTTTTTTTTTAGAATGTTCATTTTTCTCCTTACATCTGGCTATATATTTAACTGTTCTTGGTTGAATGCATGTAAACAATTTTTGTTTCGAATTGGTAAATCTTTACTCTTTCTTGATTAATCTATATTTGACATCAACATATTTATTGAAATAGCAATCACATATAACATTTTTGAATTATTGAGATGAGGATTTGTTATTCGTATTATTTTAGTCCCTCTGACTACTGTTCTCATCTTAAAGGTCATTTTCTCGTAAACTCATAAAACGATCATTTATTATGTATTTTGTATTATATACTTTATATTAGTGCACAATGTTATATATATATATATATATATATATATGTGTGTGTGTGTGTATGGTAGTGTGCACACGCGTGTGTGTGCACACGCGTGTGTGTCTAAATATAAGAGAGTGCGTATATATATATATATATATTCCTTAGAAAGTGCTCATTTTTAATATTTTAATATATATTCTAGGCAACACGGTTACTCACATAAGCATTTAATTCGTTGGTGCCGTTTACAAATTAGTGTACATAATCTCTCGCCTATCTAAACAATAACAACAACTTCAATATTAACAAAAAATCGTAGACACAAATATTTCATTACATCAAATTCTCACTTTTTAAAAGCATAGCTACCTGTAGGTCTACGTAAACTATGTTATTGACAGGAAAGAAGAGAAAATATTTAGATAAAACTTACAACAATATTTATTGAGCATATCCGCCTAGATAACACTATTCTACTATTAAATATAGGATTCAGATCGTATTATAGTAATCTACACTGAAACACGTGTAAGTAAATAACTATTTATCTGTAATGGGTGTATATATATATATATATATATATATATATATATTAACATAACACATTTGTAGTTATTCGATTAATCCTATATGATTGCGATTAAAACATAACACACCGTTTCCCAGTTTACGCTATGGGACAGTACATGTCTATAACGATCTCCAATATATTTATAGCGATTACAACAGACATCTGTCTTCTATCAAATATGCTGCATCAAAAATTAGAGAAACCATGCGTAACTTCAAATGTCAACCATCCCTACTGATTTGCGACATTTTAATAAGATGTGTAAAAACCGACGCCTTTAATTATTTCTGCAAATCTACGCCCACATGTCCTCATTAATCTGCATTCTTCTTCACGAGCTTTTACACATCAACTTCTGCATTTTCCACCGCGATTAATTAGTAAAGCACACGGTTATATTTGCACTAATAATATCGCCAACAGGAGGGGGAAATACTGATAGGATAGTGGCGTGCATAAATCCGAATCGTGTGAGACACTGATCAATAAAAAGCCCAGCGTTTATTTATTATCCAGATTATTTTAAACATCATGAACTGACATAAGTTGAGAAATCTTAAGAAATAACTACAACTGCGTAGATTTTAGGACTCCTGATTGTTGTCGTATTAAAATATCACTCTGATTAACATTTAGCATTTTATCGTATTCCTGCATCATTTAGAATGTATAATTCACCTGTAATACATTTTTCTATGCCATGGTTTTACTCTTTATCAAACTAAACAATCTATATTGCCAATTCGACGTAAGTTGAATAACAGATTATATCTAGCATGGGGCTGTGGAAATCTGCCCAACAGGATGTCTAATAACAAACTATTTAAACGTCTGAATGTCAGTAGTGTAAAAGTTGAAAGACCACAGAAATAGCATTCCACCCTCTAACTTTAAAACTGAAGCAACTATTAAAGTAAACGTTTTCTCTACTTGTGCTGTTTTGCCACCGCGCTGAAATAATAACGTTATTATTTTGAAAGCGATTCTTAACATGGGGAGAGAAAAGTGTAACGATTTTTTTTTATTTCCAGCTATCAAGATAATAAAACAGATATCGTGAAGCTTGAATGTAACCTGAAAAAAAAACTATTTAAAAATAGCGAGGTGGCAAAAGTGCACACATTTTCCAGTATCTAGAAAACCTCTACAATAAAGGGGTAAGATTCTTTTTGGTTTGGAACCGTAATCGCTTTTTCTCTGACTTATTTAGAACTTAATAAAACATGGTATCACTTCAAAACCAATGGGTTAGCTCTTTGTTCGCATCTTTCTTTGTATGTGTGTGTGTGGAGGGTTATAACTATTCATTTAGATTAACACACATGTTATGTTTATAAGTCAATAATGTTCCTTTTATTAGAACAGACAATGTGTATAATTTGTTAAAATGGAAACTTTTTGTATTTTTAACAAATTCCGAATATGATCAATTACTATGATAAAATTAATTTTTAATAATGTTTATTGAAATTTTTCCGAAAATTTTCGAAGCACGAATCAATTATCATATATCAATATATAAACCATTTGTATCGTTTTAGTGAATCTCTGAATTTCATAGTAATTTCAAAATTAAAAAAATATTTACATATTTTTTAAAATTTTGAAATTTCTATGAAACTCAGAGATGTGAATTTTTTTACAGGGGAAGAGCACAACAAGATTATTATTTCGCTGGTGTTTGTGGAATTTGAACAAATATGAATTGTGTTAATTTTTCTATTTTCTGGTAATTTTAAGTGTTTATCACTTTATTGGAGGTTTCCCAAAATGCATAGAAAGGGTCGATTGACAGCTAGTGAAAGGGAACGTGTTATTGCAGGCCTTGTATGAGGTATATCTCTTTTAAATCTAGCCAGGGAGTTTGAAAGTGATCGGAGAAAATTATCTTTATTCGCGTAAAACGAAAACTTAAATCACAGGAAGGGCAAACACAAAATAAGTCAGTTTCTGCTCGTGATGTTAGAAAAATTCATCGTTAACTTATCAAGCAGCTGGACAGCAACTGCTGCTTTATTTGACAAGGCTGGAATACCTTCCTCATCTAGAAAGACACGCTGCAATGTTTTAAACTAAATTGCAAGAAACATTAAGCCCATAGCAAGACCTGTTTTAAACATATCATTAGCTTGGGCTCAGAAATAAATGAAAATCAGCCCCGGAAATGTTTTTTCACCGATGAGGCCAGAGCAAACATTGATGTAGCTGATGGGTAGGTCAAAGTTTGGAGTCTTCTTGAATTCCCTACCCCTCATCGAGTTCTGTCGTCAGATGAAGGTGTCAATTTTGAGCTTGCATAATCTTCAATGAACTAATTGGACTATTTCGAGTGTCAGAAAGTGTCAAACTGACAAGCCAATATTACGTTTTATTTTTAAATGAGCATTTGTCACCATAACTTTATGACCTTCCATTCTTGCGTTATCGAAAAATGATTGTTATGCACGACAATAAGCCATCCCACACAGCCAAGCTTACAACATCCTGCCTTTAAGCTTTAGTCATTAGTTAAGAAAATTTGTTGACATGCCCACCTTGTTCTCTAGATATATTCCCAATTAAGCAGATATAGTCAATAATAAAGATGAAGGTATATGAAGAAGGTGTTCAATTTTCGTCGAAGGATGAACTTTGGAGGAAGATGTCGGATGTTTCATCTTGCATCACATGTCACATCTGCCGATTGACATCATCAGTTGACAAGAGGCTATTCAAAGTTATTTTTCAGCATGGGAGCTATTTCCATAAGTAATCGTTTCTTTCATCAAAATAATGTGAAATTCGTTATTTTCCTTGGTAAATATTGTTACCGGATATATTCTTTATTTTATATAAATACAAATATAAACTGTTTATGATGGTTTTATTACTAAAAATATACATTTTTAGACACTTGCAATAAAGTGATACACCCTTAGAATTTTCAGTAAATAGAAAAACTATCATAACCTTCAAAATATTTGTTCAAATTTCACAAAAATCAGGGAAATAAGGCACCTTGTTATGCTCTACTAGTGTATCACATTTCGTTTACTCTGCGTTTCATAGAAATTTCACTTTAAAAATAAATATTGATCTGCAATAAAGCGATACAAAGGTTCATATATATACGTACATATATATATATATATATATATATATATATATATATATATATATATATATGTACGTATGTGTGTGTGTTATTCCTTATATTGTGTGTGCAGGAATAACTAAATTGAACAGATATATATATATATATATATATATATATATATATATATATATGTATATATATATTGGGAATTATTTACGTCCCACAATAAATGTAATGTCATGCAATTTTAAGTTTTTATAAACTACCCTAAATGCTTAATGCATCAAGGTTTATATTGAAAGCTTGATTTCCAGTGATTTCGTGAAACTACAGGTAAGAATTGACGATCTTTCTAAAATACAATATTTTAAAATATTAAAAATGTTAATAGATTAAGAATGTTAGAAAATAAATTCTTGAAAAAATAAACCTCTTTGTCGATAATTCATATTTAAAAATAACAATAAAATATGTACAGAATATGTGAGATTTAGTTAAGCAAAACATAGAACCATAAGATATACAAAGTGTGAAGTAATGAAAAAAATCACAATGCCGAAAACTTGCCACAGTGTGAACAGCATATATCAAGGAATTCAAAGTCGTTTCTATATGTTTAGAACTTTCTCCCTTCGCTTCTAAAGGGACCCTCCTCTGATTATGTCAGCTCTTTCCGACCGACTCTGCTGACCGTTTGATCCGGACTCGACTGCCTCCGATCTTCGTCTCCGTCTGATCTTACTAAAACTAGCACCAATATTGAGAAATTCCCTTTCTGCTATGACGTCATATGTATGGCTCCACACGTGATCGTCTCGCGTGCCGTAAACATGCGTGGATCGTCACTTCTGCAGAAAAAGAATTCTCACTAACTTATTTTTCGACCTAACTTATTTTTCGACCTTATTTTTCAATATGTTTTTAAATTGCTATTGTTCATTCTTCTCTAGCTGACCTTATTTTAATTCAGTTTTCATAAAAAGAATTGAACAATTAAATTCCTTTCACAAACATATCTAAACTATTTTATGCGAAACTGAACAATGCGATATTCCATTTCTGAACCTTGCTTACAAAGTTTGAATCTCAGTTTTACTTATCTAGTGGCTTTCTCACTTACAAGAAATGTCAAACCCCCGATCGAAAGGCTCACGACAAAAATATATATGTATATGAGATTCCATACAAATGCGGAAAACTGCACCAAGGTAGGATCGGTCCCCAGCTAAATTTAAGGCTAGATAAAAATTGTAAAGCCGTAACATGAGGAGATCGAAAAGTCAGGACTAGCTTAAAGAAAAAAAAAGAACACAAAAGAGGTCAAAATAATTGCAAGAGAGGCAAAGTGCAAAGTCAGGATAATCAAAGAGCCAGCACGTATGCTAAAAAAGAAAGAAGGATTACTTTGTCTAATTTTAACGTTCCGAACTTCTGGTTGAGTCGTGCAATACTACCACTTTTTTTTCTTAACACACACCTGAAAATACCTGGGAAACGCCGGAAACCCAGGCCAATCTTTAATATAAATCTCACCAGTCTTTTTAAATGTCTTTACGTATGTATGTATGTATGTATGTATGTATGTATGTATGTATGTCTGCCTAAAACTTTGGACAGAGGTGATGGATTTTCATGTGATCTGTATTGTTCTGAAGTCGGCGCTTCGGAAGACAAATATCTAATAATTGGCTAAAAACATTCATTTCTTCTACTTTCAAATTCGCACTTTTCTACATGGGGACGGAGTCGCTTTTTTCGCCGATATTTTCGAACGTCTCCTCGTCTTGACTAGCCTTTATTTAAACGGTCGCCATTTCCGCTTCGACGCAACGGCAAAGAAGTCACATTTTTCACGTTCTTTAACTCCTTTGCAGTATGGGTTACACCTGCCTGCCTACTAGGACATTTTTTCTCAACACACACCTCAAAACACCCGTGTAACGCCAGGCAACCAGACTAGTAATAAATAAAGGATTGAATATATCTATCACTATGATAGCGTGCGTGTTATTTTGTTTGTCACGCTTAAAACTTTTTCCTTTGGAGTAACTGTCGTTTAATTGTTATGACCTTTAATTCTTGTAATAAATAATTTCATTAAGTTTATTCATACCAACATTAATGGCTACATATGTGCATACATTTTTCTGTAATCACCAGTGCTAAGGGAGATTACGTCTTCAGACCATGAATTATCTTCGAAAACTGACATTTCAAAACAAAAAAACAACAACATAAAAACCAAACTTTTCTTCATTTCGTTTAGACACTTTAGAAATCTTGTCACCTAATATGGCTGGGGGGTATGTGCAGGAGGATGAGCAAAGTACTTCAACGATCCATTCATCACCGGTTTTTATCTTACTAATATCCTAACCCTTCGGTTTTATTATCCTTTTTATCATTCTTGTTCTTTTGTCACTCGTATTAACGTGCTCGAGGGACTAGGCATTTTGTCTCGCTTGGCCTGTGTTCAAAAGAGTTTAGATATTTCCGGTTGTTACACATTGGGATTTAGCCGACATTCTTCGTTTACACTCGCATTCTATTTTAGAATCCAAAAAACATATATACAGATGCACTTAGTAGTGAGTACACAGGTTTGTTAAAATCCAACTTACACATACGCACCGAAATATAAATTATAAGCACAAAACTAGAATAAATATAAATATGAATTTATCAAATTTAATCAGACTACCGACTTCCGCACGCATAAAATATGCATAAATTCATGTATAAAACTCATTATCATTATACCCCCATATGATGATTGCAACGTCTTGTCAGACGAGCGCCACTCCCTCAGACATTAAATATCCATGAGCCCAAATGCCTGAGGGAGTATTTATACAAATATGATGTTACAGAGTCTTAGCTTTGTACGACAGCTAAGTCTCTCTCTCGGTTCAAAATGTTGAGATCCAGCAACAAGCAAGAGCAAGATAGCCAGCAACAAATTAAACTGCAGACCAGCTTAATGCGGGTACTGGTCCCCCGCTTTGTTTTTTAAATCAGAGATTTGCTTCTCCTAGAAAGGTTGCCTTCACCACGGCTTACGGGAGCCCTCTCCACCCCAGTACACATATACACACGCACACACACACACACACACACACAAATATACCCTGTGCTAGTTGTACCCCCATATAAACATATATATAAAAATACTCACACGTGAATATAATGTTTACATACACTTAATTCCATTTATATTAATCTTAAACCAACACCCATTACAATCTAACAAAGATACTCATATACGTAGTTATATCTATAAATGTTATATATTCGGGGGTGTCATAAAGAAGATTTTGTCAAGGAGATTCGTGTCGTGGGTGTGTGTTTGTGGACATGTATTTCTTAACATACCTTTATTCATGTGTCGTCAGTTGTTCCTCTGGTTTTCATTGTCTCTTGGAGGGGAGCTGGCCTGTTGGATGAAGAATTCACTCCAAGACGATGAAATGGTTTTATAGTTTTTATTCACCTTCCAAAGGTCGACACAGAATGGAGGTGAACCTTGCTTGTTTGATGATACACGTCAGCGTCCTCCCCAGCCCAGGGGGGGGGACAGCTGAAAAGCCGTCTGTCTTATTCAACACCCGAAAACCCAACTGCCAAGAAAGAATCAGCTAACCTCATCACATGATACCACGTCATCTGGTCAGCTGACCCCTCTTTTGCAAACGTGTCCACTGTCCACGTTATTCACCTCTCTCTCTCTCTCTCTCCCCCTCTCCCTCTCTCTTTCTCTATTCTCTAATAGAGACACACAGAGAGAAAATAGAAAGAGTAAGAAAGCCAGAGAGGGGGGGGAGAGATGCTCTTTAACATTCCTCCACCCCTTTTTTATCAAAATGTATGGCAAGCCATACATTTTTAATAACTAACTAACTAAAAAAAATAATTATGTCCGAAGTACATCTTTATTTTTTCACTTTCCGGACTCACCCCTTTTCCAAGAAAGATCAGGCACCAGTACTCTTCTACAACACTATCAACCCTTCTGCTGCTTCTCAAAAGTCCCTCCTAGACATTAACTTGCTTCCAAGTTAGACAAAGATACAGCTTTGCAGATATACATCTTGTCTAGGCGGTCGCATTGTTGGATATTTTCCACTGACTCTGCTCTTTATTTGGACCACTTGGCCAAACAAATGGAGACTCCATTTTCGATCACTTTTTCGAAATGGGGCCAGCATATCGCAATTACGACCAGAACGTCGGATGCTCCATGTTGGTGGTAGCTTTATCGCATGGGGACTCGAACCCCAGACCCTCAGATTAAAAGTCTGATGCTCTACCGACCCAACCATCCCATTCGCGTTCTCGACTTTCAGCATAGGCCTAAGTCCCAGTTTTTTTTTTCCTTTACTGTAATGCCCTGACGTCTTTCTCTGAGTGGTCCTATTACTGGAGCTTTGTTCTATTCAATCTACTACTTCGGGACTTCACAAAGCTCTTCTACTAACTCCCTTGGTTGGTCTAAGTCAAGATACGCCTTCACACTGATTCACTCGGAGCCTGTTTGAGTTCCTGGAACCCGACAAGATACGGAATCATCACTCCCTAACTAATGCGCCATCGATTTCTAACTAAGTAGTTTTCCCTTTGTGATTTTTCCGCATTCCCAGCAAGTCCCAAGATTCCAACCCAGATATCCCTCACACATTCCTCTAAAAAAATAAAAAAATAATAAGGCTCTATCTTGTCCCTTACGTAATCTGCATCTTTCCCTTTCTTCTATCTCCCCGTGATTAGGCTTGGTACCGACTGTCCAGTCGCTCCGTACCCTGAGGAATTATCGCGACCTCGCACGCCAGACTTTTGTTGGACAAGACTTATTGCCGTTGCTTGGGCCTACGTGGCATCTTCCAACTCACTGGAACCACTAGTATTGTTTTAACAGGGTTCTCATTACTCTAAAATAGTATTTCCCCTGCCAAATTTTCTAATTTGTGACAATACCGTGGCTTATAAAAAAAAATAAAACAACAGAAAAAACTGCTTTCTACAGCCTAATCGCCTTGTAATTCTCATGAAAAAAAAATGCAACTACGCGCTAAACGTCCCTAAAATATAACTAAACCAACCAAATCTATTCCAAAATAATTTAATTTAATAATACCAATTAAATTCACCCAGCATGTTTTTTTTTAATTTTGGTACCTTTAATTCACAATATGGTAACATTTTATTTTCCTAAGTACTTGCATACATATTTCATTCATCTTCTCTTGAGCGATTCGTAACATAATGGCCACGTCAGCCATTGCACCCCCTCTGCCCCTTACACCATGTCAGAGGGCATTTCATTTGCTCCCTGAAGTTGATTACAACTAGATCCGCTCACGCTGGACAGAATACATTCCGTTCACTGCTATGTCAGAAAAAACTTTCTTTTTTTTTTCCAAAGTCGGTAAGCGCAACCTGCCTTGAAGACACATAGCTTCACGGAAAACATCGGATTTCCACACATGAAGTACTCAAACTTGCTCCATGTTGATTCTACTCGAAATCAACAGAAATCACGATAAAAAAAAAATAAAATTCGAATCATTTCCCGAGAATAATGAAATTAATAACTACCCATGTAATTCAACACCTCTCCAAAATTCTAACATGCTTGCCACAGAAATTAAATTCCATTCACGCCCCACTTTTTTTCTTTCATTTCTTCATATAGTTTATTTAACCCTGTATTTATCCTTTTTTTTCTACCTTACTTATGTGGTCAAAACGTCACTCATGTCGAATAGAACATTTATTCTACTTTTCGAAAATTGAAATTAATACCGACTGAACCTTTGACTCTTCCGAAACTTTTTTTTTATTATTATTATTTATTACACTGTTTAAATCTTATTTCTTTCTCTTTTTCCCTATTTTATTATTACTGTTATGATTATTAATTAACAGCACGTTCTTTCTTTTATTAATCATTCTTTCAATAGACCCCACAAGCAAAGATTTCACCTCACCATTCTGCGAAAAAAAATACATGTCAAAGAACAAGAAAATTCTGCCAATACCGTTTGACAACACATCAATTACATAAAAATAATAAATTAAAAAAATACAAAAATATCCTATAAGCAATCACAAAGTCCCATCTTAGCAATAACAAAAATCCAAACAACAAAATTTTGTCCACGTCAGCAAGTAGGTCGGCTGCATAGTGCATCATCTTTTACCATTCCACAGAATTCAAAATTAAAGAAAAACCACAGTCGTTTACAAAAAAATACCTAGACATTTACAATTAAAATACAGTCGTTTCTAAAATAAAATAAAACGACTCACTTATAAAGTCTCAGACAACTCGATGGAACTAAAATTGTCCATGTAAGAAAAAAAAAATCCTAAGAAATAAAATCGTTCAATTAGTGAAAAAAAAAGGAAAAAAAAAATCACATTTCAGAACCTATCCATTGTTTTTCATCAAAAGTACATATTGTTTTTCATTAAAAGTTACATTTAGTTCACAATTTAAAAATGACACGAAATATTCATAACACATATTTTTGATTGACATGTTTATCTTTGTGGTAAGGCTCGTTTCTTTTTGGTTTTCTCACTGGCCGTTGTTAAAAATTTACAAAATAAGGTCATTTTTCGTTTTCCCTTCTAATTTTGACATTAAGTGATATTTTTCTTCGTTCATAACGAGTTAATTCCCAATACGATAAATATTTTTTTTAACTATTTTCTATATATAAAGTTTTACATCTGTGTGTCTGTATGTCTTCCTTTTCTTTCTTCGTGAAAAGGTTGTACGTGTGTATTGCTTTTCTTTTTTTTTCTTTTTTTTTTTCTTAATTATTTTTCTAATTCGCCTAGTGTTTTAATGGACCCTACGTTGTGTGTGTGTTGATTTCTATTTTTTTTTTACTGTTCTTTCTTTTTCTTTTTTTTTCCATACATTTTATTGTTTTTTCTTGTCCTTTTTTTTTCTTTTTTTTTTTTAGTCTATTTCTTTTTTCTTGACACTAAATCTCCATGCTTCCACGTTGTATTTTCTTAAACACAGGTTCGATTATCGCATCGGTGATGCGACTGGTCGACGAACACCAAAATGAATATGTTATATATTCGTTATCATCGAGTTCTCACTAGGGTTATCATCCTGGGGCGCCATTCTGAATCATTGAGGGGGACCAAATTGAGCTTTCGTTACACATCCGTGTTTTATATACCATCCCTATTATTATACCAGTATCAGTAAAACTGTTAATTGGGAACCTTCAAACTCCAATCGGATATACCTTTCAATAAGATACACACGTACACACACAGAGATACAGATGCATATGCATATACATATAAATATGAGATATATAAATTATACAGATATCCATATATACATCCGTATACAGCTACATATATACAAACACATATACAGGTATCTGCTTACCCCTAATGCAAGAATACACAATCATACAGGTATATATACAAAAATTCTCTTACATATATCCCACTCAATTTAATAAAATTTAATAAAATATAATTTAACAGACTTTTTTCAATAAATCTTATCCAATAAGGTGCCTTCTACGCCGGTGGTGTGGTAACCCTTTTATAAAAGAGTGCATTATTATAGTTTACATAGGCGTACATACACACACACATACATAGATTCATACATGTGCATACACATATACTCTCTGGTAATATATACAATTGTTTTATTCCTCTATATATAAGACGACCTATCTTAATAGTTCCGATATATATATATATATATATATATATATATATATATATATATATATACAAACATCTACATAGATACACCTATATCCATGATACATCTAAAGTAGATATACATATGAACGCATTCTCATTTTCCTAATCCGACAAGGGAACGTGATGCGCCTAGTGTGTTAGATATAAGTAAGTGTTAAGTTCATGCTTGCATGCCTTCTCGCTTTCAGCTAACACCGCTGACTTCCCTCGCGGTGAAAAGGGAGCAGCTATGCAAAAATCTTCCCCGCCAGTACATAACCTTTCCATCATCAAGACGCGTACAGTTCCTCCACGTTGGCCACACATGGTAACTGGGTGCCTTGCGGCTTCAAGCTAAACGTGTAGGAGATCACGGAGTAGTAGGGGACCTTAGAGGTAATGCATTATGGGCCATTGATGTGTGGGCACGCCCTGGCACAACATCAACCCCAATCCACCTGTCTTGTGTGTGCCCTTGGTTGGGCAAAGACTAGGGGAACCAAACCCAAAATAAAACACCACTGCCTTGTGGGGCTTTATCACAGGAAAAGGCTAAGAGATGGGAACTCTGACTTCAAATCCTACTGCTGCCTTGCAGTTTTCCTTAAAAGGCTATGGAACCTCATCTAGAAAGAAAAGGCGTAGTATCTGACACGATAGGGCGACTGTGTACCTCACTGAGATTACTTTCGACCAGAAGCTCTAGCCTCCTCTGCTGCCAGTCGTCGAGGGTTCGCTCCACTGGACATGAGCATTGGAGGTTTAGAGGGTGTCTATCTGATGGTTAACAGATACTACACCTAAACTGCACAAGAAAATTAGGAGACAAGGTGGAAAGTCCTGTGGCGATGGAGTGAGGATAACTGTTGCAGGTGTGAGAGCTGGGAGTCACTAGTCCAACCTCTGCGCATAGGTGGCCGTGTGTGATGGTCGCAGGTGTACTGAGTGGACGACGATACCCTGAAGCAGGTGCACGGATGACTAAGCAACCCTGTTCAGGGATAGCACTGCTTTCCCTGGAAGGGAACGCCTCTATAAAATGTGAGGTAAACAAAGCTCATCCAAAAACCATCTGAATGTCAAACCGCGGGCAGTGGATCTCCAATCCAGCGGTAACAACAGAAGCAATAACAACACTCAAGACTTCATCATCGCTACATGGTACGTCAGAACCATGCTCGATACAGACTTAGGTGACAGACCACATAGAAGTACAGAACTAATAGATCTGGAGCTCGAATGTACATATATAGCCATAGCTGCATTGCCGGAGACAACACTTAGCGGAGAGGGCCAACTGAGAGAAGGCAGAAGAACACATTTCATAAAGGGCTGTATTGTAAAAACCCAAAAGAGCTGGAGTCGCTTTTGCGATCAGAAATTGCCAACCAGTAGACTCGTAGAGAGCCCGCATAGGAGTCTCTGAAAGAATAATGACACTGCGAATCACCACATTCCATAACCATAATATCACCATAATCAACGTCTACGCGCTGACAATGACCTACCCAGACGAGGTAAAGGAGGCTTTCTACCCTCAGCTGAAAGACACTATAGCAAACGTCCCTGCAGTTTTCTTTGGTGACGTCAATGCCAGAGTGGGCCATGACTATAATATATGGAGCCCTGTTTCAAGCTCTCCATAAAATCTGTGTACAGCAGGGCGACAACCAATCGGAAGAGTAGGCTAGACACATCAAAGCTCGGAGATAGAAAATGGCAAGACAAACTACAGCTTGCAATCAACTCAGTATTAGAATAAACTATTGATAATTATGATTCAGCAGAACAAATGTGGGACTTGCTAAGCAAGCCTGTATTCTCCGCTGCGACAGAGGTACTTGGTTACACAAAAAAGCGGACTGGTTCAATGAGAATGACCAGGAAATTAGAGATGTAATAAATGAAAGAAACCAAGCCTTAAATCAAAGCTAAGCAACCCAACTAGAGCAAACCAGAAGAAGTTGAAACAAGTGAGGGTAGAAGTCCAGAAAAAAAAACTAAGAGAAATGGAAAAAAACCTGGTGGCGGAAAAAGGCTGAAAATATGCAGAGGCAAGCGGACCAAAACAGTTCTGCAGGTTTCTTCAGTTCACTGAAGAAAGTGTATGCCCCTAGAGCCCAGATGACTAACACCCTCTTATCAGGAGATAGAAACACCACACTGACATAAACAAAACAGATAATTCAAAGATGGCAAGAGTACTTCGGCACCTTACTGAATGTAGAATCCAATACTGATGAAGAGATCTTAAGCCACATTGTCATCTCCCAGTAGATGGACCTGAATGACACACCAACTCTTGGGGAAGTAAGAGAAGCAATTGATAAAACTAAAATAAACAAATCTCCAGGAATTGACTGCATACCAGCTGAAGTATACAAGTTCGGTGGAGAACAATGCATGAGAAAACTTCACTAACTAATAGCATAATACTGACAATAAGAAACGCTGCCAAAAGAATTCAAAAATGTCATGATTATCCCAATCTATAAAAACAAAGGTGATCACAAAGACTGCATCAGTTACCAAGGTATATCTTTGCTGACCATTGCTGCGAAAATAATGGCTAAAGTGTTGCAAGCACGGCTAGCCAGGCTGGCGGAAAGGGTCCTAACCGAATCACAGTGTGGATTCAGGCATGAAAGATCTACAATGGATATGATCCTCAGCTTTTGTCAAGTTCAAGAAAAAGCCATTGAACAGTAGCGGGAGCTCTACATAGTCTTTGTAGATTTCCATAAAGCATTTGATACAGTTGACCGAAAAATACTGTGGAAGGTCCTTAAAGTGTTTGAATACCCCGATCACTTTGTGGAAATTATCAAACAATTTCACGAAGGAAGAGTTGTAGTAGAGAATCTAGAAAGCGAACTCTTGTAAGTAAACTACGGCACCAAACAAGGGTGCGTACTGGCCCCAACACTGTTCACCCTATTTCTGACAGCTGTCCTAATGCTGCTTCATCAAAGCATCGAAGAAGGTGTCTTCATCCACACACGCTCTGATGGAAAACTGTTCAACCTTGCAAGACTGAAAGTCAAGACCAAGACAAGGAAGGCGCTGATAACAGAACTACTTTTCGCAGACGATACTGCTCACAATCAAGCGCAGATGCAAAGGATAGTTGATACCATCTCTCAAACAGCCGGGAAGATAGTCCTACAAATCAACATAGAGAAGACTGAAATGATGTAATCAGCCCTCACCAGATAACAGCGACGCGCAAGAATTACAATCAATGGCAAGGGGCTAAAAGTTGTTGAAAACTACAAATATCTTGGAAGCACTTTAAGCACTGATATCCGTGCTGACAAAGAAATAAGCTGCCGTATCCAACGCGCATGTGCCTCCTTTGACAACCTAGAAAAGAAGCTCTGGACAAGGGCCGGTATCCGGCTAATGACGAAGTGCAGAATCTACAAACCACCATCCTTCCAGGCCTGCTGTACTCAGCATAGAACTACACTCTGTATAGAGAACACACAAGGAGATTGAAACCGTCCAACAGAGACACCTGAGAAGGATCATGAAGATCAAATAGAGTGACTACATACCAAACACAAAAGTTCTCAGGAGGGCAAACCTAGATAGCGTGGAAGTTACCCTTGCTACTATGCAACTACGATGAACCGGACATATAACTAAAATGGAAGACAACCGGATTCCAAAGAGGATCTTCTACGGGGAACTGGAAAATGGAACAGGTAGGAGTTCAGAAGCTTCGCTACAAAGATGTAACAAACGGCACCTGAAGGCAATGAACATCAATATCGAGAGTTGGGAGGAACAAGCGAAGAAAAAAGTGGTTGAAAGAGCAGTCTCCACAAAGGAAAGAAAGAAATAGAGAGAAAGATTGGAGAACCCTTAGAGCCGAGACACTATAGACGACACAACCCTGGCACCCACATATGCGCTGCCTGTGACCGGATGTTTCACACAGAAAGAGGCTATGCTAACACCGAAGGATAAAGCACTGACGCTCCGACTAGTCTTCATCAAGACTGACGGACTGCAGGATAATGATGATATACTGGATTGTTATGTCACAAGGCACTTTATAATTTCATTACTGTTTTCAAAATTTACATTATAATTCTTTTTAATTTTTGGCTGTTTAATTTACATATATATATATATATATATATATATATATATATATATATATATATATATATATATATATATATATATATAACGGATGATAAGGGAAAAAAGTTATGCGATGTGTTGAAAGATACCAGAGCAAAAAATAAATAAATAAATAAATAAAAAGGGAAAAAACAGATTTGATATTTGGGAATATCAAATCTGTTTTTTCTCTTTTTATTTTTATTTTTTATTTTTTTTTTGCTCTGGTATCTTTCGACACATGGCATAACATTTTTCCCATATCATCCGTTTTTATTCAATTGTGGGACACCACATTATGCTCTTCATATATATATATATATATATATATATATATATATATATATATAGTGCTTTCAGTATTTTTTAATATATATTTTTTTTGATCCATATAAATGATTTGCATGCTTTCAACTATTTTTTTTCCTAAATTAAGAATATTAGCAGCGATGTTATTATAGCTATATATATAAATCGAGTTATATGTGAATGGGTTAGAGTTAATAATCTGGAAAATGCATTGGTCGTGTGTCCAAATGCAGCTAGTCAATGAGGACTGTATAGAAATGGTACACTCCTTATTACAACGCTCCATCTTATAGACAATGCATTGGACATGTGTTAAATATGAGTAAGGTTAACGAGTTCATACTAGTTTTCTGTCTTATAAGGTGTTGATTTAGCTTTACTAGAAAAATAGTTCATTTTACTAGTGATTGAGTTGGAAAGGTGGTTATTTTTTTCTTTTTTAAATTTGATTTTCCTTACCAAATTTATCATAGCGTTTTAAAACTCATCTAAATTAAGATTGTGGTTTTGGTGGGAGGAAGATTAAGACCACACAAATTAACTGTCTTTCTTTTCTTCTCTATTGGAGTTGTTAGTTGAGTAATTTCCTAGGAATTGCGGGTGGATTAGTTCTTCAGTAGGTGGTGCTATATTAGAGTTGCTCTTGCGGTTCATTTTGCGGTGGAAAGCTCTCATCTTACTTTTTTCAAGAAAATATTTAAAGACTGGACAAATTTGTGAATGTAATCTACCTTCGTAGGGATTGGTATGTTTTTGCAGAATGAGGATGGTATTCTTTGTTGAACATATCTGGATAAAGTTACACAGCTTAAACAACGAGTGGAGCTTAAGGTGTAATAGAAGCAAACTCCGAAAGAAAAGATTATAAAAGTACTGTTCAAATCCGAGCATGCAAAACTATAGATATTGCAGTATATATTTATTTCTACACCCTGTAAACCTACTACTAATTGAATTGCCAAAACGAATTAACTGCCCATTAGGTAATAAGTGCATACACGATGATGTAATCTATGCTAGTATAGTAATCAAATCACATCCAAATACACTTTCTATAACATAATATAGCTATAACCACCCCTATTCACATAATGTTCAAACCATTAACTGAAAACTCTAATATCTCCGTTACCTGCAATTTCCCTTTTACCTTCAATCCCTATGCTCTCTTTTATTTACCATTCTCCTATTGCATCAACCCGTTGTTTTCTTACCCATTTCTTCGTTTAGACTTAAATAACTCTCAGGTTATTGACTTGATACAATCTTCCTCTTAGTCTATATATGATTCTCTCCTATGCCTTATTATTCAATACCGCTTTTTTCTATTATTCTATTAAGTTTTTTTTTCCTATTTGTTTTTTTATATTTCGTTATCCTGCGGAAAATTTAGCACCTTATTTCTTAACTCTTACGTTTTTTAATTCTGTCTTGTTTACCAAAAGTTAATGTTTGTTATCATCTATCCCTCTATAACGTTACTTAAATTTATTTCCACTTTAATCCCTCGTTCATTCTAACATTTGGTTGATCAATACAATTCTCTCCAGACTAGAATAATTCGTCTGGCCAGCTTTATTCTCTGACTGAATAGACATAAGTTTGCATGCCTTGAAGTTTTAATTAATCGCTAATTATGTTTTATCAATTTTAGCAATGCTTTCATACACGGCTTATTTCTCAACGTTATTTTAATCTAATGTTTTTATTCATTCATCTATATATATATGTTTAATGATACATCTTTGTGAATTTATTTTTTAGGTTTTACTGTCTTCTTCCTTATTTTAAACTATCTTTCCTTATGTCAAGTAACCTGACATTTTCTGTGCTCTCTTTTCCCTCCCCTCAACCAATCCACCCGCCCTCTCTCATCCTTTCTTCTCTGGTTCCCTTTAACACCATTATTGGTACAAACATCAAAGGTGTGATAGTAAAACACTACTCCGTAATGCTTTGGCTCTATTCACTTTATGTCCCGTTTACTTGTAAATTTTATTCCTTTGCTCTTCTCCGATTTACATTGGCCATGGAAGGTTATTTTGCTAACTGTCCAATTCAAATCTAATCTAGTTCTCTGCTTTTTAACTCTGTTCCTAATTGAACCCTATATTGCTTAAAAAATACTTCATATGCCTAACTGCATAAGAACTATTATTTTCATGGATTGGATTTTATCCTCGTATATTACTACATGTTTTCTTTTACGGACGTTTGATTCCTTCTCGTACCCCAGATATTTTAAAAGGGATTTTAAAAGATATATAACGGACGTTTATCACTGATATTGAACCTATTAAATCTGGATAAGGTTGTAATTTTATCAGAATATGTCTATGTTTTTAGTTTCTGCAATTTCAAATTTGACAAGTTTTTTTAATATTCTTTTCTTATCTTGAGAATTTTGTTTCATAATACTATATATATATACATATATATATATATATAGGCATGCTCCCAGTTCCAGATCTGTAACGAGACGATCATTTAGGCTGAAGGCGGCTAACATGAGTAGATATCAGTTCTACTACATAATCAAAAGAAAGTGAAAGAGAGTGTAAGAGAGAATGAGAGATGAGAGTGTGTGGTTTCGTATTTAATTAAATGGCTACTAATATATAATTTAAATACTGCTAGACATTCTGAGGAATCCATCGCATGTAAATAATCTCCAGAAACTTAATTCAATTTGTTTTAATTTTCATATCACTTCGTTTAAACTGGAGATAAGCATTCTTCCGGATGCCAAACATTCTTCCATTAGGCTAGTTATTTTAACCGAGAAATCTTTTTTAAGATTCTAACCGTCCCTTTTAAGTTGAATATTTTGTATTTCACATTCACTAGGTAGATCGCGTATAGTCGCCAGATAGATTTTGAAATTCGTTTCCATTATTCTGATTATTCCTATGATGACTGGAATGATTGAGTCTTCCTAAGATTCCAGTTTCTCTTCATGCCATACACGGATATATTGCTGTGTGTTCAGGCATACTTTT
This sequence comes from Euprymna scolopes, assembly GCF_053919585.1. Classification (NCBI taxonomy): domain Eukaryota; kingdom Metazoa; phylum Mollusca; class Cephalopoda; order Sepiida; family Sepiolidae; genus Euprymna; species Euprymna scolopes. Next base: position 78,801,904 of record NC_136491.1, on the reverse strand, counting down.
TGTCTCGTGTGTTGATGTGTATCAAAAGATTTCTATTAGTAAAAAAATAAAATAACATAAACAGTTTCCAATTATTTATGCTCAGATATCGAGGTGGCGCCAGAAATCATTTCACCGAATTGGGTATATGTAAATATTAATTATAAAATATATGCCTGTATTTCGTTCAAATTTTTCATTTATTGTAATTAAATATCACTCTAAAAATTATGTATCGCTGCAAGATATTCAGATTAACAAACACACACACACACACACACACATATATATATATATATATATATATATATATACTCAACATGAGATATTTTCTTTTGTCGTAATATTATATTACATCGAGGAATTACGAGTAAAAAAATTACTTGGAAAAATTAGATGGAATTGATGGTTTTCATTATCAAATTTCGAAATATAAATATTTATGTAGCCTAAACAATAATCGCCACGTGTGCCTGCTATGCGCTACCAGATAATTTACCTAATTACTGTACATTATTGCTATTAAAATAGATGCCCGCGCATATTTTCAGCATAAAACTCCAATCTATCATAAATGCGGACATCAAGCTATAGATATGATATGATTATTCTAAAATAGAATATAGAAGTTTATAGCTGTTGTTTTGGAAGGCAAGTCTGTCAAAGTTGGTAGTGTTTCAATCTTACTTAATTACTGTAATATTTGTTATAACTACACTAGTAAACTATACATGTGTGAACTACTGCTATTGTAAGATTCTCTCTATGGCATGTTTGCATTATGTTTTATTTTGATTCATTTTGACCGAATAAAAATTTAAAAAATTAATACGTATATCTTTAGATGTACTTTCAAATGAAAAATAACAGTGTGTCTGTTTTTAACATTCATACAAATTAATAATGAATTGTGTCGATTATGATGAATACTTAATCAAAAATATATATATGTGTAATCTAATCCATCTATGGTGTGTGTAAATAAATATTTTAATCAGTTTTATAACACTTGTTTTCGACGTAACTTCTGAAGATAAGTAAAGTAATTAAGCGTTTTGTTGTGCTCTATGGAGTTTATATGAATTTACTAAAAGTTATCGATAGTAATACTGCTCCAGAGTTGACCCGTTATGTAGTGAAACAATTTAATTCCAGTTAACTATAACAAATTCATCGGAATATATATGCAATCAATTCAAAAGTTGAATATGTTATTCAATTTATGATCAGTATATAGGAAACGTGCTTGTTTTTTTTTTGTCAATTACTTTATTTGGTTCAACATTATATAATTTTAAAAGGAAAACACATACTTCTACATTCAGGTTGGGCATAAGCCTCTCATATTTATTTGTTGTTCGGGTTATAATTGAGCATTATAAAAAGAATTCGAATCGTTTTATTTATGAATGGCTACAAAGGTTAATCACACTCTACTATTTATTTATCGTGTGGACTCATTGTCTCCCAACCTAGTGAGAACGAGCATCGGGCACAGTTTAGTAAATCAGTCGGAAAATTGTTCAAACGTTCTATTGTGCAAAGCTTGTTTCTTCATGGGTGTTTCGTTTTGGTGCCCATATGATTAACAAACACATTAGGTTTTTCTTTCTTTTTTTATTTTTGGTCCCCCGACAAAGGGAGGGTGGGTCTTTAAATTAACCATTGTCCGTTCGTCCGATCGTCAATAACTACGCCTTGCTTTTTCTTTTCTAAATTTGCATAAACATTAAACATGATATAAGTAAAAAAAAAGGGAACATCCATTTGCTTCACTTAAAGGTGCCTTTAAAATGACTAAAATTAACAAAAAAAATATGCCTTGGATTTGTATAAAACTTTCCCAAAAGTTGTAACTGATTTCTATATGATGTTGTTTGTCTATACTTCGGGATAACTCTTGGGTTGACTCACCCGCTCTTTTATGGCTAATAAATACATTCCATTTTGGGGAATATTTTACCATATTTGTCCAAAATTTTATGTGTATGTCTATATAGCAGTTTTGTATGGTGCTGAACTCAAATTTAAATATGTTAGCCTTGATGACTTTTGGTGCTAAATGGGGGTGGGAAAATGATGGATCTAGTCATTTCTTTTTTTTTTTTTTTGCATGATGCAGAATTCAAATTTACAGTTTGTTCATTTTCACCAAGATTTTCAGTCCGAATTGTGGGTGGAGGGGAAAATGCTGAACGTAGTCATTATTTTCTATGTCACGTTCACTGTGCACCCACGGGAGACCATGCAATTCTTCACTTGTTTTTTTTTTGTTTTTTTTTTAGAATCGAACAACAACTTAGGATATTGATCTCGAATTTTTTTCCTTATTATCACTAAATTCTATGCTTAATGTCTTCGTCACAGTTAGTTCACCCTAGCCAATTCCAACTCCCAGATATAATTTTGATTATTGAGAACTTATAAAAGATATGGATGGCTTCGTTTAAAAAGAGAACACTTGACTCTTTTCAAAATATAACCGGTGTGTATCTTCCGCTTGTATGAATTAAGAATCGCTACATTAAACAAATCTTATTTTACCGGCATTTCATATATTTCATTAAATGTTTAGTGCCAAGATTTTTGGAATTCCAACGTTTCACTGGATAATATAAAGCGATGCAAATGTTAAAATCATCGAACCAGGAAACTATGAACAATCGATTGATAGTTTGCTTTTTTATTAATAAATAGAATGTTTATTTCCGTGAATGAATGCAAAGAAGCAAAAAAAAAAAATGAAGGAAAAGGATCGAATCACTCGGAGCTATTTTCTTTTTAATTCATTTTCCTTTGATTAAAACGCGAACGTCAAATAGGAAAAAAAACGAATGGATAACTGAATATAAAACACCTTATGAAAGAGGATTAACCGTCTGAACAAAACAGTCAATTCTCAAACTCTGATCATTTAAACGAAAGATATTAAGATGAAATTGAGCGAAAGAGAAAATAATTGCTTGCATTTGAATTTAGCTCGTGTTCATAGAATACAGTTTGAGGTACTTCAAGCACATTCATAAAAAATATAATCATTCAATACATAAAAAAATATTATATGGAATCTTTATTTCATTTAAACTTTAGTGTTGTTTGAAAGTCAATTCTATAAAAATAAGTTAAAGAATACAGTAATACGTTATCAAATAACTAAATTACTTTATTAAAGGTGAAGTAGTTAATTAACATTTCTTTATAATTCAGGAACCATTCATCAAAATTTGATAAAACATCAATTATCACAACAATATTACAAAATTGAACAAAACTATAAGAAAACATAATTACGTTGAAAGTCACCTTAACGTTTGAAGATATATTTCTATGTTTAACACTTTGAAATTACACTCACGGAAATATGTAGGATACTAAATAATCAATCGTCCAAAGCGAAATATCGTATAAGAGAAATTTCTTAAATACTGAATTTCATATTCTGGATATAAATCTCTCTCTCCCTCTCTCTCTCTCTCTCTCTCTCTCTCTCTCTTTCTATATATATATATATATATATATATACATACATGAGAGAGAGAAAGAGAGAGAGAGGCAGAGAGAGAGAGAGAGAGAGAGACTGGGGCGAAAAATTTGTCGCTCTTAAGAAAATAATATTACGGTTTATTTAACAATTATTATTAAAAAATCAACTCGGGTAACTTGATTATGTAGTAGAACTGATATCTACTCATGTTAGCCGCCTTCAGCCTAAATGATCGTCTCGTTACAGATCTGGAACTGGAAGCATGCCTATTCCCAAGCGCCGGCAAGAGCTCGGAATATATTCGGCTGATGTCCCCGATCAGGCTGACTTTAGTGTTGTGAAAGATCATCTTGGTTATGTTCTCAACGTATGACAAAATGAAGCCGTCTAGCAGGTTTAGGTCGGGGAGGAGAAGTGCCAGGGAGAGCATCGTACAAGGTCGTACCACTGGTTTTGAAACCAAACAATGGTCCTATTGTCATAATTAAGATTGGCAGAAAATATAAGTTGTGCAGGGGAACATTTCCGATCTCGCCTGTTGAATATGGTGTCACTTTCAGACATCAGAGAATGCTCCTATCGCTCTTGGGACTTGTACAAAACTTGCCAACTAGTAGAATATCTGCACCAAGAAATACCGGTTCTAATTAAATGAAAATGGAATCATGCTGCCTTGTCTAGAGTGAACATTTTTTCGTTCTACCCAATACATACGCAAACTCACGCACGCAAAAATTATTTACACACACACACACATATACCCTCCCACCCACCCACCCACACACACACACACACACACACATATATATATATATATATATATATATATATATATAGGCAGCAGGTTTTCATTCAGACACACACACACACACACACATATATATATATATATATATATATATCACTCAGTGAGAACCTAAACTTATACATATATATATATATATATATATATATATATATATATATATATGAGCAAACAGTTAATAAAATATGTTATAAAAACACTTGGAAATGAGTTAAAAACATATTTAATCTGAAAAGGAAACACTAGTCCTTAATCTGCGGAGTTTCGAAGAAATACTTTCCTTCTTATCAGAGGGTAGGAATTAGCAAAATGCGGGATTGGATTTTGCATGGCGAAGTATTTGATGAAACAACAAGTAATCAAAGATCTTAATTGAAAACAAAAACAGTGAAGCAGAGGGAATATGGTAAAGAAAAACGTGATTACACACGAATGGATAGTCTGGTGGAAGATAAAAAATCCAGTGACGGTAAAATCCAAATGTAAAACTTCAAAAAAGTTTTTTTTTTTTACACTGTTATCACCACTTATCAAGACCCGGAAACCACTCAAGGATAAGGGTTATTGCAAGTACATTACGTTAGTGTGGAGATTTGATGAAGTGTTTACTTAAGGGGGCGGTTCATTAGGAATTTGTTAACATTGGACTTGAAGACATCCAAGTTGTAGTCCGGTGGGAAGCAGGCAGACCGAACAGAGTTCCACAGGCGTGCAGTTCTAAGAAAGAAGCTTTGTTCATGGAATCCGCGTTTTGATTTAGGCACAGATATAGAGTGGGGAAATTTTTCGCAGTGGATTCAGCTAGATGGATGTTTTTCGTGAAAGATTGGCGAGGGGGGACCAGAGATTGGAGTTCAGATGAGCACCTGCCATGTAAATAACGATAAAACAAGGATAGGCTCGCAACGTCTCTTCTGTGGGAGAGAGGTTGTAGGGTAGAGAAAAGGGCATCTCCCTAGGCCACGAAGTCGATCATTGTACTCTGTCAAGGCAGGATAGGCTGTTTTTAGCAGCTCCTGTCCAGATATGGCAACAGTATTCCATCCTTGGAAGTTAAAAGAATTTCCATTTGTACATTTTGATTTTTTCGTCACTGGATTCCTTTTCACATTAAATATGTTTTTAACTCATTTCAAAGTTTTTTTTAACATATTTTATTAACAGTTTCCTCATATTATAAGCTCTATTTATTATTTGGTTTTATCGAGCTTTTTTATCTGGCTGAGAAATTTTATAAATATTAATTCTTTAATATTTATAATTTACTTTAATTTTACCATCTTGGATCATTTTAGTAAATTCAATTGTAATTTTCATTATATATATATATATATATATATATATATATATATATATATATATATATATATATATATATGTATATATATATATATATATATCACTCAGCGAGAACCTAAACTTATATATATATATATAAATTTATACATATATATATATATAGTCATCAACATACAGTACTGTTTCGCTGTTTCACAGCTCATCAGTGCGGCTAGACAAGCAACTACGTCAAGCCAGGATCGAAACCCGATCGCCCAAACGACAGTCGAATAGGCAAGTATTGTCAAATGTCGAGCACGGATAGTTTTTGATAAATGAGATTTGTTTAATTTTTCAATTTTTCGAATTGTCGTTTTTATTTCTCGTTTAAATCCGTGCAAGAAAGTTTATTTTAACCACGTTCTAAACACGTTCAAAATGTATCTTTTTTTACACACGAGACGTTTCACTAGTTCAAGATATTTAAATATAATTTAACTGAAGCATATAGAAGAAGCCCGATTTGAAACGAATAATAATCAAATCTTCCTGAATATGACTGATGAAAGTACTTGTAAAAACAACCAAGAGAAATAACAGATAGACGAAGACGACTATAGAACTTTTGTTGCAGAGATTCAAGCGAGAAATAAGAACAACAATTCGAAATATTGAAAAATTACTAAAGAGCTTATTAAACAAAAACATTCCGTGATATTCAATACTTGTCTTAATATCTCTCTCTCTCTCTCTCTCTCTCTCTCTCTCTCTCTCTCTCTCTCTCTCTCTCTGTCTATATATATATATATAAATATATATTATGTATATATATTATGCATATATATATTATGAAACACATACACACACACATATATATATATATATATATATACATATATATGTGTGTGTGTATGTGTTTCATAATATATATATGCATAATATATATACATAATATATATTTATATATATATATATATGTACAGAGAGAGAGAGAGAGAGAGAGAGAGAGAGAGAGAGAGAGAGAGATATTAAGACAAGTATTGAATATCACGGAATGTTTTTGTTATATATATATATATAAGTTAAAGTTCTCACCGAAGGAAAAATGTATATTTAATTACATGGTGGCATCAAAGAATTCCACATTATACTCGAAAACCTACATTCCAAAATAAACTTCGCCCTAGATTTGAATTATGTTTTATAGACATTCTAGGAGAAAATGAAAAACAAGATAATCACTGACATTTACCACAAACGGACAGATACCCAACAATATTGCCAATTTAAAAGCCATCACACCAAAAACTGTCTAAAATCCATACTCTATTCCCTGACACCCAGAATCTGCAGCCGAGCCACAGAAAAACACATCCGATCGACCCGACTAAATGAATTAAAAAGGAGAGAAGAATAAAATTTATAATGAATAGTAAAAGATAAGGAAAATGTACAGACAAACGTATCAGTAAGAACGAATATAAATAAAAGTAAAAATATTATTACTGGAATAAGGTGTGTAATGTTTTTTTTTTAAATTATGTAGCAGGTGTTTGTGATGTTTTCATTAAAGAAATGATCTGCATACGCATTTCCCATTCTCCCTTCTGTTATGCTGCTTTCCAGTTTAATTTATGTAATCTTTTTCTCCTTTTCTGTAATAGTCAGTGACAATAATTCACGTTACGGATAAAACATTAGAATTACTCTGTTTTATTTCTTTTCTCTTCATTACTAACTGGCTTTGTCATTTCCCTTTTTTGTGGTTGGTGCCTCTTTTCATAAAAGAGCTTTTCCTCTGGTGGTAGCGGATAGCTTTTCCTGCTTTACTAAAGACGTTTGCCTAGATCCTTCAATGGTAAACTGAAGCTACGCGACTTAAGAAGAGTCAGAGACTAATCAATTAAGAAAATAGTGTGTTCCTTATTTATCTTACTTATTAAAACATGAACAGACATCAGCAATATTTGCCAAAGTTTATCAGATTTCTACATTAATCAGAAATGTCACGTTTGTATGGCGAGAAAGACTGAACTAGAACCCTTAATTATCTGTTGCTCGGAAACATGAGATTATCGAGATCGTTCGACCTTGTTGTATCCTCTGTTAGTCTGGTCTTGGTCAATAACGTATTTTATTCAAGCCAATCTGTTTTACAAATTTGGGTTATCTTGACATATGTTAAGTGTAACCAGTGTCAAAATTCACACTAGCTAACTCAACCACTATTTGCATAGGATCCTAATACGAATCAGGCTGTCTAGCTTGCTTTTTACTTATTGTCTTCTCTAAACCAATTGAAAACAAAAATAACCATATTAGTAAAATATTTGAATTACACAATGACACCAATACCAATTCCAAAAAGTACGATATTAAATCTTATAATCAAATAAACACTATCTATATATATCTTTAAAAGTGAAACTGTCGGCATGCGCGCGCGCGTGGGTGTGTGTGTGTGGGTGGGCGTGGGTATTTCCTTATCTAACTACTCTGTCAATTTTCAGTCTACAGATTCCAGATTTGAGACAAGGGGTATTGAGATTTGGGAAAATTGTTTAAATCGGGATTCGGTCTGAAATTTGGCTGTCAAGGGGTCAAAGTTAAACAATTTGACGATTGAAAACTCTACCAAACTCCACAGCGAATTTTTAGTTTAAAAACTTGCAATTTTAGATGTAGGCTACTTAGACATGAATCAAATATTTTAATTTGATTTGAACCCAAAACAATAAATGTTTAGGGGTAAAAACTGGGGTAAAAATCAAAAAACATTGATCTCTTCGGTCTCTACCAAATTACTCAGCCAGTTTTTAGTCTAACCATTTGAAATTTTACATAAACTGTATTCAGAGATAGAGCAAGCTTCTTAATCAGTTTTTGACCAGGAATTTGGGCTCCAAGACGTACAAGTTAAAAGATTTTCCCTGTGCGATTTATAGCAAACTATTCCGGCAATTTGGCTCTAAATATTTTATATTTTATATAAAGGGTATTAAAACATGAAGTAAGTTTTGAACTAGATTTTGGCCGAAAGTTTGGCTGCCAAGAGTTCATCGTTTTAAGAGTTGACTTTTGCAGAATCTATCAAAATCCCCCGGCAATTTTGGGTTTAAACCCTTTGAATTCTAGATGAAGGTTACCTGGGCCTGAGTCAAACTTTAACATATCTATCTATCTATCTATCTATCTCTCTCTCTCTCTCTATATATATATATACATATATATATATATATATATATATATATATATATATATATATATATATATATTAGCAGTTCAGTCCGGCTTTGCTGAAGCCTTATGTACTTTTCATCATTTTATGTGCATATATATATATATATATATATATATATATATATATATATATATATATATATATATATGCACATAAAATGATGAAAAGTACATAAGGCTTGAGCAAAGCCGAACTGAACTGCTAATATATATATATATATATATATATATATATATATACCTTATTAAAGGTATTCAGAAGATAAAACTCATGAAGTAAACCGATGTTATTTAGAGTGTTCAATAGAAAGAGCAGAGGATAATATTTTCATTATTTTATATAGACACATATTACATAGTTGCTACATTGTACACGCTAATGTTTTTGAACGATTGGGTTATTAAAAACCAAAAGGTCTTTCGTCAGACAACAGAAATAAGGTTTATCTTCTATTCATCATAGCAGATCCTTCAAAATTCGTTCTGGAACATTAGCATGTTCAGAGCAGCATCTGTTCAATATTGTCTATACAAATAAAATATTTCATATATATATATATATATCTATATATATATATATATATATATATATATATATATATATATATAAAAAGAAATGATAGATTTACTACACTGGTTTATTATTCATACATAAAACTAGCATCACCCATTAACCGGCGTTGGCCTGTAGTAGTATGTCCCGCTCACGTAAAAATTAAAATATGGCTGTTGTTGTTGCCCAATCACAGCCTCCTCATGTTAAGAACAGCTTTCGGAATAGACACGCCATAACCTCCTCATGTTAGGAACGGCTTTCGCAATTGACACTTCCAACTTCCCTATGTTTAAAACGCCTTTCGAAATAGATACCCCATTGTGTGCGTAGGCATAGGCAGTCTAAAAATTTTCCCGAAACGTAACTTTGATAATCCCTGTTAGGATTCCCATACGCAAATACAATGAACGCACAAAATGTACTGGTTGCAGTGCCGTTCAGCCGTGCGTACTAGTCTGGAGGACAGGATATCGTTTTTTGTTGGCAAGACTGGATTTTATGTGACAAAATACGCTCGAACCATCTATCACTTAAAAGGAACTCATATATACACACTTTATTTATATTATAAACAATATATATTAAACACTTTATAATTTGAGACACTGTAAACCTGTTTAAATTTTTATGTTAGCCAACAGAAACAATATTTTTTTTATACTTTTGGAAGAAATATTATTCGGCGACATTTTTCAATATATATACTTTAAACAAAATAAAATTGGGGAAATTAGGCGGAAAAAAATTATTTTGTTTTGTGACTTATTTTTGTTTAAATTTAAAACCAAAACTTTTAATATTATTTTAACTGTTCAAAGTATGCACAAACATATTTTAATATATATACCTAAAAGAAAAAAAAAATAGGGGGAATTTAGCAAAAACAGTTTATTTTGCTTCGTGAGCTATTTGCGTTTATGAATAAAAACAAAAATGTAATAATATTTATAACCCGTGCGAGCCATAAGAAAAAAAATAATTCGGCACAACCCCAAATGTAAATAGCAAAGAATACTCGTGCGAGCGCAACAAAAAAGAAAAAAAAAATGAGCCGCAGTAGACAGGCTCGAACGTGTAACTTTAAGAGGAAGAGGAGGTGAAATAAGTAAACGCTGTAGTCGACTGTCCTACGCTAGAGTTAAAACGTTACCCGCCTTCGAAATAACGTCTGTAAAACGTATGTACAGCGAAGTGTAACTGACTTTACAAACTCCGTTAAAACGTACGTATCGTGAGGCATGAATGACGTTGCAAAAATGTCATCAATGCTAAACTGACCTCCCCCTTAGAAAAAACCGTCGTGTTGACGGTGAAGCAAAACGATACCGATTTAGGCAGATTTGCCGTTTAGTTGTACAAATATCCTCGAACCATGTAAACACTAAAACAAACTTGTTCGGTCGACACCAGTACCTCGCTGTATGTAAACAGAAATTTGTAAACCAACATTTTATTTTCATTGCTTAATGTTTGAAATTTAAATTATAGCATGAAACCCATTTATATATTTTAAAACTTAATCTTTCATTATTTCTTTTCAAGAACAATATCTACTGGAAAAATTAAACCAACTTTATATGTTTGGGAAGAAGTTTTAGACATATTAAAGGCTTACAAAATTCAAGCATCGACTTTAATAATCGTCTGTATTCTTTATTTAGCGTATACAGAAAATATTTTAGTGACTCCTACTGTAAAAAAGGACATTTTATGTAGCTTTTAGTACAGGAAGAAATAATGGCTATCAGCATTTTACAATGTGTCGGAAAACAGTATATATATATATATATAGACAGAGAGAGAGAGAGAGAGAGAGAGAGAGAGGATATAGCACAATGCTATAGCTGTATAAGAAATGTTAACATGTACGGTACATTTAATGTAAAAAACAAAAGCAGTTTTGGCTTATTATCATGTTAAGATGTGTTAATATATTTTTATTTAAGATATTTTATTTGAAACGATTGCCTCTTGTATAGATGAAAGCCGTGTTTGTAAATCTCTGGGGCGTTTGGTTTTGTAGGAAGGTTTACATTCTGGAATAATCAAATAGTAAGTTCTCAGTTAACCTGATTTGATGGAATATGAGAAGGGAGACATACTTATTTTTGGAATCGGAAAATAGAAAGATTATGTAGTGTCGATAAGTATGGACCAAATAATATAAATACAACCTCAAATCTGTCAAAAATTAGACTCTCTCATGGTTTTGACTGGCAGTGGTAGGAGTACATTTTTAGAGGAAAAATAGCAACTCCTTCTACTATAGTTCGTTACGAATGTCATTATGTTACTCCTAGGATGTAATGTAGGATTTTACTATAACAAATAAATGTCTGTAAAATTAGGTTTAAAAGTTACATAATATAATGACTAATATTGTATGCATAATAGATTTGTATATGGCTTCTGTTGTGGCCAACCTAGTGTACTTTTTCCGAGGTAGAAATGTCTGCAGTCAAAATATTATATATGGAGATATTATCATAGCTAATCACTTAAGAAGTATAATACCGTCGTTTAATACTTATAAAATAAAGGCTGCTTTTCGAACTAATGTTAGCCAACACACGAAATACAACTGCTGTCTGATTAACTATTTTATTGGTTTCTGCTTCTTCCATTTACTTAATCGTTCCCTATGAAATTCTTCTATTATCCAGCTAGCAGCAGTTCTGTATCGCTTGACTAAATATTGCAGATGCATTTTCCAAAGTAAATGACAACACGGTGTATGCGGATTGTCTTGATATTTACTATACAATATTGACTCGCTTCCGGATTATCAGCAAGGATTTTTGCCCTATATTCCTAATAAACGGGTTCGAATAAAAACTGAGGGCTAATATTTCAAATGCTAAGGTTTTACAGAATTGAAAACAAATGACTAAAATGTCTTGGGTTGTAATACTAGGAGAGATTGGGACAATACTATCTAATAATCAGATGGTGTTTTCTATTTTTAATAATTGTAAACGCGTAGGCATTATAAAGAGGATTGAGCAAGTCTCCTTAATTATATCCGGAATTGTTCTTTCTATTTTAGGTGATTGCGAACAGTATGCATTATTGAATATTCAGAAAATCTAAACATTACATTATTATGCACCAGAATTAAAATATAAAAACCACCTAATACTAAATACGTGTAGTTGAGTGCAAGTACTTACATGATCCTGATGCTTAAATAAATTTCCGAATGACTACAACATCCGATTTTCTTCGGAGACATTGATCTTTTTAACCTTATTTAATCCTGTTTTCATTATTAAAATCTGATCCGTCTAGACGCCAGTATTATGAGATCATGGATAATGCCCATTAGTATAGGAAGAAATCAGTATCAAACTAGAGTCGTTTGTAGGATGCCAGTTTTTTTAAAATCATACATACAGATACATAAATGTCAAGGATTACTATACTGATGTTGATTACACAAACACAAACACACACACACATATACATATATGCATATGTACGCATATATATATATATATATATATATATATATATGCATATATACGGATCCATATATAATCATATATGAAAGTGGTTGAAATTGGCAAATTAGGCGTTTAATGTTCGCACATTGAAATACAAGATGAACATAATTATTTACTTATACTAGAAATTTTTAAACAAATTCGAATATTCTTCTCTGGATGAAAACAGAAAAATAATTTGTATTGACTACCTGTAAGATTGTTGGGTATCACAAGAATTGGAGCTTCACAGTTTGAAAATATGTAATGTTCTGAAGGATTATATATAAATATATACAGATACAAAAAGAATATTCAAAATGATGCCCAAACATTCAGCATGATGCCCAAAAAACAAGCTTCAATAACTGAAATTGATTCAAATATTATATAAGTCGTAATGGTCTATATAATAAAGAATTTAAATTGGATTATCGGTCCACTAGTCGACATTTTGATCCAACAAATACAAGCAATTGTACTTTCTGCGATTAAGTGTGCAACGCATTTGCTGGATTAAAAGCACAGATGCAATATCACAGGGTTCAGAATTTGTTGAAATTATTTGCTTTCTATTTTTTCATGGCTTTTGATAAGATAATACACTAATATTTTCTTTTCATATATACCAGTCCTTATTTAAGAAGCTCAATCTAATTAAAGAGCATACAACGAATGAATGACAAAAGTCTATATTCAAATTTTCATGATGTTGACCATCTTATAATTTACTCCTTTAAATCAGTTGACACTTACAATTCTTGACAGTATCCCTTTAGTAGCACAAAATTAATCACTTAATTATTATATCAATAACTGAATCTATGTTGTCCTTAACTCACCAGAAGAAATAGCTACAATCAATCCACCAAAATTAAATAAAATGCGTTTGGACATAGTTAAAAAATCCGAAAATCGGAAAACATGCTCAAGTATCTTATATTTTTCTTTCATTATACCAAAAGGTATTTGCAGCTTCTCTTTAAACGTTTTTTATTCATGTCCAAAAGAATTTTATTTCCTCTTGGTCGATTGATTTTTGCTATTTCTAATAAAAAAGAAAATCACTACAAGTAAAATTTCATAATTATCTTTAACGCTTAATGAATAGAGAGTGAGAGTAGCTGAAGCAAGAATAATATATACTGTATAAAAGAAGATCTTAGCTGAACAACATACCGCACTGACTAATATATGCGAAAGAACTAATTTGGGGAGTATATAATAAATTGCAACTAATAAGATCAATTGAAAGAACAATAAACACATTATATTAAAAAATAGACGTTTCTGAATTTTTGAGACGAGATTAGGTTATTCGCATTATTTGGATTCATTGGGCTACTGTTGTTATCTTGATTTTCACAACCTTTTGGGTCGATGTACCCAGCGCCATTCTTCAGGTGTATCTTGTTGAACTCGGGAATGTTTCTGTCGCATTCCAGAATTTGTACGGAATTTCGAGCGGAACTCTTTCTTTACTTCAGGAGATAGAAATCTCTCTCCCACAGAAGAGACGTTGCGAGCCTGTCTTTGTTTAATCGCTATTTCCATGGCAATGCTTGTCCGAGCTCCAATCTCTGGTCTCCTTCGCCAATCTTTCCCGAAAAACACCCGTCTAGCTGAAACCACTGTCAGTAATTTTCACCACTCTTTATCTGTGCCTAAGCCTAAACGCAGATTCCATAAACAAAAAAACACGTTTAAAGATCTTATGAGAAAAAAAAACATCGTTATTAGCAATATAGTTTGTCTGAGGAGCATCCCTTTTTTAAAAGAATTTAAATCACTCGTCAATTAAATGTATTTCCTGGCAGAACTCGAATATATGATGCATTTTCGTCAAATACTTCCCAATTTTTTTCTGCAAAAATTGCATGGTAAGTCTAATATCCAAAACAGTGTAGTACTGAAAATGAATTGAACTAGTGTAAAAGATGATCACAATATTTGTCGTGAGGGATTTAAAATTATATATAATTTTCACAAGTATGAAGTTCTGATCTCTGTCTGCCATCAATTGAAATGAATAGCTCTCCTCTTGGGGAGGCACCATGTTTTGAGAAGCTTTTGGGTTTAACCTATACTCCCGATTTGAAATGAAACACATACACCAAATCCGTTGAAAAGGTCGCTGGAAAAATGATGAGATCCTTTTACCGCTCCAGTAGATATTTCACTGCCGATAAAATTCTCTACTTGTATAAGATTCAAGAACGTCCAAGGATGGAGTACTATTGCCATATCTTGGCAGGCGTTTCTAGAAGCACCTTGTTCTACCTTGACAGAGATCCATAAAAACTTCGTAGCTTCGTGGGCGATATGCGTTCCTCTTCCCTGCAACCGCTTTACTACAGAAGAGACGGTGCAAGCCTGTTTCTGCTTTAGCGTTTTGGGACATCTGATCCCGTCCAGGTCACAATGGTCATGATCGTGCTTTCTACTGGAGTTCTCTACAGGATTCTCCCGCGCCACAGGCCTTGTTTATCGGGTTGATATGCCGGTATCTGCTGAAAATAATAAGCTTCTTATGCAGGCAAAAGAGGACAATCTCAGATATCTATTCTACTCAATTAATTCAAGCGACATTTACAAAGTGTTCGCATTTATACAATTGTTTAGTTCGATATCATATAAAACACTTTTACGTCCCAATTAGATGTAGTCTTTCGGTAGTTACGGACGGCAGAGAAATAGGGGTTTGACGACGATCCCTCGTTCTGATTTCGACGCTTAAACTTGGCTCCAACTCTACTCTCAGATTTTGGCGCGTGCATTCGCTTATATTTCGAGGGAAGAGTTGGATGTGGGAAAGCCGCCGGCCAATCACCAGGAAGTACTATAAATTTCTACAAGGTCCAAAGTTGGCAAGGTCTCATTACTCTTGTTTTCCCCAAGATTTTAATGTTTATATAGTCCTTTTGTTTTTTGCACAATTATGACAGTTCTCATTATTTTAAGAATCATGCAAGTTGTTATTTTTTTTCAGCAAAAAAAAATAAGTATACACAAATATAACATTTTTTCAGAAAAAATTTCCCTAAATTAAATGTCACCAGTGTTTTCAATCACCTACCACCAGGTGATACATTTTTTTCAAAATGGAATCTGAAAATTCTTCGAATGTTCCCCTTTCTTTCTCAAAATTGTTAGGTTACAAAAATTTTTTCAAGTAAAAATTCACAAAAGTTATTGAATTTTTTTCAATTAATAATTTACAAAAGTTACTAAACTTTTTTCTATTAAATATTCACAAAAGTTATTCAATTTTTGTTCAATTATGAATTCACAAATTACTCAATTGTATTAATTAAAAATTCACTAAATCATTCAATATTTATCAAGTAAAAATTCACAAAATTTATTCATTTTTTTTAATTAAAAATTCACCAAGTTGCTCAATTTTTTAATCAAACATTCACAAAACGTTTTTATGTTTTTCAATTAAGAATTTAAAAAGTTACTCAATTTTTTTCAATTAAAAATTCACAAAAGTTATTCAATTTTTCCCCTTTTTTAAGCAAAAATTCGCAAAAGATATTTAATTATTTTTTAATTAAAAATTCATAAAAGTTATTTACAAAATTACAAAAGTTACATAAATTTGTAGACTCCTGAGCCTCTTCTGGGTATTAATACCCTCTTTTTACCGGACTTTTTCTCAACCCGAACGTCACGATCAGGATCCTCCTGCGCTGTTCATGGATCAACGCCCTGCAAGCATTTCAATAAAACGGAAAAAAAGAAAAAAAGAGAAAAGAACATTCAAAGTGCTTCTTAATGCATTCTCATCTCGTCTTTTATAGGGTTCTCGACACGCGGTGCTTCCCTTGGGTGGGCATCAGGAACTGGGTTTTCTTCAGGTGGGGCCATCTGGGCTGCAGGTGGATTTGGATCGGAGTTACCCTTGTCATCTGCCCAAACAGCCTCGAGGTGCTTCTCGCTATGTTTCCGTCTCATCTATGCGTTTACACACCACACCACCGCTGCCAATAATATACTCACCATTGTAAGCATGCTTATCCCCCCTACCGTAATTACCACTCTATGGGATATATCTCTAGATTCCCTATCCTTTAGACTGTCCAATCGGGTCTGTAATTCTCTCAAATCTATTTTTCTTACGCGCCTCAGAGCCTGGAGGAACCTGAATCGGGTACACAGCGATGACCGACCGACCAGGAGGTCCCAGAGCTCAGTAAAGTTATTAAACTGGACATTTGCCCACTATACCTCGAGCGTTCCTCACCCATATGATACGCGGGTAACCCTATACTCTTCCTCTGGGCCTCACATCCCTTGTCTAATTCTATCATAGTTAAAGGTTGATGTACCTTAATTATCGCTGCGGCCGTGTTACCGCACACCCTGGATAATTCTAGCCTCATTTGGGTAGACATTGACCAGGTTCCTTCGGCATCTCTTACGGCCAAGGGCAATAGTCTCTCGCTTGCCACTTCAACCTTGCAGATGCGGTTTATCATTCTCTCATCCCCCTGGAATACTCCCAATACACACAACTCAGGATCTCAACTAACATATATCGGGCTTTGTGACCGACAAATTCCAAGGCCATTGACTCGACACTCTCCCGCTTCCCGCCGGTTCAATAGGATAAATTTATCCCTGGCCTTGTTAAAGGCTACATATTAAGTCTCCACCAGGTAACTGGCCACCAGCCCCAATTTGGGCGTGCCCAGTAGATATGGAACGGGTAGAGTGATGGCCTGATAAACTTCATATCGACCCCCTCGATCCCAGAGGGACACAGACACGAACACCAATATTCTTCCAGCTTCAAGCTGCGCACTACACTCGAGGATGTTATAATATTCCCACAATCCTTCTTCCGGGCTTACCGGGAGTTGTAGACGCGACGGTAACTTCTGTCTTATATCTTTTAGAACTCCTCTCAGCGTATCAGGGCTGATTACACTAGGGGAAAAATGCCCCGACGCTAGGCCATCGAACTGCGCAACATGTGCATCAGATGTAAATATGGCTTTAGGAAAGCTTCTCCCCTCGAGAATTCTGTATCGATCCTACTAGACATATTCCAAATTTCCCATATGATAAACCCCCAGTTGGCTAATGATACCATTAAGGTATTTTCTATTCTCTTGCATCTGTACTCTAGTAATATTTAATATTGAAAAACCCTCCTTGGTAACGTGTACCAACGTCGTATGCCCCTTTTCTAATTCTTCTATCCAAGACTTAACTAATCCAAGGTGTTTCTCAGTGAAAACCCCGAATAACGCCTCCAAGGTTTGCCTATTATAGAAATAACCGCTCTCTTAGTTCTGGTCTCCTGGCCCCTAAATCTCTGACAGCGATCCCATTGGTCAGCTCACTGGCGTGGTAATATGCGAAACTCTTCTTCCAAGGGATTCAATATCCGGATATATTGTTCTACATGCTCATACGGGTTAACTAGTAGCTTTCTAACTTCGTCAAATTGGTTGAAGCCTTTTAATTAGTGCTCCGTAAGGTCGCAAATCATTCACTAACGTCACTAACCGATTTGCCTGCGTTATCATTACCTCAGTGGTCTTCTTGAAGATGGCACCCTTTCTAACTCTAAGCGCGGTGGACGCCCATATCAGCACAAACAGGAACATCACCTTGTTCTCCTTCATCCGTGTAATGACACGAAGAAATTGCTCGATCGGCAACACAGCCGTTCAAATCATCCAGTGAATAACGAGGTGCGGTGCTGGGTGTGCGCATTTTTCCTAAACCACTTTCTGTGGCCGGCCAATAACATAATACAGAA
The DNA here is from genome assembly GCF_053919585.1 of Euprymna scolopes. NCBI lineage: Eukaryota > Metazoa > Mollusca > Cephalopoda > Sepiida > Sepiolidae > Euprymna > Euprymna scolopes. The sequence goes on along the minus strand of NC_136491.1, from coordinate 78,783,304 downwards.
TAAGGAAAACAGCGTTAGGGTTAGTGTTAGGCCGACGAATAGCGGTGTACCAAGAAAATAAAAAATAATAATTTCCCAAATGTTCCCCTCCCTTGGCTTTGCCGTGTGTGGGCATTCTGCCAAAGTGACGACCATGGCCGACCAATGGCATCATACAAGAATGAAAAGTTCACCGTCTTTTCACTCTCGATGACATCCAAGCAGTATGCTCATCTAGGAACGAGGCGTCCTCTTGCTGCGCGTAGATAACACTAGGATATAAAAATCGGGCTCGCAGAACAGACGATATCGGCACGAACTGTCGCTAAACAAAAGACTACTTCTTCAGCTACCACACTGCAACCCCTCCGGCGGAATCCTCTACCTTCGCAACCACCTCTGATATTAAGAGTTTGATGATCATCACCGCATCTTTTAATCTTAAATATAGCCACACACACGAGTGACAACAGCGCGTCCGGGAGCCGAAGACGCTTTCCCTGCTATCAGATTATTTCCGGCTTGGCCTATAGCCGAAAACTATCCAACGCACTTTGCAGCCCCCCCCCAACGTCCACCCTGAAGTTCAGCCCGTAGGAAAAATACAAAAGAAATAATTTTGGCAATAATCACCTCGCATCTCATTTATTTCTTAATCCACCGTCTTGCTACTGAACTTAACACGACTAATAATGACTCACTTTTACACGATCTCCACGACTTAATTAACGCTTAAGTCCCCCAGAATGTATTTAAATACAAAGACAAGTATTAAAAAATGCATAATTTGATATGCCTCGCAAGTACTAATACTGCAAGTAAACTCTGTTACTTTATTAATTACTCACGGCGGAAAGTCCATCTAAAGAAAGGAGAGAAAAAAACACTTGATTAAGTACCTTTAAAAGAAACTACGACAGAAATATTCTGATGCGGCAAATGCTTGAACAGAGAGTGGGTTTGGAATGCAAGCCCTAGCGCGAGGCTTTTCCCCACGTCTTCCTTCCCTTACTTCTACACCCACTCTCATGAGGTTGGGGCGACAACAATGGCGACAGACACACACAGCCCCTTTTGCTCTCATAGCGGGTTTTTGTTTCTTTTTTCTCTCTCTTCAAAGCCGACAACCTTAAATGCAAAACTGGCTTGAATTGACGCGTGTTTACAAAAATTACGCATTATTCACTCAGTTAGCTCCGAGTGGAAAAGGGGAAACAACTAAATTTGTACAATTTTGTAGGAAACGCTCAAACTCGACTTCCTATTAGACGCCTTTAATTTAATCGCCAGAGTCCTCTCTTCTTTTTCTACTCTTTCTTTAAACACTCCTAAAACTACTGCCTGGCCAGTATTAAATATTCAAGAAGAGAATTTCACTTCAATTAGGGTATTATTTAATTCGATTTATAACAATCCTTCACAACCTCGCCCAGTTTTTTTTCTCCATGCCCCTTTGCCCCGTAAGGGGTCGACAGCCCAGATCAGCTAGTCCTCCCTGTTTTCACATAATATTAATATTCTTCGTCGGACAGATTTTCTTCAGTATCAGAGCCCATCTCGTCCAAGGGGAAGTCTAGCTCAAATATTTTATGGATAGTGTGATTTGGTCGCCCCTGGTCCCCCAAGTGGATCATCACCAGTAGAATAGGCAACGTGGATAGTCCAAAACTGAACTTCGCCGCTTGATCATGTAGCCAGTCATTTCCAGGATAAAATCTTTCGCCATATATACTTTCATCAATCACCCACTTTCTCCCAGTCTGCAGAAGACATAGGTCATTCCCTCTAGCTGCAACTTGGTGTTGTCCGCCCGTGCCAATTACAACATCTACTAGTTGCAAATGTTCTCTATCTTCCATTTGACCGTATGCATCTGCACTTAATAATGAGACAGCCGAATCTGTATCTACCAGGGCTGCTAATTCCGCCCGCCACCTTCAAGGAGGAAGTCAGGCCGCCTGTTTCTCTCAGAACCTGGCGCACTCTGAGCCGTTCTTTTTTTGATAACCAGCCCTGGGCGGGGGCCGGCAATAGATATTCCTCACTCGGCGACCCCCAGGCAGTCTGGGAATTGCTCACGTTCCTTAGACGGTAACTTTCTTGGGGATGTCTTTCCTTTCCGAGGGCATTCTCTCCGCCGATGGCCTGCCTTCCCACAGCGTCAACAGCATACCTGCGGACAGGCTCTGGCCATATGGCCAACCTGTACTCACGTCCAACAACGTACTTTTTTTTCTTCACGGGTCGCAGGCCCCCTTATACCTTGGCGACCCATCGACGTTTCTCGAGGCCGTTTTTTTGGGAAAGTTGTACCCGGGTGATCTGCCTTCCTATCCTCTGTTTTGGGGTCTCGTTCACGTTCAACCGAGATTTACCCTCGGACAAAGATCGTTGTGCTGGTCGGGCATATCGGCCGATTCCCAGCCGACGATCTCCTGCATCCGTGCACAATTTTGTTTCATGCTCTTACCGACGACTACAATACGGCTGTTAATCACAGGGAGTACCTCCTCATCTTGTCGGACATTTCGCCGACTGATAATCCCCATAGGAACATCTTAAACACTACAACTGTAGAAAATGTGTAAGGAAAGTCCTGTAAAATTACTGCGCCCTCTGTAGATGTATAAAGAAAATCCTTTAAAAGTACTGCGCCCTCTGTAGATGTATAATGTTGCAGCAACATAAAGCAATTCAATAACCAGTAAACACCGGTTCTGCACGGAATCCGACTAGCAAGGTACCTAGACGAACGCGAATGGTTACTCAGAACGGACCCAACAATCGGTTACTCAGAACGGTCCAAACAACGGTAAGATATGCTCACACCCACACGGCACGAGAAGCAACAGCAACACGATTCCCGACCAAGTCAATCATCGCCGTCCCAACGTCTTTCAATCACCCGATTTATGGCCGTTGCAGGCCGGCTAACTTTGCATATTGCGAGAATTCATGTGACTTTGCGAGATATCATCCTTTACAAAAGACCGCGGCCGCCATCTTGATCTTTCTTTCTCTATTTTCGGTCGGCGACGCTGAGCCGGCCCCGAGGTAAGTCTTTCCTTTTCGTCCGTCTCTCTTACGCACCCACACAACACACAAACACGCGGGCGCTTATCTCCTGGATGCACATTACAACAACTCCAAGCGTCCAGGAACGGGCTTATAGAACCCATATCTGAGATCCCAGTCTAACTGATTGGGATCAACCTCCTTTTCCCAATCTTCCTCTTCGGGTCCCCGGGGAGTTTCAGCAACCCGTTTCGCCCTAGGATTCCTCAAGGTAGGGCGATTGTCCCTAATCTCATCCTACAATCTCGAACTTTGGATACAGCTCCACACTCGGAACCTATTCTGGGCGAGGTCTACAGCCTAGCTCAGCTTACCAGGGCTGCCTTTCAACACATCTGTTCTTATGTCATAGTAAAGAAAGGCTTCACATAGGAAGTCAGCTAATAACGCCTGTATTAGTCCACCATCTCGGACCGACTGATCCGGAAAGGCTCTTATAGCCAGTTCATATAGTGTACATATTTCTTATCCGGCAGGCTGTCTAGGCCTAAACAATTCTTTAACCGCGTCAATAGCCGTCCTCTCACTACTGAATGATTACTGAGACCGGTTTCGCGCAGACTCATAGGCTAATAACAATATAACGGCATCTAGCAGCCCGAATACAATCTTCTTTTCCCCTTCTGTTTGCTGCCAATCGTCTAATTCCCTCGTCTCCCCTCGGAAACTTGGGATTCTTAAATTATCTTATAAGGCACGGAAAGCTTCCGTGAACCTTAGGTTTGTTCCACCCTGTCTTCGATCTGCGCAGCTCTGCTCGATCCAACTCCTTGGGCTGTCCATATCTCCCTCCATTTCGTGGTCGTCACCTACCACTCTTCCATCGACCGCAACACTCACCGGCTCCTCCACCTTCTTAACGTCGTCAGTCGGCATGCTTGTTATTTTTTCTTACCTTCTTTACACGTTACGAACAACCAGGAGATTAAATATAATATAATAAAATCAATAATACAAAATATTAATATATCTCCTCAAATTGTCTAGCTTTTTCTTTCAAATCACTCTCCTTTCCTCTTTTTTTAACGATGAGATAAGCAATTTCACTTTGCGTTTAAAAGTTAAGCAAAACTTGTCCCAGTGCCCTATAGACTACTGTGCACTCTTTAGCCTTATCCTCGAGTGGCCACCAGTCCTTGATAATTTGAAAAAAAATATGTCAGTGTGTTGGGTGTAATTAATGATTTCTGTATGTGAATAATAGTAGCACTGTGGACAATCGTGTTTCTTAACTGTAAGAAAGGTTAAAACTGAAGTTCACCTATAAACGCAGTAAACATGTTGATAATTATCAATTGTTTAAAGTATATTATAAGCATTGGTTAGGGATTCATAAAAAAGATAACTGTATTATCATACCTCTTAGTTTAAGGCATAATGAGCATTGACACTTGACTGCGATAAATATATATATATATATATATATATATATATATATATCCACACAATGTGATATATGAACAAATGATTAATAAAACATGTTAAAAACATATTGAAAAAGAGTTAAAAACATATTTAATTTAAAAAAAGGAAGCACAAGATAAATGGATAGTACTTAATCCGCGGAGTTTCGAAGAAATACTCTCCTTTTCATCAGAGGGCAGGAATTAGCAAAATGCGGGATCGGATTTTGTATGTAAAAGTATTTAATGAAACCACAAGTAAGTCACAGATCTGACTTGGTTAAAAAAAGGGTGAGAAAGTGGAATAGGAGGTAAAAGAAAAATGATAAAAAGATTTCACATGAATGGATAGTCCGGTGAAGGGTAAGAAATGCAAGATTTTTTTTTTATTTCTTATATATATATACATATCTGCGTGTATATATTATATATATACATGTGTATATAAATATAGAGTTACATATATATATATATATATATATATATATATATATGCATAGATATTACTGCAGGAATATAGTTTCTTATTATATATCAATCCTCCTTTAAGAAGCTCAATGTAATTACAGATCCATATAGAGAATACATGACAAAAATGTATATTCCAAAATTCATGATGTTGACCATCTTATAATTAATTGCTTTAATTCACTGTACTTATACAATTCTTGAGAGTATCTGTTTCGTATCGCAAAATCATTATATCAATCAGAGAATATATTATGCCCTTTACTCCTAAGAAGAGATATCAAGAATCAACCCGTCAAAAGGAATTGAAATGTGATTTGACATGATAAAAATCCGAAAATTGGACTAGGAAAAATAGAGAATCTAACATTGATGTTACGAAGGGTCCCAGACTCTTCATAGGTAACTGATCTGGTCGGCCTCTATATTTTAAAGGAGTTGAAGAAAAAACAAATATAAAGGAAGGTTTGTATAGAGATTATTCACTATTTTCCATTAACTCTGGCAGTATAAATTTAGAAATGATTAGTCAAAGGATATATTATTTCTTTAAAGATATTTACTTAACGATAATTATAGATAAAACTTATAAAGTAGTTAATTTCCTAGATGTCACTCTGAATCTAATTAACAACACGTATGAATCTTATCATACACCTAATCAAATTTATACTATATTGATTATGAATCAAACCACCCAATATCAATCAAAAAGCAGTTATACCTAGTATATCAAAAAGAATTTCCAAATTATCCCAAAATGAGGATAATTTTAATAACAAGAAATAATATTACAAAGAAATACGCGCCAGATCTGGATATAAAGGCAAAATAAAATGTATCAACACTCTAAATAAAGCATCAGAGGAAGGTAAAATATCCAAACCTAAACCGTCACATGTTATTTCATACAATATGGCAATGGGTAAATCTTATTATACAAACTGTAGGAAAAATATTAATGGTAATAAAAATAATGTATAGACAGTATCAGTAAGTCCCAAATTAGTAACAGTAATACCATTAAAAAGAAAAATAGAAGTAGAAAATGTGTTTGGTTCAATCCTCCTTATAGTGTACACATAAAAATAATTTACCAAAATATTTTTTTTTAAATTATCGATAAACATTTCCGTACTGGAAATAGTCTAAGTAAAATTATAAACCGGAATAATGTTAAATTATCTTTTTCGACGTCGACTAATTAAGTTAAAGCTGTTATAAGTTTGAACAATTCAAAAATTAACAAAGAGACAAATGTAGGAGGATTATCAAATAATCAAAAATTGAAGCAAATTCACTTTGTGATTGTAGGAATATTGACGAATGCCCATTAGAAGGCAAATGTCTCATTTCTAATGTAATATATAAATGTGATGTAACGGATAATAACAGAATTAGAACATATATTGGGGTTACAGGTTGAAGCTTTAAAAAAGATGCAATAATCATATAGCATCCTTCCAAATACTACATGCCAACAATAAGAAGAAAAAGTCGTTAGCAAATTAAATTAGGCAATTCGGAGAAACAACATTCAATCCAAATTAAAATGGTCGATATTGGGTAGTGTCAGTAAATACTCACCAAACAAGTCGAGCCGGTGTAACCTTTGTAATGTCGGATCGAATCGTATAATAATATCTAAAGAATACCTTCTTAACAAACGTCAGAAAGTAATTCAAATATGTTTAAATAAATCAAAATATGCATTATCGCCATGAAAACCTAATTAGTAAAATTATTAAATTGAAATTAAATTAACGTACTTAGCAAGTAAAAGTAATTTTGATTATTGAAACTAAAATATAAATAAATAAAGTTGAGAATAAAAATTAAAAATAATACATTTTAAGTAATAATAAAGGTTAGGTAAACAATTAAATATAAATTAAATATAACAATGATTTTTAGGATAATTTCAATAGTAATTAAATAAGGAAGGATATGAATGTTTAGGTTGTACTATTTAGTATGATTTCAAATTATTATTTTAGGATATAATATAAATAGTATTAAATTCTATAATATTAATTTATAAGTAGTTTAATTAGTTGTAATAAACAACCAATGGGCTTAAGTAAAACATTATTTGGAAAATAGATTAGAATATATATATATATATATATACATATATATATATTTGTGTGCATATGTATATATATATATATATATATATATATATATATATATATATATATTAAATTGTGATTCAATGAATCTCAAAAATCCCTTATTGAAATGAAGTGGTAAAGTTTCATATCAAAGATTTTTCTTATTCTAAGCAAGACAAAGAATACTTTAGAATATTAATCTCCTTAACTTATAGTAATATTTTGTAAACCTTATAATCACAGGTTTCCATACACACTGATTGGTAAAAACCTATTCTGAATTATAAATATATATATATATATATATATATATATATATGTATATATATACAACTACTTAATTTACTCACATAAAATCAATATACGAAAGTATAGATTTATGCATAAACTTTAAGTGTTTACTCCAAAAGTGCTCAATACGTAGGTAGAGCTAGTTAGTGATTTATAAATTATGTCGATTAAGCTACACTGAATATTCCGCGTTTCATCCACTCTAGGACTCTTCGGGCTTATGCGCGAATTCTGATGTTGTTTATCTTTCTTACAAACGATAAACAACCACAGAATTCACGCATAAGTCTGAAGAGTCCTAGAGTGGACGAAACACGGAATATTCAGTGTAGCTTAATCGCCATATATAGTTTATTATTTACTATATATATATATATATATATATATATATATATATATATATATATATATATATATATTTATATATATACAACCTTAGTAGCATAATTTTAAGTATTTTCCATAGGAAGATTTATTTAATATAAATATACTTACCTAATGAAAATAAACAAAATAAATACAACTTTATAACCTTGTTATATAGACCTTATAAATTAAGATAATGATAGCATAAAGGATGGCAAAATATATATAAATTAATATTTAATATGAACAATGAAGGGAAGAATGTTAATATTTTACATATAATGTATTATTTTAATGTGGAGTGATAAAAAAGAGCGTGCATCTATATTATACAATTAACAGTGGAGGAAGATTTAAATATTCAATTAGTATAGGCAATAGAAATAGAACATAATATAATTTCTTAGTTTAATAGTAATGAATATAGATGGTACAGTTGCGTTTAATATGTAAGGTAATTCATGGATTAGGAAAAAATAAAAAAAATAAAAAATGGTAATAATCATAATATTAAAAATGCATTTATAGTAATCAGACTCTAAATATTGATCTAAAAATAAAATGTATATGATGCAACATTCATGGATTGATAAGTGGTTTCAAATTTATAAATGGTGTAATTGTTAAAAGGAATGTAAAAATCAATGTCAACTGTATAATTAGATATATCTATCGTAAATCTACTAAGATAAACTATATATTTTTAATAATTATACCCATTTGATTAACGTCTATAAATGCATTTCGGAATTATTAATACAATTTAATAAAAATTAACAAATAAATAAATAAAAATTTAAAAAATTAAAAATTAAATTAAAGTACATAGGAATGGGGGGATTAAAGAATAAGGAGAACCTGGGTTGAATATGGTCTATAATCTTTAGGTCTAAACAATATTTATAAATCTAATTTACTTGAATTAAAATTAGAATTAGTTTTAACTTAAATATACATTTATTTAATTATAATTAAAATAACATGTTATCAGAGGAAAAAACCTGAGAATTAGGATGTATACAATGATAACAAAAATTAATTAGGATGTATACAATGATAACAAAAATTAATTAGGATGTATACAATGATAACAAAAATTAATTAGGATGTATACAATGATTACAAAAAACATGATTAAATTAAGTAAAATGTTTATTAAAACTAGATTGTCGTATGTAGAATTGAGTTAAGTTTGAGAAATGAAAATTTAAAAACATTACGTTCAATATAAATAATAATGATGGTGCTGATATTGATAATAATATAACTTACTATATAAATAAATATAAAAATAAAGTAAATGGAAGTAACTAGTTAATTTACAATTCAACATTAGCAGATATGAGGTATAACTTAATAACTTATGATTATCGATTGAAATCATCTGTAATACTAACATTTTGTATTAGAAAAATTAGCGAATTAATTTATAATGTAAATATATTTAATTTTTATAAAATAATATTAAGTTTATAAAATATTATGAAGTGAAAGTGAATGTTAATTTTTATAAAATAATATAGAATTAAAACTATACTAAAATTAATTATTAGATGAAGTAGGTGTCTATGCGTTGGGACAATAAAAAAATTATCAAATATGAGTAAAGTTCATTTGGATAGATTTGTTCCAAGGGAGGTTACTCTGCCTCAATTTATTAAGTAAATTTTATTATTGGCAATTAAAATATAAAGGAGTTTTAGGTTATTTTTAAAGTGTACAAAACGTAAGAATAGTTTCTGAATTGTATGATTTTAAAAATTATAATTGTATGGATTGATGAATTTGATTGCAATAGCTAATAGATTTCAATTATGTATGGTTTTCAATTCGGATCAATTGATTACTTATGATAAATGACCGAAATGATCAATCGTTTTTTTTTTTAGCTTAGTTTAATTTCGTATATACAAACGTGGGTAATAGTTTATAATTTTTTTTAGTATTATTTCCATAAGGATGTATACACATTTTAGAATTAATAAATTTACTAATTATTAAATTGAATATTTTGTTAGAAGATTCATAAATTAATCAAATTGTTAGTCCGAAGAGTTGGGTTTAATGACTTTGTTTGATATAAATTAAATATGGCGTAATGGAAAAATATAAAGGTGTCTGCAGCTTCTCTTCCAATTTTCGGATTGTTCAAATCACATTTCACTTCCTTTTGACGGATTGATGGTTGCTATTTCTTCTGATGAATAAAGGGCATAATAGATTCACTGATTGATATAATAATTAAGTGATTGATTTTGCGCTACGAAACAGATATTCTCACGGAATAAATTATAAGAGGTCACCATTATGAATTTTGAAATATCACTTTTTGTTATTTATTTTCTCTCTCTCTCTCTCTCTCTCTCTCTCTCTCTCTCTCTCTTTCTAGGACTATGTGGTATTAGACCTTAAGTCTTGAAGAGTAAAGTTTAATTTAAAGGATGAATATTTTAAAGCAACACTACTCATATTACTGTAAATATATAATAAGCTCAATTGGCATATTTTTCCTAGAGCTATATCAATATTGAGGATAAAGATCAATAATTGTAAATTATGAATCAGTTTCAAAAGGAGAAACAACCAGAGTCAAATTGATTTTGATTCTGTTTTGTTTCTCTCATAAAACTGAATCATAATTTACAATTATTAATATCATTTTCTCTCACGCTCTCTCTTTCTATATATGCACATATTATATATATATATATATATATATATATATATATATATATATATATATATATATACTAGCATGAGCGCCCGTCGTTGCCCGGGTGTTTGGATGTTTATGTTGAACAAAAAAAAAACGTGGTAGTAGGAAGGCAGGCTCGAACCCGTACCGCAAAGAAGGAAAAGAACGAGGTAAAACCTAACGTTTATGCTGTTTCGACCACCGCCAAACCGGAAGCGACATTCTTTAAAATTAAAGCTAGACTATCTAAAGGAGAGGATATCTTTTAAAAATATCGGTGAAAAAAGTGACCCCCTCTGTAGAAAAGTGCTTAGTTGAAGGGGAAGATATTAATGTTTTTACCCAATTTTTCGGTATTTATCGTATGGAAGATCCAAGTTTAAATCGATACTGATCTTGGTAAAATCCGTCGCCTCTATTAAAAGTTTAAGGCAGACATGCAAACATACATACATACATACATACATTTATATATTGGTAACTACAAATTTTCGACCCAAACTGATGAAAAATCTTGCCCTATCTCTGATTGCCCTTTATGTAAAATTTCAAATATTTAGACTAGAAATTGTCTGAGTAATTTGGAAGAGACCGCAGAGGTCAATTTTGTTTAAACTTTGACCCCTATTATGTCCCCTTTAAATCTATTGTTTTCGGCTCAAATAAAGTTATTAAGTTACATCCATGTCCAAGGAACCTATATCTAACCTTTCAAGCGCGTAGACTCAAAATAGTCGGAGGAGTTTGGTAGAGTTCTCAAAGGTCAAATCGTTGAACTCTGACCCCTTAATCGCAAAATTTCTGGCCAAAAACCGAGCTCATAAACTTTCTAAAATCTCAGTAATCTGTATGTCAAATTTCGAGTCTGCAGACTAAACATTGACAGAGTTATTACGTAGGGAAATGTACACACAGACACACAGATACACAGATACACAGATACACACAGACGCTTCCACTCTTATATATATAGATGTTTATATACATACATACATACATACATACATATATATATACATGTGTGTGTGTTTGTGTGTGTCTGTGTGTGTACCAGCACACCACCCAGCGTTGTTCTGTCGTCAATTATGAGAAAAGATTATATTTTAATTCAGACATAAACTAAGACACGTGCATGCGAATATTATGTATTTTGCATGCATTTCAATTTTTTTAAGTTACAATTACTCGAGCTGACATCCAAACAAAAACCCCAAAACAATTAGTCAAATACGATAAAGATTAGGCCAACTTCACACGGTTTTTAAAGTGTTTTTTTCAGACACGTGATCATGTGAAGCCTGTCAGGTAAAACATTCACGCATGCGGATTCCTTAAATAGTGGAAAACAGATAAAAATCCGATGACTCCAAGCTGCCAATTGTTCGATTTTGGACAATTAGAATTCCTTTCCCGGATGAATACGATTGAAAGATTTCCCCATATCTATATATGCATATATATATATATATATATATATATATATATATATATATATATATATATATATATATATATATATATATAACATGAAAATGTTATTGGTTACTATACATCTCGAAAATATTAACCGTGAATTATATATATATATATATATATATATATATATATATATATATATATATATATATATATATATATATAATTCACGGTTAATACTTTCGAGATGTATAGTAACCAATAACATTTTCATGGGGTTAATACAAGAGTACTCAATACCGAAGTAGGGCACAATACACTTTTTATTTGTTTTACATAAACATGACTATGCCACTAAACATTCATCAGCATGTGTCGGACAATCAGTTACTAGGAGTAGATACGTCTTCAGACGATATTGCTTATACAAAACCATTCGTAACGGATTAAACTTTGTTGAAATATAATATAATAAATAAGTAAATAAATGAGAATATTATTAAAAACTTACTTTGCTGACCTATTTTACGATATATGTGTTTGTATTAAATATATAGATTTATATCTATATATAAGTATATGAAAATCGACGCATGTTATTTTTTTATAATCACTTAACGAGCTGTTATTCTAAATATAACAATCTCCAAACCCCACGCATCCTGACACCTACGAGATGAATCAAAATCTTTTTTTGATTCTTTATTATATAATCCGATCTAATCTGATGACTGTACACGCGCAGATAGATCTAACCTATCGAAAGGAAAATTACTTTCTTTTTTATGTTATCTTAATGAAAACAATGCAGAACGACTATTTCGATCGATACATCTGTTGTTCTTATTAATTGTTTCAGAAGAGCTCGAATGTAAAACGTTAAGATCATCTATTTCAGTTCTACACGCTATGTGTGTTATGATACAGATATCTATTCGATCTGCTTCTTTAAGAAATCTCTAGCCGACACTTCACTTGTTACTTGATTTAACTGTCTAGTTCTGACCACGGAAACTACCCAGTTCCGCTGCATTTCAGCAGCATTATTTTACATGGCAATTCATAAAGAACTTAATAAAAATAATACAATTTGTTAATGCAAAGAAAAAATAGCTTGGCTAGTGCCTGCATACATTTTCATCTTAAATCTAATAATTACTTCAATCAGTTACTTTTTCCCACATAATGTATTATTTTTGATTATATCTATGTAAACGGCGATCAATGATTTCTATTGTTTTGAGTATAGAACGTTTGTGTGTATTCATTTTAAACGCCAGCCGTTATCTGATCAGCTATTACTTTCCGTTCCCTTTCAACAAATGGAAGGTTATCGTCTTGGCGGCTGTCCCGAGTACATTTACGTATATGAGATAAGTACACTAACACACTAACATACCCCCCCATATATATATATATATATATATATAAATATACATATATATATATATATATATATATATATACTGAAATAAGTATTACAGTAAAGAATTAAGTTCTTATATATATATATATATATATATATATATATATATATACATGCTGTCCCTCATCTCTCTCTCTCTCTCTCTATATATATATATATATATATATATATATATATATATTCGACAAATATATAATTTTCGTGTTATATATGTTCAGTGTCATTATCTGCGTGTTGGCTTTCTTGAAATAGTTTCTATATTCATGCTGATGTTTTGATTTCTAAAAGGCAGAATCATTAATATAATTACATAATAATAAGTATAACAATGCTAATTATAAAATAATATTTGTATTAGTATAAAATTCTAATAAAATATGAAAATAAAATTAATATACAATTTTAATAATTTTACTGACCCGTGTTCTATATTCGTTCAGGTGATGACTGTTCTTTGTCTCGCATCCATAGTTTCGCACTTGTTTGAATGCAAATTTCATACCAACTACACCGCCCACACACGCATATATATATATATATATATATATATATATATATATATATATATAAATTAGATTGCCGAGAAAATGCTCGGTAGTTTTTAATTTGAATTTTAAATAATGTTTTTCAATTAAGTTTTCTTTTATATATATATATATATATATATATATATATATATATATATATATATATATATACATATATATATGCATATATATAAGGAAATATATATATATATATGCATATATATATATAAATAAAAGATAATTGAAAAACATTATTTAAAATTCAAATTAAAAACTACCAAGAATTTTCTCGGCAATCTTATATATATATATATATATATATATATATATATATATATATATATATATATATATATATATATATATATATATATATATATATATATATATATATATTAGATTGCCGAGAAAATTCTTGTTAGTTTTTAATTTGAATTTTAAATAATGCCTTTCAATTATGTTTTCGTTATGATATGTTTACTATATATATCTTTTACATAGCGTTTTTCACTTTATCACATTATCGTTTACATTAAAATCGTGTAAAGACAATGATGTTTATTTTCAGAACGTTGAATAAAAACATGGAAAAACGCAAATTCGCACGATGTTATTATTTTAATTCAAGCTTGACCTAAAAGTTCCTGAAATAGCTCTCGATATCAGCAAAGTCTTCAGCCCCAGAACACCTACTGCACAAAGAATACGAGAGACTTGGATATAATGAGCGTATTGGTCGGCCATCGTGTTGATAATTGTAAATTTAAACCTTGGTCGAGGTCTATTAGATGATTTCCAACAACTTGAGAGAGATAGGAAAGAGGAAAAAGATGATAAATTGGTGCCTCACTAAGAATAAATAAAAACCAAACCAAAAACGTCGTGATAAAAGGTAATCTTCCCTTCTTTTACACAACTAGAACGACCCTTTTCTCGAACCTCTTGTTACTTGCGATGAAAAGTGGGTTCTTTACTACAAATAGCGACGCTCTTCTCAGTTATTAGACGTTTACGAAGTTCTACAAGGCTTCCCGGAGCCAGGTATCCACTAAAAGAATGTCATGCTGACAGTTTGTTAATTTGCGAGTAGTCTCATCTACTACACTTTCATGAATGCACGCAAAACCATTACGGTGGAGAATTACTGCTAACAGATAAATGAAATGAATCAGAAACTTCGACAACAACATGCAGCATTAGTCAACATAAGTGACCAAATTCCCCTCCACGACTATACCCGATACACGTTGCTAATCCGACTCTATAGAAGTTGAAGAAATTTGGCTACGAAACCGTTCCTCATCCGCCATACTCTCGATAAATTTCACCTACGGACTACCATTTTTCTTAAATATCTTTACAACTTACTGCGTGAGACATGCTTCAAAAACCTAAACGATATCATAGATGCATTCAACGACTTTACCGCCATCAGAATGCATGATTTTAAGTTACTGGCATAGGTACACTTGTTTTGCATTGGCAAATATGTGTTAATTCTGATGGTAATTATTTCGATTAAAAACATGTTTGTTTGAGTCGAAATATGTTTATCTGAATAAAAAGTTAAAAACGGCATGACTTTTCTTGTCAACCTCATTTCTCTCTCTCTCTCTCTCTCTCTCTCTCTCTCTCTCTATATATATATATATATATATATATATATATATATATATATATATATATACACGTATGCGTATATATACATATATTTTCGACTTAGTTCTGAATGTCCGACGACGGGCCGTTCTGGGGTTGTCTGCTGTCCGCATTGATAGCCTATCCTACTTCGACACTACAACGACAACAACACACACGCAATCGAGCAAGAAGGCGTTCGTCCCGCGTCGTGAAGTGGCGGCATCGTATTTGTCGTCGTGTTCGGAAAACCGAGTTGTGACAACGTGCACGTGGCGCGTTCTTGCAAGTACCTCTTTAGTCAGAGTGAAGGCTTCAGGTAGCCATTACCGACTCTCACCGCGAGGATGTGATGCACGCGAAAGAGGGCTGCTCTTAAGAGAATCAAGGACAGCTCTCTTTCAGTTGCACCACTTCCTCGTGGTGATAGTCGGTAACGGCTGCCTGAAGCCTTCAGGCGAGCCTGGACGGTTGGAGGGCAGTCGGCCACGCGTGCCCCCCCCCCCCGTGAGACAACCGCTTGCTGACGGTTCTCAGTGTCATAAAAACATTTTTAAAAACCCAGATATTTAACTACACCAACAAGATCTCTATCTATGTACGGTATACTAACGATATTCTCATTCTAGCCGATAACACCGAACACATACTAAGAATGAAAGAGCTCTTTCAAAATAACTCAATACTTATTCCCAAAAGAAATAATTGTTTATAATAAAATTCCTTTCCTTGATGTCCTCATTGGCTACACCTTCAGCAACTCTAACTACAAAAAAATTACTAGCTTAAACACCAGCCTCCTAACTTTTCAGAGCGAATGCCCCCACGGATATAAGGTAGCAAATAATCAAAAACCCTCTTAACAGCGCCAACCTAATCTTCTCTGACGAAAAAAAAAACCCACTATTATTCGAAGTAAAACATATCAAGCAAGTCATCATCAATGACGGATTTCCAAAGTACATAGTGGAACCACACATGAAATCAATGCTCAATGAAACTTAAAAAGCACAGATTATAATACCCATCCACATCAAACTCTCAATACAATAACCGTTTTCCATTGCAAGCAGAGCAACCAAAATTTACATTAGAAGAAAAGGCCATAAAAATATTATCTATATATAGATATTGACAAATATTACATTAGACTTATTACATACTAGCGAAGGTACCTGGCGTTGCTCAGGTGTGGAAAATGGTGTAATAAGGAACCCCGGGGAGTGAAAACAACAGTAGACAGCCCGGGTGTAGAGAGGTATTAAAAAAAAGTGATAGTAGGATGGCAGGCTCGAATCCGTAACACGAAAAAGGAAACAGAAGTTAAAGTTTAAAAAGCGTAACATCTTCACTGATGCGTCGATCGCGAAACCGGAAATCGCGAACCTTGCAACTAAGGGTAGTCAATCAAAAGGAGGCCATGTCTTGCGAAAATGTCGTCGCAAAAACCGATCTCTCCTTGTAAAATCGGTACAGTTATGGATGAATGTATGAATCATTTTGTCTAAATTTTATGATATTTGTCGTCCGGAAGACGCAGGTTCGTAACGATATTAATTTCGTCAGGATCTGTCGCGTGTGTAAAAATTTTTTTTCAGGCATACAGCACACGCACATATACACACAGTTTGCCTTTATTTAAAAGACTACCGGGTGTACCCGGCGTTGCCCGGGTGTGGGTAGATTGTGTCATCAAAAAACAGTAGGCAGTCCGAGTGAAGAGAGGTTTTAAAAAAAATGTGGTATTAGCGGGGGTGCCCGGGGGGTGAATCAAAACAACCGTTGGCATCTCGAGTAAAGGGAGGTTTATAAAAGAAAAAAAGACGTAGTAGGCAGACATTGTAGAACCCGTAACGCGAAGGAAGGAAAGAAGCTGAACGAAAGTCTCTCATCTTAGCTGATGCATCCATAGCGAAACTAGAAGTCGCGAGCGTTGGACTTAAGGGTAGTCAATCGAAAGGAAACGAAAATGTCAATGACAATACCGCTCCCCTTGAAGAAAACTGTCCAGTCGAGGGTGAAGGAATTGATATTTTCTGCCAATTCATCGATATTTGTCGCCCAAGAGACCGAAGTTATAAACGATACCGATTTCGTCACGGTTCAACGTGTCTGTCGGAAGCTTTTGCGAGACATGGACATACACACATATACACACATCCACTCATTTTGCCGTTTATATATCAGATTATAAAAAATTAAACTAAAACCCTAGGTGTAGAAACAATGCCTTCCCCATCCTCAACTCACGAGAATGAACCAAGTTATCTATAAGTTCAAATACCCACACAGCGTGTAACTCTTAAAATTAAAAAAAAACAAAATAACAGTAGTTACGTTGGCTACGTCGGTTATACAACAACCACCTTATCCCGTCGCTTTAGCATGCATAATGTAGAATCTAGTGCTATATTATAACATTTACAGATAAAAAAATCATCACTGCCCCCTACTAGACACTCCATCCCTCTTATACCGCTTGGTAGCTGACGAGATCTCGTATATTAAAAAAGTACCACTCGAAATTATCAAAAACACTATCGATTCAGGTAATCTTCAGTAGTACCACCATATTTACTGATCCATATCTCATCGGCGGTTAAAAGTAAACAGATATGCGCACTTCATTTCTTTTTCTTCATTTTCGTCTACGTCACGTCACTTAATCACTTCAGTATTCTAAATTGCTGACATTTTGTTGTATACTTCGATATTTTTTTTTTCATAAAATATAATTAACCATTTAGGATTATTTCATTTATTTGCAATTTATTTATATTATGCAATATTGCTATTATTTTATTCGCTTCGTTTCAAAATATCCTTGCCATATTTTAGAGTAGCATTTTACTAACGAGAAGATTTAAAAATCTAACAGGAGGTATATAAATGGTTATTAGCTGTTTTGTTGTGTACTGGTTAATTGCTTTTTTAATTGTTGTTAAATTTATTTTTAATCGATCTTCTTACACGGGGAGAACGTGAAAGATGTACGTAACTACCTGTTCAGATATAAATCAACTTAAAACAATCACCTATCTGTATGTTTGGCGCTGTTTGCATTCAATAGCTCTTGTCTGATTTGTATTTACAGCTACTAAAAAACAGCTCACTTCGCTTTAAAGCAGAGCCCTTTCCTATGCATAATAATTTGATTAATGTACTTATATAACTATATTACCTGCGTCATATATGCCTCAAGTATCATCATAAAAACAAAACATACCTTAAACATCTTTACTTATAAACAGAAGCTGGGCATTTTTAATTCCTGTTTCTCAAGTTCACAACATGGTTAAAGTTTTTATAATATCTTACTCTAATATGTAACTTGTCTCGATATATTTTTAATATATTTTTTCGAACATTTTCATATGAGGATTGACTATTCGTTTTAAGTGCATTCTTTTCCTTAAGAATCTGTGGCGCATTAAAAAAAGTATTTCGAAAAATCAATTATAAATGTGATATTCTCCTGAATGTTGAAATTGTAAATCTCAGTTTGAGCGATCGAAAATACTTTTGCAAATTTCTTAAGCCCCCTATCAAGTCATGGCTGACGGGAACAGATCACGTTGTTCCCAAGAAGTTAAGAAAGGGTTGCTTTTGACAAGATACACTTGAAGAAGATCAGAGATTGGACCGACGTAAATATTGTGAAAATGACTATCAAGATGAGTCTCCAAGTAATACGAATGCACATTTCATTCGGAAAGTTACGTCCAATTATATCTGTTTGTACATAGAGGGAAACATATTTCCAAACGTTTTGAAAACAATTTCAATTCTTCTAATTTCCTTTCCTCGCTGGCTATAGATATAACAGAACAAAGTACTACTCCAGAAGCTTTCAAATATGCATATATTGTACAAGAAATTTAAATTATACATTCTTAATTAGTTTCCTAAGTTTGACAAGGCACATTTGAAAAGTATCGGATGTTATATTGATTGAAATTATGTTTGACAAATTTCCAAGATGAAAATATTTGTGCTTAGATCAAAATAATTCAACGTATTTATATTCAACACAAATGCCGAAACATATACTCAAAAGCCTTAATTTGATACTCAGCAATAAATCATGTCTGGTAAGATTTTTTTTTCTCAGGTCATCACTCGTAAAATTTGTAGATTTTCGTAGTCCGGACTACGAATTTGTTCAATGATATTGTAACTCATTTGCAGAATTATGCTGCGAATCAGACTACGTGTAATCACCCGACGAGAGATCCAAACAAGAAGTGGACAACTTATATTGTATCCTCGCGAGATGGCATTTGTCCTTTCCATTAAATCAGTCGTTCAATAAACTACTATATCTAACCGTTGTATTGTTCCAACTGGCTTAGTTCAATTCATTTTAAGAATTAAAGTGAAAATTTCGTACATTGTTCAAACAAGTAATTGGATTTCTTCGAGTGTTTAACAAAATATAGGCCAATAATCATATTAGATTTTATTATACATACTTTAGTAAATCTACAGAATCAAAAGCATTAGCGTACGGATAGTTTTCGTGCTTTACATACATTAAAGGGAGTAATGCGTTCTTTTATATGTTTCCATATACAAAAACTAAAAATAAATAAATCTAGGAATAGAAATATAATAAAGGACGCGTGGCTTCGTGAACAGCAGCCCTAATTCAATTTCATGAAGAAATTGTGTTCCTCGATGAGGAGGGACTTAATATTAGCTTGGTGCAAAAATAATGTATTTCTATACATTCAAGTATATATATATATATATATATATATATATATATATATATATATATATATATAAACGGCATTATTTTTGCACTAACCAAATACTATAAAATTAATATTAATTAATCGACTTTTTCTAGTCTAAACTTGTTCACTAAATGTGTAGTGTTTGTGGTTAATAACTATTTAGTTAAACGTACGTACAAACCAGAAATCAACGGACGTGAGAAACAATTACTATACTAAACTTACACCCTATCCAGATAATATTTTCACTCTCAGTTAAAGTAGTTTCTCAAGAAAGTACTCAGATTTGCACTTCCTGTTCTTTTAAATAGTTCATTTGAATTCATCATATTGCAATAGTAAAAATAGACTCCTTTTCTCTATTATAATATCTCAATATTTTTGGGTGATTTTATTATGCTTTTTTTGCAAACTGTCATTCTTTTCTTCATAATTATGGGAGTTTCACAACGTTTCGGCCAGCGCATCCTCAATTTTAGCTAATCGTTGGTTAGAAGTTCAAGTTTTGTTGTATTATTATTACTCACTAAGTGTCTTTTTTTAAAATTACATTTTCACCCCAAACAAGGCAAATTGCGACTTTGGTGTAGGGGGCTACTATCAGGGGCAACACTACTGGGGTACTATGTAGGGATTTGGGCAGCAAGGTGTCGGTTCACGTTACACTTGAACTTCTGCACGTCAGTACTGTTGGGGAAGCAGGGACCTGGAATGGAATTCCAGAGTCTAGCGGTTCTGGGGAAGAAACTATTGGAGTAAAAACTCACACTAAGAACTTGGTTACGCTCGCTGACTGTCGCGACAAATGTAGTGGGCAAAGAAAAAACATCAAATCTATTGCGTGTCATTTCCATTTCGCTTGCAATAACCATTAGTCCTGAAATAATGTTTTATATAGGTGTTGGCGTTCGTAACTCATATGCATAAGTTTCCGCATTCAAATGCATTCCTATAAGATCTAAACCGCTCTCATAATTATTGCCGTTGAATGTTCTCAGACGCCATTTTGATTTAAATGTTTCTAATATTTTCTATGGTTTTACATATTCTCCCTTATGCTTCTACGACTGTGCGTAAGCTTGGCTTCCTTTACCTTCCATATCGATCGTTTGCCTTCGAGTGTCACGTGGTTTGGAACGGTTGCAACGTTGATGGCAGAAACAGCTTGCTGAAATAGAATCCTGCATAGAATAAGGGAATAAAACAACTATATATATATATATATAAATATAAGTATATATATATATATATATATATATATATATATATATATATATATATATATATATATATATATATATATATATATATATATTTATAAAATCATATGATTTACATTTAAGGAACATTTTATATTCGACCTGGCGCAAAACAGCTATACTTCCATCGTGCACGAAATCCGCACGTCGACTGAGTAAAACAATTTCATTTTATTCTCTTTTCTTTCTTCATTGAAATAAAGTAAAAGAACGTAAAGAAAGGAAGAAAGAAAGAGATGAAAATAAAGAAAGGGGGAAGAGAGAGCAATGCACGTTTTATCGCACGTGTTGTATTCTTTAACATTAACCTGCCAACTTGAAAGGCTGAACTTTTAGTCACCTAGAGTATCGGGTGATTTAGATAGAGTCGAATTTGTAAGCGAATCTCAATGTTCGTGTACCGAGAGGGTAAACCTATAATTATGTGCATTCAATGAGAACTGTATGTAATAATGCAGGAGAAAATAGTACACAAAATATCCACCCGATGTCAATAAAACTAAGGTAACTCTATTCATCTATACTTTTGTACCAATTGCACGTAATTTAAACTTGGCTATTTATATTTGATATTCTGCACGCAAGACTGTTGGGATATAAAGATTCCTGTTGCTTTATTACAATTTCAAAATAAAACTGACAATGCATTAATATAAAAGCAAACAACGTTATTCGAAAAAAAATCTATAACTTAGTTTGAATAGACTTTCCGGCAACAGACCACCAGCTCAAGAAAAGCTTGATAAAAAATACAAATTAGACGAACATACAAGAGACTTAGCGCCCAGAAAATGTAGAGAATAACATGTCGATTCTGAGAGCTGGATATCGACCCAAGAGCGTGATATGGTAGAAATTTTGTAATTATGTAACAATTTTCTGCTGGATCGCAAGGATAAGTTTCACACCAATTCATGTAAATTGGATGAGTAAACTTGCTTTTAATTTACAACATCCTGTTTCTTTTCCTAATCATGATTTTAGAATTATAATATTCTGCCAATTTTGGAAATAATAATTATTTCTTTAATATATTATATTTGAATTAACTTGAACCTCACATTATCGTCTTCTTTTTCTTCATCATCATCTTCTTCTCATTATAATTATTATTTTTATTCTTATTCTTATTATTGTTACTATTAGTAGTATTAATGACTAATGTTTGGTTATCAGTCATCTTAAAAGTCGCGGGGAAACTATGAGTGAAGTTTTTATCATTAGACTGAGAAATGTGGTTATGTTAAAACGCTAAATAAAATCATTACATATAATTCATATAATTAGCTTTTTTCATGTAACTATCAAGTATATATTAATGAGAAACCGATCTTACATTTTATGTAATATATTTTAAACGCATTAAAGACAAGGCTTAATGCTTTTAACTAACTACATAAGTTTGAAAATGATTCATTTGATGCAGTGTTATAAACCATTGTCACATAAGACGAGTAGAAAGTTGACACCAGGTTTACTTTCGGCAGTTCCACCACGTTCGCGTTTCTTAATTATTCATTGAATTCCTCCATTCTATGACCGATATACTCGTAATTGGGAATATTTACTCTTTTTACATAAAAATATATAAATATAAACCGGATCCCTTTCTAGTTTGTGATCTTTAAGTTGTATTTATAGCGCCTTATATCAAACGGTTTTATTTTCTTGCAGAAACTTCCACACAAAATGGAAGGTTAAAAACGAAGAAAGAGCAGCGCAATGGGACTAAATATTATTATAACATACAGATTAAAAGTAACAAATAACACCCGATCTGAAGGCAAGATTAATGCTTGAAAGTATAGTTTCATTGAACCAAATGTAATCATATTTCATTCTGACAAAGACAGATTATTGATTAGATATCTAGAGACCTAGACACATTATTCTTTCGCACAATCATTTATTTTACAGCTGGTGTCTGGTTCTTTCTGTATAATTGTCAGCGAGAACGAGATAATGCCGTTTTTACATCGTCGTTTGTCACCAAGCCTTATTTATAAAAAGGTGAGTTTCCAATGTATATTCTTGCCCTATATTGTACTACCGGGTGTTTGGAGGTGTGTGGTAAGCAAAATAAAAAGTCGTAGTAGGCAGGGAGGCTCGAACCCTTACTGCGAAGGAAGAAAAGAACGTGAAAAAGGCACCCCTGTGATCCCTTTACTTTTGCGTCCATCGCCAAACCGGAAGTGACGTAGGTTTAAATTGATGTTAGTCAATCGAAAAATCGAAAAAAGCAAATTAGTTTTGAAAAAATGCCCCCCGCACTATAGAAAAGTGCGAAGTTTAGGGTGACAGAATCACTGTTTTTAGCCAATTCTCCAATATTTGTCGTCCGACGTGTTGAGCTTCAAAACGATACTGATCTCGTGAAAACCCATCGCTTCTGTCAAATGTTTAAGACAGACATAGAAACATACATACATACATACATTTAAACAGACAGGTGAGATCTATATCATAGATTAATCGATGGTACCCATTTAAGCTGACATTTATAAAATGCCGATCCCAAAATAAAATGCCTATTAACTATCTCCATTGCTAGAAAACAACACCCACATGCTTACAACAAAGATACATTCGATCTTTCTTTGTTCAAGTAACAAGTGCAACATCCTCATTCGAATTACACGGCCTTATCCTGTTTTAAGTCATAAAAGATATAAAACGCATCCAAATATTACAAGCTAAGAATCGACGAATATGGCTAACGTCAGTAAATGAGATGAATACAACAATTAAGAGAAAGTATATAGTAATAAAAAAAACATATATTATTTAGATACTAAGATGATTTAATTACTTATTATTTTGAGAGGTTGTAGTATTGCTTTGTGAGAACTGCATTTTCCTCATATTTAGCTACAATTATTAATATCTATGAATTTAAGCAAATTCTATAAATAGAAATCTATATATCTATAAAAATGAAATCGTGTGTGTCTGTGTATGTACATTTCTCTAGGAATCTACGCTGTCAATTTTCAATCTACATAACCGAGATCTGACATAAAATGCATTCAGATTAAGAAAAATCTTTTTACTCGGTTTTCGGCCAAGAAACTTGGCTGTGAAGGTGTCAAAGTTCAACAATTTGACCTGTGAAAACTCTATTAAACTCTTCCGCTAATTTTAGGCCTAAACACTTGAAATTTTAGATGTAGGTTACTTCGACATGGATAACAGTTTTTCATTCAATTTTATCCCAAAACAATAAATGTAACGGGTTCAGAATTAAATGGCAAAATGACCTCTGCGGTCTCTACCAAAATACTTAGCCAATTTTTTGTTCAAAATATTTGAGATGTTAGCTAAAATGTATTCAGACATAGGGCAAGCTTTTTAATCGTTTATTGGTCAAACATTTGGCTGTCAAGGGTCAAAGTATAAAGATTGGAGCTTTGCGGTTTCTAGCAAATTATTCAGCCAATGTTGGGTCTAAACATTTGAAATTTTACATACAGGGTAAGCAGGCATATAACAAAAATTAATAAAATCAGTTTAGTGGCGAAAATTCTGCTGCCAAGAGTTAAACGAGTTGACCTTTGTAGACTGTACCAAACTTCCTCGCCAATTTTGGGTGCAAACACTTGAGATTTTAGATGTAGGTTACCTGACATGAGTCAAACTTTTTAATATGCATATACATATGCACATAGTTATGAACAGTACAGAGGGCCCGAGCAATGCAAGGTTAACTGCTAGTATTTAATAAACATGGAAACTAAATAATTAAAATTAATACCATCTGTTAGTAAGCACTTGCATTAAAAGAATAGAGGGATTTTATGAATTAACTCCAATGGATAACACACTCAATGGTTATATAAATATATGTATATATAAATAAATATATATATATGTGTGTGTGTGTGTGTGTGTGTGTGTGTGTGTGTGTGTGTGTGTGTGTGTGTGTGTGTGTGTTACACGAATGACCCGGTCTGAGCCGGGTTGACATGCTAGTATATATATGTGTATAGGTGTATATACATATATGTATGTTCATGAATAAATATGTGGCACGCGTCTGCGGAGGAAATGTCAGAAATTGACAAGCTAAACGGGGATTGTTTCAATATTTCTCACAAATATAAACATACCTTATTATTGTTATGAAAAATGTAACAGAAAGGAATCTGGTTACGTGGATGTTTTGAAAAGATTGACAGGAAAAATTCACAGAAGGAAAAAAGACAGCAGTTGGAGATTTGATTGTCAACCAAGTAGACGCCACGATAATTCTCTCCGTCGCTCTCCCACTCTCTCTCTATATCTACCATAAGCAAGAACAACAGGAGAAATAAAAAACGGACTGTTGCTTACACCAATAGTTGTTGTGTTTTGAATTCTTAGAAAAAGGGTTTATGATATATATATATATATATATATATATATATATATATATATATATATATATATATATATATACAGTCCTGGTCAAAATCATAAGACCACTTAAAAAAAGTAAGCGGTTACGCATATTATCGAATTTTTAATCAAACAAATAGTTGAAACAATTGCCAAAAAGGAAGATATGATGGAACAAAATGAAATCTGCTTCATTTGAAACATTAACACTGATCTAATAATTATTTTAAAAAAAAAAAACATTTTCACCTGGTCAAAATGATAAGACCCCTTTAATAAACTCGGCTTGTTTTGAAAAAATGAAGACGAAAAGCTTTCTATGTTACTAAAAGCAACTTGTTTGTGGATAAAAAACATCTTACTAAATTATAAATGGCAAAAGGAAAAGGAAAAGAGAGGAAGAATCTTTGAGTTTAATAGGGGTGGACTTTCCCATAGATCCATTGCAAACGAAGTGAATCGTAGTAATACGGTCATCACAGATTTATTTAAGAAATCCAGATCACTATGGGCACAAAAAGAGTCCAGGTCGACCAAAAAAATAACCCATCACTGGATCGCCGTATCAGAAGTATAAAAAACTTAGTATTATGAGCTAAAGTCGATTGAAAAGCCAAACAGCAGCAGAATGTAGTCCTAAAACCATCAGAAGGCATCTGAAAATGAAGGGTTTCAATCATTTAAAGCGATTGCAAAAAACACGTCTTCCTGAACAGCACAAATCTAACCGACTTAAATATGCCGCCAAGTACCTGACTTGGGATGAAGAGAAGTGGGAAAATGTAATTTTCTCCGATAAGAAAAAGTTTAATGTAGAGGGTCCAAATGCATTTCAACACTATTGGCCGGATACAAATTTGCCCGAAGAAACTTTTTCAACACGACATAGTGGAGTAGGGTCTTTAATGATCTGGGGTGCTTTGACGCCAGCTGGGACCCTAAAGTTGCAAGTAGTGAAAGGCCGGAAAACATCACAATGCCTGAAAATGCTTCTATCAGGACTGAAGGTCCACGTCTGTGTGGGAGAAATTGGATTTTCCAGCAAGACAACGCTGCGATACACACTTCTCGAGAAGCACGAGCATACTTTTCTTCAAATAATATAGAATTGTTAGATCATCCAGCAAATTATCCGGACCTCAATCCCATTTAAAATCTTTGGGGATGGATGGCAAGAGAAGTGTTCAAGGATGGACCCCATTGTGATTCGATAAAAGAAACTTTCTTATTCAGTTTTCAGTACATGGGATAAAATTCCTTCGCAACTGATAAAACACTTAGAAGCAAGCATGCCGAAGAGAATTTTTGAAGTAATTCGTAATAATGGCGATTATACTAAATACTGAGACCCTTTTTAGTAATTTATAATTGCTTTTGTTAGAAAATTATCAGTGGTCTTAGCATTTTGACCAGATGAAATGCTTGTTTTTAAAAAAAATAATTATTAGATCAGGGTTAAGGTTTTGAATGAAGTAGATTTCATTTTTGTCCATCATATTTCCCTTTTGGCAATGGTTTCAACCATTTGTTTGATTAAAAATTCGATAATATGCGTAAAAACTTACTTTTATAAGTGGTCTTATGATTTTGACCAGGACTGTATGTGTGTATATATATATATATATATATATATATATATATATATATATATATATATATATATATATATATAATAAATTCCACAGCCAAACAACGTCGCAGCCCACAAGAGCCATGACAGTCAAAGAACCGGAAGTCCAAGACTCGAGTTTCGCCCTCATTTGGGCTCATCAGTTAGACACATCCGAACTAAGGATTCGAAACCCGAGCCTCTTGCATGCAAGGCAAACACTCTACCAACTGAGCAAACGCCCTGCACACAAGAATTTCTATTAACCAACACAGATCAAGCAAACCGCGCCGAAATCCGACTGTGAAATGAACCTACTTCGTCTCAACAAGGGATGCGGTCATCCAACCAGCTAATAACCCCTAGCCGATGTCTCACAAGTAGTGTTGTGTTGATTAATAGAAATTCTTGTATGCAGGGCGTTTGCTCAGTTGGTAGAGTGTTTGCCTTGCATGCAAGAGGCTCGGGTTTCGAATCCTTAGTTCGGATGTGTCTAACTGATGAACCCAAATGAGGGCGAAACTCGAGTCTTGGACTTCCGGTTCTTTGACTGTCATGGCTCTTGTGGGCTGCGACGTTGTTTGGCTGTAGAATTTATTATATACAATCTCTCACATTCTGAAAATCATATATATATATATATATATATATATATATATATATATATGCGAGTGTGTGTGTGTGTTTGTGCGTGTGTGAATTAGCCTCTGAAGCGGCAGTTAACATATTTTCTGATACAGATATTTGTGGCATTTATTTCTTATGAGGTTTAAGATCTCACAGGATAACGATATTCTCGCAGTTTTGTTGAACTTCTTATTAACTATACGCATTCTTTCGATGTTTTACGGCACCTAAACTTGCAGAAAAAATTGATTTCTGCTTCAAAGTACGTGACCATGATGATGCGATTTTCCACAGAGTAGTTTCGATTTCAAACTGATATTTACTGCACCTTGAAATTAACGAAACATAAATAATGCGTGGAACTTGCGAATTACTGCCTACCATACAAAGACAAAATATCAATAATAAATAGAATAAAATCTCTCTAATGAAATTTTGGACTTGTGTTATCAGTTTCTCATTTCGACTCCACCATTTGTTATCATGGGAATTTGAGAACGCCAGGTCCGACACGAATACATATAGCAAGATAATCTCCTTATTTATTTATTTTTCAATAACGAAGACTAAAACATACGTACAGGACGGGTTTTATTTTTTGTATTCTGAGTTTTTTCAAGTAATACATTGTACACAATTACGAAGGACTATGTAACTAATAGTAATATCGTATTGGCTCTTATTGCTTTTGCCATTTACCCATGGGTGTTTTTATTTTTAAATGTAAGTAATAACGCTTGTCAAACGTGATAGGAAATCTTCTCTCTTGAAAGTCACTAAATTGCGCACACATCTCTGCAAATTTTATGTTTTCTTATAAAGCACATATAACTATATAGAAGAAATAGATTAAGAGAGAGAGAGAGAGAGTGAGAGAGAGTAAGTGAGAGGTAAAAAGGAGATATAGATAGAAATAGATAGGTACATTGATACATATATATATATGTGTGTGTGTGTGTGTTGTGTGTGTGTGCCGTATATATATATATATATATATATATATATATATATATATATATATATGTGTGTGTGTGTGTGTGTGTGTGTATGTGTGTTTATATGTCATTGAACTAATTAACTGTTTTACCAAGGAGTCACAACTCATCTTGTTTTTAAAGTTCCTTGAGTATTAGGGTAAATATTGTACATTAGTCATTGTGAGAACATCACAGTAAGCATTTGTAGGGGAAACTTTGTATAATCTGATTATTTAAAGGGGTTTCTCAGCATGAATTTATATATATTGTGTATTTTATTTTCGTTTTATTTTTATTTTTTTGAGAATTATATGTATTTATTGTCTTTATCTCGGGTTTAATGTAGCATAAATGTTTAACTCTACTGCCCTGAATTAACGAAAACGAGCTTAGGCAAGATAACGTTTTCTGAATTTAACACAAACGAGGATTTATTCTTCCTACGGCAAAAGTTAGAACTTTATTTGAAGCAAAAAAAGTAAATAAATAATTATGAAAATAAGTAAAATAAACATATTAGACACACATGTGCGTGGAATACGACAGATGCATTTATCTTCTATAAATGAACACAAGCACGTTCAATATCCGGACAAGGGAACCACCCTCCACCTTTCCACCGTTGAAGTTGTTATTCTCTTTCATTACGTTTGTTTAATTTCAAATAGGGGAGAGAGGTCTGGGCGACATGGGCCAGTTTCGACGCCAAGTATACACACACAACAGGTCCATTAGCCGAGTCTTGCTTAGGAAGTTTTAGCATAGTGTAAGCCCACCAGAGATAGCAGCAGGATCCCTTTCCATGCACGGCATGGCACTACATCTCTCCTGATATTATACAACTGATGATAGAGCAGCCATATGGCTCCAGTACTATCAGTCAGAAACAACAGCCAGACAAACTGTCAATCAGGTACCCTCAACCTCCAAGATAAGATCGGACCAGACCAGCCGAATGAGCACACCCAACATGCAAGCAAACCCAATCATCAGTTTATGAGAAAAAGAAAGAAGAAAGAAGATAGGAATAGGGGAACAGCGTTCAATATCCTAGCAGGAAACAAGGCCGAGTACAGGGTGGCTCCAGGGGTCCCTATCATTGCACCTTTTCTACTGGCTAATAGATACAATGGATGTCAAAGCCCGCAATAGGCAAAGCCTATCTACTCTTTAAGAAATTTAGGTTTCAAACCGGAGAATTTGTCTGAGTCTCCAGCCCTATGAAGGTTTCGACCATGACTGAGGAAGCCTCCTTCCCCTCAGTTTTAATATCAGAGTTTTCTTTCTCCTAGATGAGTGATCTGAGAAAGTCTACGGGTCATCTCTCTGATACGGGGCATCCATGCGCCTAGTTTTTACATTAGGTGTTTCTACCCACCCTCATGCATGATAATATTTAGTATCATCATTAATTTTAGCTCTATTCTAAAAACTTAAGCTTAAAATCACAGAATTCCTTTCTTACATTAAAAAGAAGTCGGGTATGTTGTTTAGTATGGAGAGATCTGTTTTAGTAATTAATTTGTTTTTTTTTGAAGTAATATGTTAATAATAATTCCTGGAATGTAAGAAATACAAAGCAAAGAAATTAGAAGAAATAGGTTTAGATTTTTATATGTTACATTCAACACGGAATAGAACTGGTTTGTCCATTCAAATGGGCTTCCTAGCAGACCAGGTAGCGGCATAATCACGATTAAAGTACATTTCAGAACAAATATGAATGGGAGAAAGCTAGGAGCTATCGAAGAATTAGTATAAGTAACTTGATAAAAAATAGCGATATGATCATATGGTAGATACCGTGTAGAAATTGTAAATATTCAATATATTAATTTATTTAAGTTCTACTAACCTCTGAAGTTTACCGTAAATTCTCGTTTCGTTAAATTCTGAAATAAATTTAGTATAATCATTTGCTAGCAGCTTTTTTATATGTACTAATTTGACTTAGTTGTTAGACAATGGCTTGAAATTAGTTGTTAGACAATGGCTTGAAATTAATTGTAAGATAATGACTTAAAATTAGTTGTTAGACAAGGGCTTAAAATTAATTGTTAGACAATGACTTAAAATTAGTTGTTAGACAATGCCTTAAAATTAGTTGTTAGACAATGGTTAAAATACAGTATTAAGATTCAAACAGCTGTTGTTAGGGTAAGAATGAGCACCAGACATAACGTAGACTTAAAAAAAAAACGGAAGAAAAACAATATACAAGATAAAAATAAAAATAAATAATAAATCAAATAAAACATTTTCTTTTATGCCCGTTCTCTTTTTCAAACACATTTGGGGAAACTACGACAAAGTGATTAAGATGTGGAGAATTTCTATGTTAAGATTTCTGTAAGTTTTCTTTAGTCCAGCTTATAAACGGATCAGAGTATGTTATTAGTGACACTGGCAACGTGTTGAAATTGAATTTAAATTTCTACTATATCATTTAAACTTCTACTATACCATTTAAATTTCTACGATATCGCTTTGTTTCGAGGAATTTTCTTGACTTTCTGAGGTATTCATTTATAATTTTCTGTTTCATTTCCGTTGCTTTGCTTGTGCCTGCTTCCAGCACTCTCAAATATTTGTAGCTATCATGTTTACCTAGCGCTCTTATCTCTGTTTGATTGGGTAATAGGATACCATTATTATTGCCATCATTATTATTGTTATTATTGCTATTATTTTTATTATTATTATTATTATTATTATTATTATTATTATTATTATTATTATTATTATTATTATTATTATTGCTATTATTATTATTATTGTTATTATTGTTATTGTTATTATTATAACTATTATTATTATTATTATTATTATTGTTATTATTATTGTTATTATTGCTATTATTATTATTGTTACTATTGCTATTATTATTATTATTGTTATTATTGTTATTGTTATTATTATAACTATTATTATTGTTATTAGTATTATTTTATTATTATTATTTCATTATTATTATTTTATTATTATTATTATGATTATGATTATGATTATTATTATAATAATTATCATTATTTTATTATTATTATTTTATTATTATTATTTATTATTATTTATTATGATTATTATTTATTATTATCATTATTATTATTATTATTATTATTATTATTATTAATAATTTTATTAACCAGGCTTTTTTTTCGAAAACGTAAAGAGTTCGGAAAGGTTAGAGACGTCAAAGGTAAGATTGTGCTTCCACATCTGAGGAAATAAGTCCGCTTTCTTGTCATGAAACTATAAAATCAGACTACACGATGGATAAATCTAAACAAATATTCTATAACCAAAGTAATTTTTCAAATAACTCTCCAAATGTGAAACACAATATAACGTAACTGCTCTCGCGTTGAGTACATGATCGTTATCAAATTATATGTTAACTAATCTTTGTCGAACTTAAGTAGTAAAATTCTACCCAACCTGTTTAAATACTGCCAGAACACTGTTAATCTGCTAACAAACAATTTTATTAACTATGTCCTTTGATATCCCTGGCATTGGATGGCAGTGACTAGTCCGAACATACAATACCTAAAACAAAATATAATTTTTAAAATACATTAAAATATTATACGGTCTAGAAGTGATTCTTAAAATGACCGATTTGTGTATGAAAAACCTTAAAGCCATTCCAATGAAGTTATTGTACTTTTTTTATGATTGAATTATTCTTTGTAAATATGCTGTGAAAAGGGGGTGTTCTGTAAAACTAGAATCAATAGGGTTGATTTATCGAGGGACGAATCTTTCGTATTGACATTTGTTCGACCCAAAATAAAGAATATGTAACTAACGGAAGGGACTATTGTGATAATAGATAAGATTTATATTGAGCATGTGAAAGAATGGAATTTTGGGCAATAAATTTATTCTCGTACGTTTAGATATATGCATGCCGCTCCTGCCGTTAAAAAAAGACTCAGAACAAAGGAGATCCTAAAAAAAGCTGTTGGAGTAAGGCAGCGAAAATTTTATTCCCACTATATCACGCCACTTCATATCTGCATATCCTCGCTTCTATCCTTTAATCTTGCTAAATGACATTTAGTCCTTACTTAGTTATTAATACCTATACACTATGTGCATTACCTAGTAATAAAACTAACGACACGAATCTTTTATACAGAGTGGGGATATAATTAACATGTCAATGGGTTTAATTACATTTTATTCGACGACTATTTCGTGTATGACGCACTGGCTAATCGCGCTTTACAGTGAATATTAAGGGAAGTTATGATAAATTTTATTTAAAATTGATATAGCAATGATAATGTAATATAAACACATCCCATGTACTTACTTAGAGTTAAAGGCAAGGTTTGCATTAATTATTAAGTTTTGGTGCATATCATTTGTCTTTTATGTTTACCATATGACCAGACGTCTTATCAGATTGAGTTTTCGATATCAACAATGAAAGACGTTCTATTAGTCTGACAGTTATCCAACGCGGTCACCAATATATTAGTCTTTGCAAGTGTTTACTTCAGACTTGCAAAAAAACCGTGAGTTCCCTAGTCTAGAGACCCAATAACATTTACGTTAGACGCAGAGTTTGCGTTTCAAATTAGTGTCGCAACCAGGACATGTGAAGCATTTCTTCTAATATTAATTTATTCAGGTGAAAAATAACATCCAAGCTGAAACAGTGTTCCGAATTACACAGTGTATCGAATATAAATATTAAAAAAAAAATGGCGGGATGTTGTGTAAGCTGTATATTTCCAAACACTTTTTGCATATTGAATGTTATATTTTCACAACATTTCGAGATATGTTACATCTGACATTCCTAAAGTCCGTCTTAAAATAATCCGGATTTTTTTTTCAAACAGGCTGCTATATCTAATATAAACGATAAGCTTCCTGTCGTTCTCTCCGCCATGAACAAAATTAAAGGTTACTAAATTATGCTCATGGATAAAATAATAGTAAAAAATATTGTGCTTATAGAGAGTTCAATATACATATTTTCGAATTCGACATAACGTACATATAATTACTAAAACATTGCATCAGTTGATACATTAAAGAATAACACTAAAGATCAAAATCGTTGTTAAAAAGCACAAATCATACACATTACTAATACTCATCTAAAGAATTCTGAACCATATCTCCTAGGTCTATTAATAAGTTTTACTTCGAATGATTTACACAATAAAATATGTATTGGAACATCGATCATTTTGACAGTTTATTCGTAATACGATGTATTTGCATTCTTTCGGATAGACTTAATTTTTACTATACCATGAACCCGTTAATTAAGGCGGCGTTTTATTATAATATGCATATTTTCTTTTTATAATCAGTCACTTTGTTCATAACGTGTTAATATTTATATATGTTTATATATATATATATATATATGTATATATATATATATATATATGTGTATGTATGTATGTATGAATGGATAAATATATATAAATATATATATATATATATATATATATATATATATATATATATATATAAATGCATATATGTGAATGGATAAATATATACCTATGTATATAAATGCATATATTTATATAAAGATATGTATACATGTAGAATGTTTTTGGCCCCTATATACCGCTTAAACTGATAGATTCTTTGTTACTGCTAGTCAGGTTGGTTGATGAACCATATATGGAAATACTTATAAAACAAGCAAATGAATGCCACATTGTGGAGATAAGACAAGTGCTTGTTAGATTGTTCTTGACATATTAAAGTCTTGTTTCTGTGTCATATTCAATAGATTATGCGACCAAGTTTCTATTTTAAATACAAGTTTATTTCAAACTACATGAGTGTCAGAGTATGTTATTTAAATCAATTAATTAAGTAATGATAATATTGGTTCATAATTGACAGAAAAAAAAGAGCATACGTTACTCTACTGCCTCTACATCTCGATAATTACTGCGGCAAGCATTTTTCGTCTAATTAAAATATTACAAATTAGCTTCATTATCTAATTAAGGACGATATATTTTCTTTCACGTTGTATTTTTCTCATAGACATGACCCGTTAATATTTCTCCTTTGTATCGTTATGTTATTGTCATTGCCACACAGCTCTTAAATTTCTTGGATCCCATCTATTAATTTCTCACAGAAAACAATATCCATGAAACTAAAATCGTTGCAAAAAATGTGTTTTTTTCTGTTTACAGAAAACGTTTTCTATGTTTACATAAATCACACTAACGAAAAAGGATGTATAAATACAGAGATGTAGCT
Organism: Euprymna scolopes; assembly: GCF_053919585.1. Lineage (NCBI taxonomy): Eukaryota > Metazoa > Mollusca > Cephalopoda > Sepiida > Sepiolidae > Euprymna > Euprymna scolopes. Next base: position 78,748,069 of record NC_136491.1, on the reverse strand, counting down.
AGAGCTGGATAAACCCAGTTGCTTTTTTTACGTAAACATTTGTTAATAATTGTTCTGTTTCCTTTGCGTTAGTAGCAATAATTGCTTTGCTAATTATTTTATAAAGTTGGGACATTAATTGATATCTCAGATTTAACGCGAAAACTGTTATTTTTCATTTTTATAAAGTAATACTAAAAAATGTTAAAAAAACAAGAAAATGATTTAAAAAACGAAACGCAGTGACAAAATAGTTTACACTAAACAATAATCTTGGCGAATTTTAAGTATGTCTTCTGTTTATTTTCTTAAATATTTTAAGATAACCCCTCTGAAATACTTAATAAATATATACTTTTAAATTACTTTATAATTATATAGGTATATTCCCGACTTATTTGGACATTAGTTCGCATATTTCTTTCGTTATGTAAGCTTTTACCAAAATAAAATTAGTTGAACATTTTCCGATATTCAAAACAGAAAATACTCTTGGAAATATATTTGTTTTTACTTTTTTATCTTAGTTGATAGAGTTAAAGTATAAAACTATGAATATGATACCTCCGAAAAGAATTAATTCGCAATACATTGATTTTTCTATTCTCTAAAGTAGTTAAACCTACGACCGTGTGCTTAATTTTACTCAGTTATATAAATTAATTTAAAACTGTGGTCTCCTGCCGGATATACTTCGAATAAATGCCCAACTATTTCAATTTAAAAACCTTATTTTCCTCATTCCATGGAGTAAGTTTTCATTATCCAAAGAAAGTGATAGTTTTCGCATGGTGTCAGGATATCTTAACTTCTGATAAACAGGACCATTGCCAGATTTGCTCACGGTTAGAGGTGTCTATTACGAAAGTCGTTCTTAACATGGGTAGATTGGATGGTTTATTCGTTGTAAACGTACCCGACAACCTATAAATGTCGACATTTCCAATGTGAAGGGTAAGCTGGACTTATGTAAAAAAAAAGAAGATATACCAAACTGACTTTTTCGTTTAAAAATGAAATGTTTTCCCATTTCGTTATTAACTTTTTTTAAAAAATATTTTGTGTTTTATATACATAAAGTACAATTGTTGAATGTTACTGTTTTGATTATATTAGTTTGGGGGGCACAATTAAAAAATTAAGAAAGATTAAACGGAGCGAAATTTAAATTTCCGTTCCATTTTTACGACAACCGTAAAACAGCCCATACTCGGCAAGTTTTATCGTAATTTATAAGCATAATGTTGAAACACTAAATCAACATTTTATTTATTTTTTAGCATAATTAATGATGGAAGTATGTTTCTGTTTATTTTCTGAACATCTGTTAAGAAATAATTTTACGTTCTCTTGAAAAAAAAAGAATCAAACTTTTCTCTAATATCACCTAACTATTTACAGTGTTCATGTAAAGCATTCCTCTGTTCTTTTTGTAATAAAAATTCCGTTTTCAAAGAGAAACGTTTACTGCGAAATTTCTTTTTAAAAAAAAGAGCAAATTTTCCTGAAAAAAAAATCTTTCACCTAACAATTTATGGTAAAATATTTATCTTTTTTTTTGGGGGGGGGAATAACAACTTTTATTGATTAAAAAATTGCAATAAATAATAAAAGTAAATAAACGAACAAAATGCATTTTTTCTTGAGGAATCTGTTTCACTTTAACAAAGTGAGCCACAGCAACGCGTGGCCGGGTACAGCTAGTATATATATGTATATATATATATATATATATATATATATATATATATATATATATATATATATATATATTGTACTTTTTTATTTCAACTTTTATTTGCAAAAAAAAAAAAAAAAAAAACTATCGATGCATTTAATGGATTTTGCCATGCTGGTGATTATTTTATTCTCTCAATTTATCATTCATGTTCTATCTTAATAAACGTGCATGTGTTGTTATAAATTATACCACATCTTTTTCAATATTATTGATTGCAGCTTGATTCCTTCTACATTCTTAAAGTTGATAATCTTGCCGAAATAACAGTACTAATGCCAGGACTTTCCAAATTTAATTTTATATTTCAACTGCCAGAATTAAATTACAATATTCAGTAAAATAAAAAGTTCTATTATACAGAATAAGCTATTGTTGCTAGATATAGATTTTGTATATCGGGTTGTCTATTAATTATGTTCTGCGACTTCATATTTCGCGTGGCTTCAGTCTTGATTTATGATGTTTAATCTATTTTAACCATCCACTGTGGTGCTCTGCGAGACGTGGTCATTTGGATGTTACTCACCGAGACGGATCAATCTTTCAATAAAGGCATCATTATCGCGATTCAATCCTTCAATCCTAGCAAGTTCTCAGCATGTAAGCAACCCCAGTTATATCCGGCTGATTAAATGTAGCAATATTATAGTTGAGCGATGTAGTTGCTTATGTTTTGTCGCTGTTCTCATTATTTCTACTTTTACTTTTCTTTTTATTAGTCCCCCGATAAAAGGACGGTAGGCCTGTAAATTAAACCTTGTCCTTCGTTGGTTCGTCTGTTCGTCCGTTCGTCTCTCCACACTTTTTTCAATAACTACGCCATGGATTTGTTTTTTTTTTTGCAATTTTGCACAAACATTAAACATGATATGATTAAAGTAACGGAACGGATTTACCGGAAAACTACTGCTGAGCTTATCAAAATACTTTTGAGGTTATTAAAATATTTTTAGCTTATTAAAAATATTGATGCCTTGGATTTTTTTTATAAAACTTTCTGAAAAGTTGTAACTAACTGATTTCTATATAATTTTATTTGTCTATACTTCGCCATACCTCTTGAGTGTTCCCAGGGGCTCTTTTAGGGCTAATAAAAACACTCCATTTTTGGGACTATTTTACCATATTTGTGCAAATTTTTCTGTGTATGTCTCTTTAGCAGTTTGGCATAATACAGGAATCAATTAGAAAGATGTAATTTATTGATAAAAAATTCATTTTATCTGAATGTAGGGGCAACAGTTACAATTCTCTCTTATATGCAACTAGCTTGGGTGGCTGGTATTGTCCGCCGATCCCCGCCGTTGCCCGGGTGTTTAGAGGTGTGTGTTGAGCAAAAAAAAACCCAAAACAAACATAATGGTAGTATGGAGGCATGCTCGAACACGTACCGCGAAGTAGGAGAAGAGGATAAAACAAACGTGACGCCTTTGCTGGCAACTGATGAAGTTTTAATTTAAGGCTTGTCAATTGAACAGAGGAGATAACTTTAAAAAATATCGCGAAAAAAGCGACCCCTCCCTGTAGAATAGTGCCCACTGTAGGGTGAAAGAAATTAATGTTCTTAACCAATTTTTCGATATTTGTCGCCTGAAGGGTTGTGCTTCAAAACGATACTGATCGCGTGAAAATCCGTCGCCTCTATCGAAAGTTTTAGGCAAAAATACAAACATACATACATATATGATAATTGCTACTTTTGGACAGAAGTTTATCATCTCTTCCTTAAGTGTTATTGCGTTTGTGTGCATGTAGATGACTCTTAGATCCAGCTGTAATTCTGCACGAAAGTTCACAAATGTGGCATAAGCACCTCCCTTCTTGTAAAGGTGATCGAATTATAATATTGTGAATCCTCGAATGCCGTGTCAGACCACTTTTAGATTTGCAGATTAGACCACACCTATGACAACTAAGCGTTGCCAGGTGTGCATACACGCATGCATACATACATGCACACATACATACATGCATACATACATACATACCTGCATTTAAACAGACGGGTGAGATTTATACTATAGATGTCAATACATGTGTCCCTACCTATCTTGTTTTTTAAGGAATCTTGCGTTTAAGACAGAATTGTATTTTCCCTATATCACTTCAATTTATAATCGCATGATTTTAATTCTTTTTGATGGCATACATATCTCGCCATTTGAGCGTTTAATCTTTCAACATGGCATTTTGTACTTTCATGGTGATTAGTTTCCATGAACGATATACATCAATACTGACAATAAAAACGGACCCGCTACAAAGGTAATAGCATAATGAACATCTCAATTGTTTTAATTGCAAAACTGCTACATGGGAGAAGCACTGACGTATCCCACTTTACAGGGAATATTTAGGTGAATTATTAGAAATATTTTTATAACAAGCAGTGCGGCGCGTCGGCACACACAACGCCGAGTCAAGCACAAAATTTAGTATCCTAAACATCAAGTACACTCAACATCGTCTTACCATCAACGCTTATTCTGTAAACTCGGACTATGGGAAATTCCAATATGCACAAAACAAAATCACTGAAAAAAACAAAAATACATTAACTAAGGGTAACGATAATGAGTAAACGTTCGATACAATAATGGTTAAAATCATTACAAACTTGCCAGAATACGAACCTGGAATCTTCTGATTCGTAGTCAGACGCGTTATCTGTTGCGCCACAAGTCCTATCCGTATGCCGAACGACGTGACCGCAACTGTATACAGACACTGCTAAATTCCGTTGACATGGGCAGCCAACTTTTTCGACAAAAACGAAACTACCCCAAAACCATTATTTCTTAGTGTAACGGCATTGTTCGTTATGCACCATATATAGGTAACGACAATCTAGGGACGCACATCTTTTAGGAAAAAAAAAAAAAGAATTCCTCAATTCGGTGCATCCGTTCGAAAGTGTTATTGCTATGTATAACACAGATATAATAAAATAATCATTTAGAATTTTATTAATAGTATAAATTAATATAACAAGGATAATGTAATATCAAAACACAACATTTCTCATGTCATCACATTGAAGAGTAAAGTCTGTATAAATTATTAAGTTTTGATACATCCAATTTGACTTCTATATATTTTTTCATATAACCAGATTCTCGCAGGTCTAATCAGATTAAATATTCAATACCAACAATGGCATGAGTGCAATGGATCTGACAGTGAAGCGCCAATACATTAGTGTTTGCCATATATATGTCTCATAATTACACACATTTGGTCAATTATTAGATTGATCTGCATTACACTAAATGAATTACAGATAATAATAATAATAATAATAATAATAATAATAATAATAATAATAATAATAATAATAATAATAATAAAAATAATAATAATAATAATAATAATAATTATTATTATTATTATCATTATTATTATTATTATTATTATTATTATTATTATTATTATTATTATTATTGCTGGACATAAATAACTTATGAGTATTGTGATCTGTAACCTACATACCCTCGCAGATATTGGCTTTCGATAAATAACTGTTTGAGTATTCTAATCTGCTCCCGCCATACACTGGCTGGCGATAAATATCTTATTATTGTGATCTGCCGCCACCGAACACTGATTGGCGATGAAAAACTTATTAGGATTGTGATGCGCACCGACCTGATATTGGCTGGAAACTTATCCATTTGAAACAATTGTTTGCTGGGCATTTCCGAGTATAACATAACACGTTGGATCGATGGTTGGCAATTATATGATGCATTTCTAACAGCGTTTCTCTAATTTTCGATTTTGAGCGGTTATCAATGGTCCTTCAGCAAATGTTATTGTAAAGCCATTTTTTAAAATACTAACACAAAGAGAATCACAAGGTTGTTTTAGATCAAAAACACACTTTAAAATAAGTTTCAAATCAAACAAACCTATCAAGATATGTAGAATAGCCTGTCTTTGGTAACATTTGTTTGTTACATATTTGTTTTTCATTTCATTTTTGTTCTGTTAATTAACAGAACAAAAAAGAAGGAAAAACAAATATGTTAATTAACATAACAAAAAAGAAATGAAAAACAAATATGTTAATTAACAGAACAAAAAAAGAAATGAAATACAAATATGTTAATTAACAGAACAAAAAAAGAAATGAAATACAAATATGTTAATTAACAAAACAAAAAAAGAAATGAAAAACAAATATGTTAATTAACGGAACAAAAAAGAAGGAAAAACAAATATGTTAATTAACATAACAAAATAGAAATGAAAAACAAATATGTTAATTAATAGAACAAAAAAGAAATGAAAAACAAATATGTTAATTAACAGAACAAAAAAGAAGGAAAAACAAATATGTTAATTAACAGAACAAAAAAGAAATGAAAAACAAATATGTAAATTAACAGAACAAAAAAGAAATGAAAAACAAATATGTTAATTAACAGAACAAAAAAAGAAATGAAAAACAAATATGTTAATTAACAGAACAAAATAGAAATGACAAACTGTTGTGAAGGAACATAACTGGCTATACACCGGTTACAAACTGTATATATATATTGGACTGTTTGGCAGACAGCGGCAGACAAGCAATCGCAGTAAGACGGATAGTCTTACGTGTTGATTATCAGACTTTCTTCCCCATACTTGTTACTATGTACTTCTATTTACCTTAGGCGAGCAGCCTTACGTTTCTGTATTATAAATAAACCCCATTACACATACCACTCGGTGTAACTCACGTTTGTCTTTATTTCCTAAGTATTTAGGAATATAACAATGGCGACGAAAGGATGTTCTTTCTCTTAACAGAGATAAATTACCGTACCAAGGACTGTGTACAATGCAAGGATTTTTTGTTTTACGAAAAAAACAAACTACACAAGGATTTTTGACCACGTGCGTCAATGAATTTAAAAATTTTTCCTACCTAAAGTAGCGAAAAGTACGGATTTTTCTTCGTAAAGAACTCACAAGAAATTATAGAAACATGTTCAAGGTAAAGTGGAATTTATATTTATTTTGACAAGTAAAAAAAAAAAAAAAAAAAAAAAAATGGTCGCAAGTTGAATTCGAAACTACACTAAAGGATTACGAGTTTCGAAAGAAAAATACAACGACTATTGTACCATTTTATGCCACGTGGGAACGGCAGCCATATATATATTTTTTTTTTGGAAAATTAATTGTTTGTTATTGCCTTTATATAAATAATTGGAACTATTTGTCGTGGGAAGTAAGAAATATTTTGTGTATGAACTTACGTTGTTGAAAAAAAAAAGAAAAAAAAAAAAAGAATTATTTTACAAAGCCTGTTGAATTACTATGGATGAACTTTGTTGAAACGTGTTGTGTCTGCATATTGCTACTAATTTACGATATACGTAAATTTACGATTTTTCTTTGGAATTATTGTGTAGAATTCGAAAAAGACATTTTTGTACTAGAAGCTAACATGGAACAATTAGCAGAGTTAACTAAGGCTCTAGCCCTTAGCATCCAGGAACAGACAAAAATGACTCAACAATTTTTAGCGCAACAACAACAACAACAACAAATTCAACAACAACAGCTACAGCAACAGCTGCAACAGCAACAAGAAAGAACACAAAAAACTTTAGAGGCACAACAAGAACAAACAAACATACTACAACGACAAATGTCGACACAGCAAAAGAATTTAGAAAAGCTAATTCTAACGTCGACCGGGAAGAAGACTAATTTTTCTGCCGAGGGTATTTCAAATTCACTAACGGAATTTCGTTACTCCCCGGATACTGGTGTTACTTTCCCTGCATACTACAGAAGATACGAAACAATTTTTTACGAAAAGATGTTTAGACTGGACCGATGAGGAAAAAGTTACCCTGCTACTACAAAAACTGGGTACTGATGAAAACACCAAGTATGCAAATCTAATTCTACCAAAAAAACCGGAGGAGGTTTCGTTCGAGGAAACAATTAGTACCTTGTCGAAAATATTTGATAAAAGGGATAGCCTATTTCACTCTAGATACAAATGTTTGAACATTCAGAAGGCAGAAGCTGAAGACTATCTAGAATATGCTTGCACTGTGAACTGTTTATGCGAATCATTTAAATTGAATGAAATTTCCGCAGACCAATTTAAATGTTTAATCTTTGTACAAGGTCTCACAGCACCAAGGGACAAAGATATACGTTCACGGATCCTAACAATTATGGAGGCGGATCCTAACATAACATTGCAAAAAGTCACTGAAGAGTGTCAACGTCTGATTAACATAAAGAAAGACAACACTCGCATTGAAGAGAAAAATATTTTTAAGGTGCAGCAAGTAAAAAGGCAAGGGACCACAAGAAAGTCCAGGTTCCAAGAACACAGGATCCTTAAAGGATACAAAGACCCAAAGCTAAAGTGTAAATGTTGTGGTAGTTTAAGACACAACAATAAGACCTGCTGGTTTAGGAACAAAATATGTTATGAATGTGGTCTCAGAGGTCACAAGGGAACATACTGTGCCCAGAAGAAAAGACAAGGGACCGATAATGTAAATACGCTTCGCATGAATAAAGAAAAAAGCTGCGAAAGACGGAAATATGTTGATGTTCGGATAAATGGACATCTGGTTACATTGCTTCTGGATAGCGGTGCAGATATTAGTATTATAAATGAAGATATATGGAAAAAGATAGGTCGACCTGAATTAACGAAAACCAGAAAGACGGCGAGAAGTGTGTGCGGCAAAAGATTAGAGTTCAAGGGAGAATTAAAATGCAAAGTGACATTCGCTAACCAGACTCATAAATCCAAAGTGTACGTCGTACCAGGAAAGAATACATGCCTGTTTGGGGTAGATTGGATTGTCCTGTTTAATTTATGGGAGAAACCCATAAATTCGTTTTGTAACGTTTTAACTGCAGAAAAAGCAAACCAAAGGGAAGACTTCCTGAAGGATTTGAAAACTGAATTTCCCAATGTTTTTGCCGAAGGACTAGGACTCTGTATTAAGACAGAGGCAAAATTTGAATTAAAGAAAAATGCCACTCCAGTATTCAAACCTTAAAGGCATGTGCCTTTTTCAGCGATGGACGCAATCGAAAAAGAGTTGGATAGACTTCAACAACTGGAAGTCATTGAAAAAGTTAACCACACAGATTGGGCAAGTCCAACCGTGTATGTAAAGAAAAAAAATAACAGAATAAGGGTCTGTGGAGATTTTTCAACGGGTTTAAATGACTGTCTATTGGACCATAATTATCCCCTTCCGTCCGCAGAAGATCTGTTCTCTAAGCTTAACGGAGGAAAAATTTTTTCTAAGATAGACCTCTCAGATGCTTACTTGCAAATTAAGATCAGCGATGAATGCTCCAAATACTTAGGCATAAATACTCATAAGGGCATTTTTAAGCTAAAGAGGCTTCCTTTTGGATTAAAGGTTGCTCCTGCTATTTTCCAGCAAATTATGGACACGATGCTGGCAGGGTTGGAATTTTCAATGGCCTACCTTGACGATATCCTAATTAAAAGTGAAAATTTGCAAGATCATAAGAAGCATGTAAAAGAAGTATTCAAAAGAATACAGGAATTTGGTTTTAAATTGAGCCCAGAAAAATGCGATTTTTTTATGAAAAAAATTAAATATCTAGGTCAAATAATCGACAAAGAGGGTCGAAGACCGGATCCACAAAGGACTGAAGCAATTGAAAAGATGCCTGCTCCAGATTCAGTGACAAAATTAAAATCGTTTTTGGGATTAGTTCAATACTATGCAATTTACATTCCTAACATACATAATTTAAGAGCTCCTCTTAACGAGTTACTGAAAAAGGGTGTTAAATGGAACTGGAATAAGGAATGTGAATCTGCTTTCCAAAATATCAAAAGATGTCTACTGTCAGACTTAGCATTGGCACATTTCAATCCAGAAAAGGAACTAATACTAGCAACGGACGCCAGTGATTACGGTGTTGGCGCTGTATTACTTCACAAGTATGAGGATGGTAGGACAAAAGCTATCGCCCATGCTTCAAGAACGTTGGTTGCAGCGGAGAAAAATTACAGCCAAATTGAAAAAGAGGCGCTGTCGATAATATTTGGAATTACAAAGTACAATCGATTTCTCCATGGACGATCTTTTATTTTGCAAACCGACCATAAACCCCTACTTACCATATTTGGATCAAAGAAAGGCATTCCCACACATACTGCGAATCGATTACAGCGATGGGCTGTAACCCTCTTAAACTATCAGTTTAAGATGGAATATGTATCCTCAAAAAAGTTAGGACACGCAGATGCATTATCACGGTTGATCCCTAAAAGAAGCGAAAGTTTCGAAGAAACGGTAATTGCTGCGCTTAAAGACGAAAGTGAATGTACAAGTTCAATGTGTAATATGATACGTGAACTTCCGGTAACTTTCGAAAAAATAAAAAAAGAGGCAGTAAATGACATTTTCATTAAGAAAATGAAAAATCAATTGGGATGGATAAAAAAAAATAAAAAGGTAGATCAAACAACGCCTTTTTCCATCTGTGAAGATGTGCTCATGTATGGTGAGAGGATCGTAATTCCACTAACGTTACAGAGGAAAATTCTGAAGGAATTTCATACAGGTCATCCGGGCATTTCGAGAATGAAATCCCTTATGAGAGGATATGTGTACTGGCCTGGTATGGACAAGGAAGTTGAAAAATGTGTCAAGACATGCAGAGGATGTCAATTAGCAGCTCGAGATCCTCCAGTAAAAACGACGCCATGGCCAAAGACGGACCTACCCTGGTCACGTCTGCATATTGATTATGCGGGACCTATAAATGGTTATTTTTACTTGATTATTGTAGATTCTTTTTCGAAATGGCCAGAAATATTTAAGTTTAAACATCCAACAGCAAAAAACACTGTGAGTGCGCTTAATGAAATTTTTAGCCGTTTTGGAGTGCCAAAAACCTTAGTGAGCGATAATGGAACAGCATTTACTGCTCATGAATTCAAAGAATTCTGTGACTCACTAAATATTCTACATATGACAACACCTGTGTACCATCCACGATCGAATGGGTTGGCCGAAAAATTTGTAGATACGTTTAAAAGGGCACTTAAGAAAAATCTTACTACGGACACAGACGAACAATGTATTCAAACATTTTTAGCAATTTACAGGGTGACACCAAATCCTAATAATAATGTCAATTCTTCCCCGGCTGAGCTAATGTTTGCAAGAAAGATAAGATCTGTCTTCGATAGGCTGCTACCAGAGAAAAAGAAAGTTTTCAAAAAAGAAAACCTTAATACCAAGTGCTTCTCCCCAGGTGAAAATGTATATTTCAAAAATTTTCAAAATGGACGAAATCAGTGGGTTGAAGGTATTATCAAAAAAAGGATTGGGAGCATGGTCTACACCATCCAAGGATTAAGTTTTGTCTGCAAAAGACACAGAAATCAAATACGTCCCAGACTGTCTCCAAATGTGGAAGAGACACCAATGGAAACATTGTGCGATATTTTTGATATACCAAAACCAGCGTGTGTACCGCAAACAATGAATATTTCGCCTGAACCGACCATACGGGCTGGACAGAAACCTTTACCCCGGGTAACGCTGACCAGAAGGAAAAGCGCAAGAAAGAGAAAAGTTACCAGGAGATTAAGCCCTGACCCTAAAAGGAAGAGGTATTTAAGCTAAAATCAGGAAGATTTCAGCTTCAGGGGGAGGTGTTGTGAAGGAACATAACTGGCTATACACCGGTTACAAACTGTATATATATATATATTGGACTGTTTGGCAGACAGCGGCAGAAAGCGGCAGACAAGCAGTCGTAGTAAGACGGATAGTCTTACGTGTTGATTATCAGACTTTCTTCCCCATACTTGTTACTATGTACTTCTATTTACCTTAGGCGAGCAGCCTTACGTTTCTGTATTATAAATAAACCCCATTACACATACCACTCGGTGTAACTCACGTTTGTCTTTATTTCCTAAGTATTTAGGAATATAACACAAACAAATATGTTAATTAACAGAACAAAAAAAGAAATGAAAAACAAATATGTTAATTAACAGAACAAAAAAGAAATGAAAAACAAATATGTTAATTAACAGAACAAAAAAAGAAATGAAATACAAATATGTTAATTAACAGAACAAAAAGAAATAAAAAAACAATATGTTAATTAACAGAACAAAAAAGAAATGAAAAACAAATATGTTAATTAACAGAACAAAAAAGAAATAAAAAACAAAGATGTTAATTAACAGAACAAAAAAGAAATGAAAAACAAATATGTTAATTAACAGAACAAAAAGAAATAAAAAACCAATATGTTAATTAACAGAACAAAAAAAAAAGAAATGAAAAACAAATATGTAACAAATAAATTTTACCAAAGACAGGCTCTTCTATATAACTTGATAGGTTTGTTTGATTTGAAACTTATTTCAAATTGTGTTTTTGCTTTAAAACAAACTTAGTGTTCCTCTTTGTAAAGCATGTCCCAATCCCAGTCTTCTTTTTTTTGGGGGGGGGCATGTATAAGCTTAAATGTAAATATAAGCTCCTTTTTTATTAAGAAAATTTTAGGAATGTTTTTATTTTAAATGTAATTTATCCAAGATTTGTTTAAACTCATCGTGAGATTTTTATCTATATTCTTCAATTGCGTCCAAATGACCATAAAACCTTTCTTATTTCAGAAGTCGATCATAGACGCCGCCAATAAGGAAATGGGAAAACCGTCTCGAAAATTTAAAATCTTTCAACAATCACGTGAACTCTCTTAGCTAAGAGCGTTTAGACATTTCGCGACCAGATGCGAAATATTTACGAAGTTATTTCTCGATAAATGACCAACAAATAAAAGAAATCAAACTCCGCGAATTAATGTTACACCTGTAAATAGTATTACAACCCATTCTGTGCACTTTAATCTTGCCTTGTAAATAAATATTATCTAATTAAGGAAAAAAGCGCGTGTTTAATTTTTTTATTGTTAAAAAAAATACCGGTTTTGAATCAGAAATTAGGCCATGACTTTTGCTATTCTGATACCGATACCCCAAAAAGATCCGATTGTTTCGAGTTCCGATTCCAGTTCTGAATAAGCGTCCCAATACTAATATATATGAAACAGCGAAACAGTACCGTATGTGGATGACTATATATATATATATATATATATATATATATATATATATATATATATATATATATATATATATATATATGATAACAGGCGAACTGACGTTGCTAGGTCGTAAAACACTCTTCAATATATTTTAATTCTTGAAGATATCATGTTTGTTTTATATAGCTAATTCAGTAATTACTGTTATATTGTTACACATATAACACATATATATATATGATATCAAAATAAATGTCCTCGGTTCTATGAGCAAGAATCGAAACCATCCCATTCAACACTTCAGCAACAGTAATTAATGGGCGCTTCAACTTTCTTCCTTATCATCTGAACCGCGCCAGATTGATAAAAGCTTTAAATTAAGCAACTTTAAACTAAAATATATACGAACGCATGGCCAGGAATTAGTCGATTTACATCTGGCAAGGTCATTTTCCTAAATTTTATATATATATATATATATATATATATATATATATATATATATATATATATATATATATATATATGAAATAAAATTATCTATAGTAATTTTCTTTGAATCGACGTTGTGCTTATTTTTATTCTGTTTGTTACAGTTAGTGTGCCAGACTTCCGTATATAGCTCAATAAGCTCGTATTTTAGGATTAACCGGTCGACAGGGTGTCTTCTATTTTAGTTTCAAATAATCGCTTTCTTTTACTTTCGACAGAGCGAACAACAGGATTAAGTGGTTGCAAGCGAAACCCTGTAAGGTTTTCTATAAAACACGAAAATCAATAGAATAGAAGCAGTATTGTCACGTTCACTAAATTAATTTCTATTTTCTTTTTTGATAGCTATTTTTGCAACACAGAAAGATAGCGAAGACCAGATGACGAGGGATCCTGATTCTAGTTTCTTATAAAATTTCATCAGATACTTTTAACCGAGAAGCTTATGAGATACCGAGTTGCCAATTTCTTTTCTACGGTTTGTAAGCGTTTAATCTGAATCGTTGTCGTTTAGGATATGGGGTGACACATTAATGTTTCCAACATCCCTAAGTATATGTGACACTGTGGACTGATTTTATGACGATATACGTAGATCATCAATCTGTATTGTTATATATTTTATCTCCTTAATCTGTTATTCATAAATTATTTATTCATTTTCAAATATGTAGATAAGTAATGCTTACACCTATCATCGTACACATACACGCATGCACACACACATACATACATACATATATATATATATACAGAGAGAGTGAAAGAGGTTTAATTTTATAATGTCTCATATATATGCATACATGTGCGCCTTAGATTGTGTTTATTTGTCTGTGTTCTTTTGATCATTTTTTGTGGAATAATTCTTTTCTCAATTTCAAAGACCTCCGCATTTTCTATTATCAATATAATATTTTGCTCTTTCGTTTTTATGTTAAGAAGAGACGAATGCTAATTTAAAAGCAACTGAAAAACAAAGACTTAAAACAATGAAGAATAATATATGTAAAAAAAAATATATATTTTATCTGTCTTTGTACTTTGCGAACATCGTCTTGAATCGATATTATCTTTTGAAGAAGAAAGCAAAATAAAATCTTCTTTTTTTTCGTTAAGATACTATATTTTCCTTATCTTATGTGTTTTTTGGCAGTTGTAAGTTTCAATGAAATGAAACATCCTTTGTGTTTTTCACATAAATTATTCTTGTTTTGACTTGTAGAGAATAGACAGAACTGTTTTCTAGATATTTGTATCGCGGAATAGAATTGCAAACAATAGCTTCATGAAAATTGCTTGGAGTCATTTCTAAACTTATATAATAATACTGATAATAAATAAGATTCATATATGTATCATTCAGGTTTGATTTACTCATATATCTGTCAATGAACATAAGGAATATTTACATGTTTATGCATTTAATAATAGCTAATGTGTCTCACAAGGTCTTGCTTAAGATGCTTATGAAGGAAAACGTGTGTTCCAAAATTTGTTGACATGAATGTTATAATTATAAGCTTTTAAAGGTTATAATGTGTTCACTACCATATCAAACTATATTCTTGTGTCAACACGGATTCTAAAATACATTTTAATAATGTGACATATGCATGCACGCTTTCTGAAACATCAAACGTTTTCCATAATATGTTAATGAAATAGTCGTCTTCATGGAAAAATATTAAGTATAGTATATCACCTATCGTCGAGGTCTTCATAATCTATCTCGATAATAATACTCTAGGATAATTCTTTTGATATTTATGCTAAGGACACAATCAACATTTCGAACATTATCAATGATTAACACATTTTTTCGACCTGTTCGATGTTATACAATGGGGAAACATTTGGCTTGTTACTATTTTGTTAAAACTAATTAACCCTGTTTTTGTAACCAACAATCGGATTCCCACTTTTCTTTAATCACAATAAACATCTACTGCATTTAGGGACCCACCGGTTTTTTTAAGGTTTACAGATTCGTCTTAAATCCAGTTATCCAGTATAACTACACCGATCTGTTACTAACATCTGGGCAGGAGCTGGTAGAAAGGACATGTCCTGCCTTGATAGAGTTCTAAATAGACTTCGTAGCCTCGCAGGAGATGTCTTTCTCTCTTCCCTGCAACCTCTATCTCACAGAAGAGATGTTGCGAGTTTGTCTCTATTTTCATGGAAAGTGTTCGACTGGACTTCAGTCTATGGTCCCCCCTCCCTCGCCAAACTTTCACAAGAAACACTCGTCTAACTGAAAACACTATCAATAATTCCCCCACTCTTTATCTGTGCCTAAACCTAAACGTAGATTCCATGAACAAAACTTCTTCCTTAGAACTGCACGCCTGTGGAATTGTCTTCGGTTTTCCTGCTTTCCGGCTGACTACAATATGGTTGTCTTCAAGTCTAACGTAAACAAGTTCTTGATGAGCAGTTCCATATAAGTTAACAAATTTACCGAATTGATTACTATATTGTCCAATTTCTACTTTACACTCTTTAACCATTATCCTCGAGTGACCTCTTGGCCTTGATAATGCGGTGATGCCTGTGTAAAAAAAAATTAAAAAAAGGTATCTAGAAAAAATGGCGGACACAAATCTCAATGCAAATTACTTTCATGTAAAAGATCTAAATATGTTCATGGAGTTGTCCTGCATTGAGAAAGCCCAAAAGAAACACAGAATAATGGAATATACCTCCGATTTATTGCTATAGCTTTTTTTTTCTGATAGTAAATAACTAGCTAAATGAGGAACATACATGACCAACGAAATACTTCCCGACGTTACTATTAGCAATCAATATGTTCTATCTTATTTGTTGTTATTCGGGAATAATTTGAATTTCCTATCCGCATGAGTCTTGTTGTTTATTGTTGCCCCCTCCCCAGTTTTTTTCCTCAAATGTTGTATACAGATTACTTCGCGAGTTAAAAATAAATTCCATCCGTCTACAAGTTTTTTTTTTTTTTTTTTTTTTTGCACAGTGATCACCACTTATCAAGGCCCGGAAGCCACTCAGGGATAAGGGTTATTGCAAGTACATCAATACTTAATAAAATGTTGTTAGTTTTTACTTTCTCTTTCCTTTACTGATGTGTAATTTCTGTTTAATAGTACTAAATGTTCGGCTGTTTTGGTTTGGGGTTGAAATTACGTTATCTAAATTATAAAATGGTGTAATTTTTAACTGGTATATATATATATATATATATATATATATATATATATATATATATATATTTGTATATATATTAAATAAATGTATTTATGTATGTATATATATATATATATATATATATATATATATATATATATATATATATACACAAAACAAGAAAAATAAAAGATAAAGAGAGATACAGATAAAATAATAGAAAACACCCACGGTTTATCTTAAGATCTAAGTTGAAATCTATGAGCCACATCTTAGTTAAACGTGAACAAGTTTACAAATAAAATGTTATACTATATTGATTACAATAAATATGTATATGCGTACGTACATATAGATAGATATTGTAATTTCAAAGTATCTATATATATATATATTTGTATATGTATATATATATATATATATATATATATAGAGAGAGAGAGAGAGAGAGATTCCTTTATATGTATATGTATATACCCGTGAATAGTTACCTATATCTACCATCTCAATAACATTATAAATAACACCGTAAGGATGGGGAAATACCATACCTAGGAACCGGAAAAACATCTTATTTCACACCGTCCCCTGGAAAAAAAACGTATCCGAGTGTCACCGTATCCCGGAATCTGCTGTAAGATAACGTGTTTAAAGCATGAAACAAATCCAGGTTATTTTACATTCAATTTATATTACATTTGTGTACGCTTCTTTTAAAGTTTATAAAAGAACACATTTCAAATTCATAGAATTTCCAATTCACTTCATTTGCAAAGGTTATAAAAATATGTTGTTTAACCAATAGTTTGTCTGAAAATTAATACTATATAGCTTGTATTTCATTTTTAAGATTTACTTTACTTAATTCCTATATTTTAATTAAAATATAACATGTTTTGTGTGCCTGTAAGAAGTTAGGTTTTTGTTGTTGTTTTAATAATCTACTTATATAAAAAAGTTAAGTTATTCTAAGTAAAAATATAAAATTCGATGTTAAACATAAAAAAAGTAAATAGAAAACACTTTTAAACTTAAATCAACTCTTCTGTCCTAATCTCTCTTTTTCACTTCTATTTCTCTTGTTTTATCTATTTCTCCACTCTTTCTCAACTAACAGATATAGTCTTACCAGGTAATTGAGCACTGTTCAATTTAACATGTGACTTAATAAGAGAGAAATTATACTATTACACATACTGGCCTATTTATTCAGTTTTGAAAGGTCGAAGGTTTTTCAAGTCATTGTAGGTTTGGCATCTAAAAATTGCCATCTGTTTCCTTTGATCAGCTCTAGTTATTGAGATATGAGAAGTGCGACAGTACTAAGTATAAGCAAAACGATGCTGCAGGTATAGCTTATTTTTATTTATTTATTCTTTAATTAGTTTATTGCATGAAAAATTATACTGTAGAACCTCGAAACTAATACTGAAACCGAATGATATTTTTGTTTACTTTTAGGAAGGTGAAACCGATACTGAAACTGCATTGACTACATTGACAAAGTGAATTGACAACAATGACACTGAAAATGGTTTAGAAAAGTGTGATCTCCAATCAATGTGACTGATTTTATAAAACCTGTACTTTTTACAAGAGTCTGTACTTCTCGTATTTCTATTTTGGACACCTATCTTAGACTGACAGCTAATGGAACGCAAATGCACAAATCATCCTGAAAGGTTCTGCTACATATGTGATAATGTGATTCTTCCTCGTTGACTAGAAAATATAACTGATTTCGTCAAGAAGGCATATCATGTTTTCTTTGGAGTTTAGATTGGGGACCAGGGCACGCCATTTGCACCCATGTTAGCTGTAAAATGTGTTGAGAACTTGCGTGATTGGAGAAATAAATAAAAAAAGTGTGTCATTCGCTGTTCCAATGGTTTGAAGATCATGTGTTAGACTGATATTCCGGAAATACTAATCTTAAAGGAATCAACCGCAAGAACAAGCTGAATATCCCTAATGGTGCAGGCATGCCCGTTTCGGAGACAGATGTTGCAATGGAATCTAGCTCTGAATCGGAATTAGATAACGCATTATGCAGATCCGAGAGTAGAGAATACATTCTTGAAGAGAATGACTGGCTAGTGCCTCTAATACAAGTAGCTGCCAATGACCTGACACGGGATTTAAACCTATCAAAGGAATCAGTATATCTTCTGGGTTCTCGTCTTCGTAAGAATAATTTATTAGCATCTAAGCCAAAATTATTTTCGTACCGAGAGCTTGAAAGAGGATTTAGACAGTTTTTCACAACTCAGAAGGACTCGTCGCTAATTTACTGCAAAAACATTACTCGTTTGATTCAACAAATGGGCTGGACTATGTTGCTACTGAATGGAGATTGTTGTTCATCGACTCTTCCAGCAGAAGTCGCGGTAGTCGTCCTTCACAACGAAAATAAATAATCTTTAATTCCGATTGGTCATTCGGTGCTAATGAAAAAAACTCATGACAAATGGGTCAGTTACTGTCTGCTTTGAACTACAATGACCATGGTTGATTGATCTGTGGAGATCTTAAGGGAGTAGGATTGGTTTTGGGACTACAGTGTGGCTACACAAAGTATCAATGCTTTTGTGTTTGTGGGATAGTCGGGCTGATGATCCACATTTTGTCAGGCAAGAATGACCCCCACGACAACGTTTCGATCCTGGTTCACGCAATGTTCATGCTCGTTCTCTTGTTGAACCAAACAGGGTCTTACTCCCTCCTTTAGATATAAAACTGTGACTGATGAAGAACTTTGTGAAGGAAATGGGCAAGTACGGTTTGGGATTTAGTTTTCTTCAGCAGAAGTTTCCTCGGATCAGCCTGGAAAAGCTTAAGTCTGGCTCCTTTGATGAGCCTCAGATAAGGAAACTTATGAAGGACTCAGTGTTTGAGAATGCACTGAAGGCAGCTGAGCTATACGTTTGCTGGTCGCTGAAGTCAGTAATAAGAAACTTTCTAGGAAATAACCGAAGTGCAAAATACGAGAAAGAAGTCGATTAGCTCTTGAACAGCTATCAAAATGTAGGGGTTCGCATCAGAATGTACTTACTACGGTCTCACTTAGGCTATTTCTCTCAGAATTTTTGTGAGTTCAGTGGAAAATAGGGAGAGCATTTCCATCAGGACATTCGTTTCATTGAAGAACGCTACCAAGGCCGGCGGGATGGGAACATACTTGCGGACTACTGTTGGTATTTGAAATGAGACGTGGTGGTTGCCCAACACATGAGAAAGTCACTGAAAACGCCTCTCATCCATGATTAGATTTTCTGCAATATATCCTCTTTATCTTCTGAACTATGCAAGAAAAAAAAATTATTTTGTCAAGAATTTTTTCCCAAAATTAAAGGGAATAAATAGCACTAAATGGTGTTTTAATCATTTGTACCATCTCTTATCTCAAAAACGTGACCTAATTTAACAAAATGAGTGTGAGTTTTAGATTCTACAGACCAAATTACTGTAGAATAACTTATCAGATGCTTTACATTTTACACTTCGCATATGACCTATCGCACGTGTTACATCTAGGAATTGAAATCTACTTAATGTAGCATAAAGCATTTACCAAGGATCCTACTGTCTTAATGGTTTAGTGCTCTCGATTTTGTTTCATATCTTTGACTGAGGATATACACATTAAAAATATAAAAAAATATGCTTATTGCATGTGTTCTCAAACGCATTTATATCGGTCATTATCTTGAAACCGATATTTAAACTCAATTTCATATACGGATTTTAAGCAAACTATAATGAACATACAAAAACGATTTCATAAATGAACAGTGAAAAAATTCGGGAGGCCTCCAGAATGTAGTAAATGCAGTAATAATGTTAAGTATATAAAAGACTACTAAAACGAAAGTATCCTCTTTCTTATAAGGAAAAAACGTTTTATATAATCGGTAGAAAAAACTTAGGCGGCCTCCAGACCGCCAAGGGTGGAGTAAGTAAAATTTATGAAACCTTCGGAGCACTAGTACATTGAGTATACGCCCTCTTTAGAAGATACAGTTTAAGTGAAGAAAGTCAGGATGCCTTCAACGCGCTAATGAAAGCACTACATAAAATTAAGATCTGAAGGGCGCTACTAAAACTATGTTTGCAATTACTTCCTATCAGAGAACTTATTTCTTAAGTGGACACTGGAAAATAAATATAGCTCAGGAGGCCTACAACCTGTTACTGAAAATAATAAATAAAAGTAAGCTTCCAGGACACTTCTAAGAGCAAAATTAACTATTCTATAGGTGTTATTATATCTTAGAAGATGTCGTAAATAACGCACGCACGTCGAGAATATCGTCTTAGTTCCGATATATTTCGGCTAATTTATACATGACGCCATGATATAAAAATTGGAAACGATGACATCGAGTCAAGTAAATATTCTGGAAAGCAGACACGGAGTTTTAGTATAATATAGATTATTTTTTTAGCATAATATAGATTTTTACGCTATTGCTTTATATATGTATCTTACTTTTATATACAGTGTATAACAAAAGAGAGTAATCCCCCCATATGTCTTCAAATACTTAAGTATATATCTTACCATCGGTTAACACTGAAAAAATGATTTTTGACACAATGAAAAGTAGTCTGTCTGCAGCATATATGACAGATTAATTTATTTACCCCCAAAATAACTCCAAATATAGCCATTAAAGGCGTAATCCCTGGCAACAAAAGTGTATACAACCATAAGCAACTACCCTCCCTAAAATGTGAGTACAAACCCAAAACAAATCACACCCTAAATGTCTAAATTGAGTACTGCTTTTTCGGCTCCAAAATGCCATATGAGTCATTAATGTAACTATGCCATTTGTTCATAGAGAGTAGGTGTATTTAAATTTGCAGTTCAGCTCTGATAATCTCTCTTACAAGTCAGTGAAAGTTCCAACATGGCACCGCATGACAAAGAACTCTCTGGTTATCTTAAAAACGTATTGTTGCACCACATAAAGATGGCGAAGGCTACAAGAAGATTGCTAACACCTTGAAACTGTGCTGCGGCACAGTGGCTAAGAACATCCAGCATTTTAAAAGAGTAGAACAGGTCTCGGGTAGGTCCTGAAAAGAAGCTGAGCGCACGTACTGAGCGTCATATCAAAATACTTTCTTTGAAAGATCGGCGTAGGAGTACTGTTATCATTGCTGCAGAGAATAAAAAGGTTGGGGCGCAGCCTGT
Source organism: Euprymna scolopes (assembly GCF_053919585.1). Taxonomy (NCBI): domain Eukaryota; kingdom Metazoa; phylum Mollusca; class Cephalopoda; order Sepiida; family Sepiolidae; genus Euprymna; species Euprymna scolopes. The sequence goes on along the minus strand of NC_136491.1, from coordinate 78,726,404 downwards.
TAGAGTTAAGATCCGTGGTCGCACACTAAATCAAATTGGTGTGCATGGCTGTCACCTCAGGAGACAGTCTCTTCTGAAGGCAATACACAAGAAAGCCCACAAACAGACATGTTAATAAAACCTATAGATTACTGGAACTATGTTCTATTGTATGATGACACGAAATTTAATTTGTTTGGTCCTGATAAACTTAAGCATGTGTGGCGGCGAGCAGGTGAGGTGTACAATGATAAGTGTGTCATTCTTAGAGTCAAGTATGGTAGTGGGAATACCATCGCCTGGGGCTGCATCAGTGCTGCAGGTATAGAAGAGTTACATTTCATTCAGGGAAGCATAAAGTGCAACATGTTCTGTCAAGTACTGCAGCAGAGCATGTCCCCTTCCATCCTGAAACTGGATCGCAGAGCAGTGTTACAGCATGACAACAGCACAATACACACATCCAAGAAAACCATTGCTTTACTTAAGAGGCTGAGCGTAAATGTGATTGACTTAAACCCAATAGAGGATTTATGGGGCATCCTAAAGCAAAAGGTGGCGGTACACAAAGTCTCAAATATCTGCCAGCTCCACGACAGCGTAATTAAAGAGTGGATGAACATTCCGGTGACTACATGTGGAGCTCTGGTAAACTTCATGCTCAGGAGCGTAAAAGCAGTTTTGTATAAATATATTAACCCCACACAATATTGAGAGTTGGTATTGTGTATGCTAATATTGACAACGTTTTTTAATAGGTGTACTCCCTTTTTGCCAGGGACTTAGCATTTAATGGCTATATTCTGAGCTATTTCGAGGGGAAATAAATTAATCCTGTTATATATGCTGCAAACCGAGTACTTTTCATTCTGTCAAAAATCATTTATTCAGTGTTGTTCCATGAAAAGATATACTGAAATATTTGAAGAAATGGTAGAGGTGTACTCACTTTAGTTATAGACTTGATCTCTCTCAAAATCTCCCTCTCTCAGTAGCCATAACGTTTTATTTAAGGGTGTGAAGACAACAAGTCCTACATTTTAAAACAACAAGGTTCAATTACCTTTTTTTTTCAATATTTTAGATTTTCTGAAAGAGATCTATTTTCAATGAAATAGTAGACCTTTTTATATAGCTGACCTTATCAAATATTTAGATAATAAGGACAAACATTGTGAAAAAATAAAACATCCACGAGCAAAACAATTACAGAGCCAGACAGTAATGTTGTCGCAAAACGTCATGCTATTATATTAGATAGATCGATGTAGTAGAACACATTTTGTATCATGGCGCCTTCGCGCGAAAATATAATGGTTTTTACTTATTCATATTTCTTTATATGTAATACTTGTCACTTATTTTCCGAATAGGTAATAGGTACATGATTTCCTTACCTTGTTGTGACGCAAATGGATCTGCCATATTATTTTTCTATCATCGTCTGTTTAAAATATGTCCTTTAAACATCCATTCCATACGTGCACATTTATACTTTTCTATCAGTCATCACTTGCCTTTGTTTTTTAATCACATGAAATCTAACATGATTGGAAATTTTCATAAAATTATTTTTCTCAATGCGTAATATCAATTATTTGCTAAACAAACTAGACAATGATGTTTCGTGTAAAAGATTTTGAAGATTTCAATACTTTTCTTACGCAAGTTTGCTAGCTCCTTTATCGTTCTCTTATGTGGCAACAGCACACAGTCTCCTTTTCTAAAGTACCCAAAAGTCAAGACGAAGCATTATTTGCATACGCTCAGCTAAACTTTGATGATGATAGCTCTGACACATCTCTCTACTGTTTCCAAGTCTAGGGACAGTTTTAATGTGTTTTTTCATCTTTAGAAATATGTCGTTGTCAAAGGTTTTATATAAAGACAAAAGGAACGCAAGGACTTTCTTCCGATTGTCTGCTTTCCAGTTGACCACAATCTGATTGTCTACAAGTCTAAGGTAAAAAGCTCTTGACGAACCGCACCCTTAAGTACTCCAATTTACAAAATTCCCACTACTTATGTTTACTACGCTATAATCACATTGACTAATGTATACCCATTAACCCTTACGCCCAAGCGACCTCTGGGCCTTGATAAGTGGTGATCCCCGTGTAAAAAAAAGTTCTTTAGAAATATGTCGTTGTCAAAGGTTTTATATAAAGACAAAAGGAACGCAAGGATTTCTTCCGATTGTCTGCTTTCCAGTTGACCACAATCTGATTGTCTACAAGTCTAAGGTAAAAAGCTCTTGACGAACCGCACCCTTAAGTACTCCAATTTACAAAATTCCCACTACTTATGTTTACTACGCTATAATCACATTGACTAATGTATACCCATTAACCCTTACGCCCAAGCAACCTCTGGGCCTTGATAAGTGGTGATCCCCGTGTAAAAAAAAGTTCTTACAGTTTCAACAAGAGGTGGAAAAACGTATTTACCTAATTTGGTTTATTGTGCATTAAAATGACATCTCAGAAAATTCGTTCCTTTTGAATCGTTTTGCGATATATAAATTTTGTCGCAATATATCTTTATATTAGCGGAATTTGTTAACGTTTTTAATTGACATGGTTTAACCTCAAGTCAAACAATACCCAAGTTAAACGACACCCGATGTACTGTGATCTTTGGAGTTTCATTATGAGCTTTCACGGACAAGCCTTAGAATGTGTGGCAGTAATGTGAGAGTTGAGGTTACGGAAACCCAAACCAAACAGTCAGACAGAATACCAAAGTATGATATATGTTCGTCAGGTAAACAAATTTACAGTGATAGAAATTGATTTTATTGGGCTTGACTTATGATGTTTGTAAACACAAATGATTTATAGTCACGAGCGGAGCGACACTATTTTATGTCGAGGCCAATCAAAATGTCAAAGCTCTTAATATATTCGTGTATAGGATAATTCTAAGCCAATTCACAAAGATCAGAAATTTATTGCGAGAATTCTCTCATAACAAATGAAATAAATATTATATGTTAAAGGTGTTCGTTTTAACTAAAATATATCGCATCTGAAAGGAAAATAGTTGACTCCGCGATAGACTCAAATGTATATATGACACGATTTTAGAGGGATTTTTATTACGAAAATAAAATGAATTACTGGCGTGAGTGTGACGTTTCAAAGTTCATACGAAATAAACAGACGCGTTTCGGGTATAAATATATAGTGCTAATCAGAATGTTTTTTCTAATAATTGAAAAACAACTGTTAAATATTTAATGATTTAATTATGTAAAACAAACTTTCTATAAACCAACATTTTTGAAAAAACGTTAATATGCAAATATTTTCTTAAAAGGACAAAATCATTCACATTTTCTGCCCAATATTCCTTTTCCTTTCCTTAAACGTTGTGGCAATAAAATGATTTTGGAGCGAAGCTTACATAATTCAAGATGGACACCTATCTTGTGTTAAGGACTCAAACAAAAAGCACTCGGTTTGCAAATGTCCAATTGATTAAGGAGTAGACAAGTTAACTATCGTCCAGCGTTGCATCTTTTTCTAACTATTAGCCAGCTGCAATGTTAATAGTACAAGGACATTTAAAATGCATCTAGTAATTGGCGTCGAATCCGTACTATACCAATAAACCCAAGTCATTACTGTGTAGACAATGTAGGTACAAGTTTTGTGACTTTGTTTCACGCACACCGTTTTACATAACTAGTCATAGCCGCTTTTGATTTGACATGTTGAAAGTACCGGTTTAAAAGCTGCAATAGTTTCAATTTTCAACTGCAAGTACACATTCGGACCCTTAGGGAGTGCTAAATGCGCACGTAATAAAAACAGTTGAATAATATCGGAGTAATTGTACTGCCATAGTATGCATGGAAAAAGATTCTGCAATTCTCTTTATTTAACTTTTGTTTGATACCTCTATTTATGCCTTAATTTTCTGAGCAAAAATCACGTTAAACAGACGCCAACTTTTTCGAATTCATTATTTTATCACAAAGATTGAAATGCCATTACATACAAAAACATAATGTGTTAAACCCCACCAAAAATATAACCAATTTGAATCCTGGTTTAAGGCTCGGGGTCACAGATATCCAAAGACGTCGTACTAAATTCTCTGATGTAAAATATTTACTCCTACTAAACCTCCCAGATACTCTACCAATATTTTTTACATAGGAATCGCCATTTATCAAGGTTCAGAGATCACTCGAGGATAAGGGATAAGTGTGTAAGGTATGCAATTGGACAATATAGTAATCGTTAGTAAATGAAATTCGTTAAATTTGTAATCTTAAGTAGAACGGATCATCAAGAACTTTTAATCAGCTAGAAAGCATGAAAACGGAAGACAGTTCCACAGGCGTGCTGTTCTAAGAAAGAAGCTTTGTTCATGGTATCTACGTTTAGGTCAAGGCACAGATATAGAGTGTGGTAAATTATTTATTGTTGTTTCATCAAGAGGAGTGTTTCTTGCGAAAGTTTGTGCGAGAGGGGACCATGGATTTAAACTCAATCGAGCATTTGCCATGAAAATATGGATGAAGTAGAGACAAACTTGCAACATATCTTCTGTGAGATAGAGGTTGCAGGGAAGAGAATAGGAAATCTCCTACGAGGCTTCGAAGTCTATTTTGAACTCTATCAAGACGGAACAAGTCCTTTCTAGAGCTCCTTCCCAGATGTGGCGACAGTAATCCATCCTTGGACGTACCTGGCTCTTATATAGATAAAGAATTGCATCAGCAGTGAGATATCTACTGGATCGATGGAAGGATACCACCATCTTTCTAGCTGCCTTGGAAACGGATTGAATGTACATGCTCCATTTCAGATCAGGAGTAATGGTCTAGCCCAGAAGCTTGTCACAATATGAGGCCTCCCTAAGACGAGATACATACGTTTCAATTGATGTCAGATGGGGATCAGAACGTTGATGATATAAAGATAAAAGCTTGGTCTTAGATGCATTACAAGTAACTCGCCACCCCTTTCCCCATTGTACCACGGGCTCAAGATCAGAGGAGAGAGAATCGATGTGAACTTTGTCGTTTAAGGTCTTAGATGTGCTACCATAGACGGTAGTGTCATCAGCATAAATGTCTATCTAGATTTCTACTAATCGCTCTGTCACAAGTATATACTTCCTACTCTGCAGTAAGAACTTTACCAAACATATGCACGAAGTAGCTATTTGAAAACCGGGTTCTTTGTCTGGACAATGTTTTTGAAATAGATATTCACTTTTACATATGATTTTAATAAATTATACAACATAGCATTAATTACTTGTAGTTTCCTTACCTTCTTCTTCGTTCCAGAATTGATCCTTGCTACGATACGTTTAATAGTATTGATGCAGTCTTTTCCTTAAATCCAATTTGAAAATACATTATATTAATTTTCATTCAGGAAACTAAGATTTTTTTCCTGAGCTAATTTTAAACTGTTGCTTATATTAAACATGGATTATCCTTTTCATATTCTCCTTTGAAGATGTCACTTTCCCAACCGCTTCGTAAATCATTAGGTTCAGCACTGCTCACTTCTCGAAATATTGGTGATTACACTTCTCGCAGTTTGTGTTCGAATTCCCGCAGTAAACTCGGACTCACTGATCAATCACTGATAATGTTGGATATTATAATAAGCATTCCATATTAAACACAAGAACAGTTACTTAAAGTGAGCCGCTTGGAAGGAACACAGAATAACATAAGTGAATTGCCATAGAGTAAAACGTTTTCCGTTTCTGCTGATCAATAGAAGAATTAAGTAAGTCAATAGACTAAATCATACATAGTAACATATGTTCACCTAAAATATTATATAAATCGTTTACACATATATAGATACAGCTATTAATGGTAGGAAGTAAACATACCTCCAGTTCAACAACTATGAGTCGAGTAAAATAGTTAAACAGTATTTGCGTCAATAAATTATTGAAAGCAGATAATAGTAATTTCAAAGAGGGGGTATACTCTGATACTCAGAAAATGTATTTACTATATACATTATTAAATCTTGATTACTAGTAGGCTTAAGATATTGTGTTACTAATTAGTTAAAATGGCAACTTCTTGAATTAATCAGCTATCTAACATCGATAATGTTATTGGCATGGCAGCTGATAAGATTTTATAAGTGTATGCCAGGGACTACGCCTTAGGACACCAACTATTTTCTCAGTATTTTCCAATGGCAGGCAGAACTGATATGGTTATAACCCCTTCCTGTGTTCGGGATTGTATAAAAATAGACAACTCTAGAAAAAATGTGAGTCTCATTTAAAATCTGCTATGGTAATAAATGAAGGAACTTATTGCCTAACATTTGCCCGTTTGAAAGTCTTCAACAAATGCCTTGCTAAAGTCTTTTTTAAATATAGCGATATAAATATAACCGTTTTAAGAATCTTCATGCATTTTGGGGATATAACTGAGACTCCAAATTATCACCACTCAGCTTTTTCTCAAGCATCGCTAAATTCTATGAACGCTAATACAATTAGCAGTATTCCATACTGGTATAAATAAGAAATATTTAGCATATTCAGTTTTTTTTAGCTAAACGAAAGACCAGGTTGTCTCCGAAGGGATAATGCGTCCTATGTGTAGCTTCTTGGGCTTTGGTTATTCCTAGTTTACATAAATGAACCCTTTTACTCAATTGTGTCTGAGGGGGACATGTTTGCTGATAAGAGACTACTCTATTCTTGATATATGGGCAATAAGAACGCACATATGTCCAACGCAAATGGCTGCATTCTTGGAAAACGTTCTTCAGTCTTTAGATAAAATTTAGATTAATGGGAAAACCTAACATTCCTTCAACAAACATTTTCTCCTCCGTAAATTATAAAATAACGTTTAACAATAGAAACGCATATTAAATATTTCAACATTTTAAGAATTCAGACAAACCTTTACAAGAAATATAAATCGGAGCAAATACATTGATGTTTAAAAGTTGCTCGGGGAATGCTTAATCTTTTTATTGTGCTAGAAAAAATTCTTACACTTGCTTGTATGTTACATTCTAAACATCCTCTATTCGTTCATGTATATAGTAATGTTGTAACAGCTTCTCAATTATCTCATAACGACAACCTCTAATCTTGTCCTCGAGCTCAAGAAATAACTAAAAGTAAGAGGGGGCGAAGTATAGACTATCAGTAGAGTGAGAGAATGCATTGCCGCCCATATTGGTAAAATTGTTTGTGACAAGGATGGTTTGGAGGCTAGTGTATTCGCGAAAATAGTTAGCATCTTCAGCTCCTCGTGAATACTTGTGTATGCAGTTCTCACAGTAACATCAAACTGTGAATTAGTTGTCCAAATAGGCACACTATGATATTTAGCTATGAAATACTTTATTTGACCAATCAACTTTGGTGATCTGACTTCCTTAACCCTCCCACACGTCTAACCATTCCTCATAGAATCGCTACCTAGCTAGAATCTATTATGCCATTCAAAACCTTATGCTTGATTTATGGAAGATCATTCAAAAACAGAATCCCCTACGTTTCCTTGACATCTTTTAAAAATTTGCAACAGAGTTTGGTGCATATCGTTTTTCTATAGTGCTCTTTATGACCAGATAATACTTTTGAAATTCATCAGCTGTGATAATAAGGCTTTAGTAAGGCGTATTCCGATTCCTGCTGTAGCTGTTCATTATAACCTGAAATCTTAACAATTGGTCAGTCATAATATCAGATACATAGGAATAACATGCTGAATTTCCAAGAGTTCACAATAATTTTATGTGTCTCTACAAAAACGCCACAAAACTTATTTAAGGCACTTCGTATACATATAAATAAAAATGCTCATTTCAGAGAACGCATACACCACACGTTATTTAGTATAACTTTACCTTATTTTAAAATATAACCGCTGATACATCGTAATATTATTTCATTTCATTAAACATTTGACTTCGAATGTTATTTTCAAGTGAAAGCATGCAAATAATCACCTCATATACAACATAATAAAAATACGGAATAAAATTCTCTGCAAAAATTAAAAATAAATTTTATAAAAGATTCGAAACAAATTATGATAATATAATATGCATACATTTATTTTATTATTTGAGGACTATAACGCCCATCTTCTAGTTCTTGTTTCACGATGTTTCGACCAATTATTCCTCCGGCCTTCGTCAGGTGGTTAACCGCAACTGAATAAGAATGTCGAATCTCCAAACTGCATCCACACCAATTACTGTTTTTCATAGTTGTTGTTTCACCTTGGCTTGGCCATATAGTCCTCTGATCGGCTTTGCGTGCGATTGACACCGCTATCTTCAGACAATATTCACCTTGGATCATTGATATTCTGCATCTCTATCCACTCCGCCACGATTTTTTTTTTAAATATCATTCACATCAAAATTAAAAATTCCGCTAGAATTTTTTTTGTCAACCCAATATTTGTAAACACTGTAATCTAGTTGAGAATTAGATTATAAAACGGGGTTAAGGTCGGTTAAATACACGAAGATAAAAATTAGCTAAACTGTACGTGTTGCAGAGTTGTGCGATTATTCGTATCTTGATCCTTATGTTTACATTTACGAAGCTTTTATTTATTTCAAATATTTAAAATGTTCCCAAACATTTACATTTTCACCGGCGAAACATTCCACATTATATTTGTAAATTTATTAATTTTGGATGAGAATAACATGTCTAAAATCCACAAAATCTTAATTTTTAACACTAATATCGAAATTCCAAAATATTTCCTGATTTTGTTCATTTTTACTTTATTTTTTGCAGACTATTATTATCATCTTTCTTAGTTGTTGTTTCACGACGTATCGATCAACTCTTTCTCTGGCCTTCATCAGGTGGCAACCGCGACGGGATAGGAATGTCGAATCTCCTAAGTGCAATCTCCGCAATTACTGCCATCCATATTTTTTGTTGCTCACCACGTTTTGGCCAAGTAAGCCTCTGTCCTGATTTGAATAGGATTGAAGCCACTATCTTCAGACAATTCTCACCTGAAACCGATTCAACGTCTCTATCCACCTCACCAGGGGCCCCGAAAGGGCGATCAAGTTAATTTTTTTTTGGTTTTCTAAATCCACGTTTATCTATTATCTGATCCTCCATGGTCGGGTCCGTACCGAATATATATATATTATTTAATTGGAATTCATTATTTCCCAAAACGCAGTGAGACGACAATAACTATGGATGGCAGTAATTGTAGAGAATGCAGTTTGGAGATTCGGGTTTCCTATCCTGTTGCGGTTACCACCTGACGAAGGCCAGGGGAATATTTGGCCGAAACGTCGTGAAGCAGCAACTAAGAAAGATGAGGATAATTGTCTGCAATATAATAACTTAATAAATAATACTCATCTCAATAATGAATTCTTTTTTTTTTACATAGGCATCACCACTTATTACTCGAGGATAAGCATTAAATAATTAATTTCTGATTAAATAATAAATATTTTTCATTTTTGTTTTATATTTTCATAGGTTCGTATATTTTAATGATAATTGTGCAAACTTAGCTGAAACTTACATAGCTTCGTTGTTTTTCTACTCTACAAATAATTAAGGTTTCATATGCGTTACATTTTTCACTTATTTTCAAAAGAATCAAGAGGCATTAGTTTAAATTACAGTGGAACGCATATTATAAATTGACCAACAAACAACTGACCACTAATTTCCAGGATATGATTTTGTAGAAAACTGGAAGTTCTACAATAAGGAAAGGTCCTGATTCCCACCATGTTCTATGTACTATTCCTATGATTACCGATTTTGTGACTCACTACAAATTAATCTTGTCTTAAATGAATTTGAAAGCTATAAGTTTGAAGATGCTTCCGGCAAACGTTAAATATTTGTAGATGTTAGATATATAAACATTACCTTGGGCATTATTTGATTGGAAAATGCCATGTTTCTCTTAAAGTTATATCATTCACTGTCTTCATAAAATCTAATATTAATGAACAGTCATTCAATCTACATATAATATATATTAAGTAATCAATTATTTTCTTATAATATCAAAAAATGTTGGGTAAATCTCGCGAGTTCTGAATATCGTATAAATGGTATTGGTCAACATTGCGCTGGGAAAGAGTTTTCGTCTAAATTCAACAATACTGAAGAAAAAACAATTTTATGAAAATATTATAAAACACAACAATCGTAGGAACTTATTATAGTGGTAGAAATTTCTGAATCGATTTTATAAATTGTTAAATTTTAAAAATCTTATAATGGGGGCAGGTTTGGATATGTATAGTAATTCACTATTATAAATGACATATGACATTTAATGTTAACTGATATATATATATATATATATATATATATATATATATATATATATATATATATATATATATATATATATAACATAAGAAACGTCGCAGTTTTTCCCATCTTGACAAGAATACCACAGGTTCACAACAAAAGATGCCACATAGGAATTGATTATGTCTAAATTATTAGCCACTGTTTTATGCAACTATAGAACGAGTTTTCTGACACATTTATTCGTTATAATAAACCCCTGTGAGTAACATCATGATGTTTGCATTATTATTATTAGCTGAAGTGGTTCCTATTTTCCCTCTAATTCATAACTGCTTTCACTGTCCCCATTTCTCACCGCGTAAAATTTCACACAGTGGATTACCCCTATACCCTTCCTGACTGCATCATAAACCCATAGTCATATATTTCCTTCTAATTCGGAGTTTCAGAAAATAATGTTTTCTCCCTTCGCATAGTTAACCTATTTTTATTGACTTTGCGCAATTAAAACCTTCCACAAAAAAACGAACGCAGACGTGTTTAACAACATGACGACTGCAAGACAAGCGTTACGCCATATAGTTACACTCATATACACATTAGAGACCAACATTGCACGGAGATTTTTTACGTTTTTGCAGCTCTCATATATTTTAACAAATCCGCCATTAAAAAACTTACCGATTGGTTACAGTTTAGTTTGCATTTATCCCCCTCCCTCCCTCCCTCACACTATCTATCTCTAAAAACTACTCGCATTATTCCATTCATCGCTATCCTCTTTCTTTAAAATTACATTGACGAGATATTTCTTTTATTCGATTTCATATGCAACCAAAACTTTTGTCTTTTTTATTGTTTTTATTTTATTATAGAGACTGACGCGTTTGATTTTTAGCGAGCCGCCTTAAAAACAAAATAAACAGGAAGTAATGTTTCTTTGTCAAATTCTCTCTCTTTCTCTCTCTCTCTCTCTCTCTCTCTCTCTCTCTCTCTCTATCATTCAACCACGGTAGTGGTTGAATATATGCTTAAGTCCGAAATTGAATGAATCGAGACACATTCAAACCCCCACCACTAATTCTGTTCGCAACCAAATTTCAAACAGGTTATATAGTTGGATAGAACACCTCATTAGCTACATTTTGAAAAAAAATTTCGAAAATTAGTTCAGTAGAAAAAAAAGTTACAACAAAATATGTGGGTTCACAAACAGGATAGTAAGCACATACATAAGTGTCTAACGCTTTTTTTATTTTGCATAATTTTTTTTTATATAAATATTTTTTACTGCGATTTTGCCAATAGTACATGTTAGTGTAACAGTTAGAGTACCGGGGGTTAGTGGAAAGATTTTAGGTTCAATCCCGTGTATCGTTTTTTTTATAATTAAAAAACCGAACTTTTTTTAATAACTATTTTTTTAACTCTCCTTATGAAATAGATATACGGTTTTCTTTTCCTAGATGGTTTAGATTTTCAATGCAGCACAGTACGGTTTGGGATCTTACCGTACTATTCTCCAATGCTTTAATAGCTGCCTGACTATCTGAAAGGATAACTATTTCCTGTTGCTGAACCTCTTCCATGATCAGCACCTCAGATTCAAAAGCCTTAAACATGCGCTATCTATCCTTCTTCATCGGTTTTTGTCGTGATGTCTACCGAATGTTAGAGCTGACTTGTCAGACTTAGGTCTGAGATCCTGCTCTTCGGTGAAGGCGGGGGTGGTGTTTGGTACCACATCCAATGGTGCCAGCTCATGACTAGTGTTTGGTGTTGTATCCGATGATACCTGTATGGTGAAGACTTCTGCCTGGAAGACCGTCCTCAGTTTACCAAGATAAGATTTTTGACAGGTGAGGTGGTTTGAGTATTCTATATAAACACTCGCACCAATCCTATCATTCATTTTAGATCCATCAGTATAGCATTTGATTACGTTGCTTTCCAGCTCTTTTTCGTAATCTCTTGCGCCTGTTCTGTCATAAACCATACATGTGAAATGCTTTTCACATGATCTGGTTTTAGTCATAAGGTCACCCGCCACATGCAACAGCGGTAGTTCCTTCCTAGCCTCATTACACAAATCCACGTGACTCTTTGTTTTTCCAGTAGTCCCAACAAATCTTGACCACCACAGACCCATGAGATCTATTCTATAGGATCCACGTATCGCTTTTGCCTTCAGGAATTCTTTAATCGGAGGGATATTCAACAGCATCTCCAATGCTCCAGTAGGTGTGCTCGGATATGCTGAAGTAGTCATTAAACAAGCAAGTCTTTGTACCTTCTGGAGTTTCTTCCTCAAGTACAGTTTCTCTGTCCCGCGGATCCAGGAAACATGCATACGACAAAATGGGACATACCATATCAATGTATATCCACCTCATTACATGCGGGTTAACTGCCCAGGTGTTCCCCACAATTTGTTTGCATTGCATAAGGCCTGCAGTCGCCTTGGAGGAAATATTTTCTATGTGGCTTTTCCTGGTTAGCTTACTGTCCAGGATTACCCCTAACAGCCTTGCCTCCTGCGAAAGTTTCAATTTTTGTCCACTCAGAAAAAGGTCACCAAGTTGGCAATTCCTTTTATATGTAAACAAGACCATTTCTGTTTTACGGCTACTGAATTATAATTCATTTCGATTAGACCATTTATTAGGAATATTTAATGCCATTTTTGCAATGCGTCTGACCAATGATGCTTTTGAACCCGCGACCAGCACTGCGATGTCATCAGCATCAGCCTGGGCATAAATATTCCTATTTTTAAACTCCTTTAAAAGAGGATTCAGCATACAGTTCCATAGTAAAGGTGATAAAATCCCACTTTGGGGGTTTCATTTTAACAGTTGCCCTAAATAGTTCTACTTGAACTGTTCTCTGCCTCACCATATACTCAATCCATCGGCACATTGAGTTCTCGTACCGACTTGAACATACTACTGAAGGGTATGTTGTCAAAAGCTCCAATGATATCTAAAAAGACACCGAGTGCCATCTTCTTTTTTGTTAGTTTACGCTCTATACAGATCACGAATTCATGAACCGCAGTCTCGGTAGAGACCCTGGCTCGGAACTACTGTGATTGAATGATAAATATTGCATAAATGTATGTTTGAGAGCTAATTTTTTTTGGCAATCATTAATAAATATTATAAATTTATATATTAATACAATAGCAATGCCTGGAAAAATCATGGATTATATGGAAAAATGCGCGCATGAAAAGTAATATTCTTAAGATTTTATTAAACCTGGAAAAGTAAAGGACAAGAAATTCAACCTGGAAAAGTAAAGAACAAGATATTCTAGTAAAGTAAAAAATAAGAATTTTTTAGACTTAAAATATTGCAGCTAAAAATAAAATTTGAATATTGATAAATATTTTATTTATTATTTGCATATGTTGTTGTTTATTCTTGAGTTAGAAAGTGTGTCAGTAGCTGGATTGAACTTATTTCCCCCCTATTATTTGCATATATTTATGTAGTGAAAATTGTTTGAATAAAATTAATTCATTAGTTAGTTAGTTAGTAGATGGAATTAATAATTTTCTAATTTACATAAAAATGAATTAAATGATACTAATTATGATATAATAAAATTATTAATATTTAGCTGCAATATTTTAAGTCTAAAAAAATCTTATTTTTTACTTTACTAGAATATCTTGTTCTTTACTTTTCCTGGTTGAATTTTTTGTCCTTTACTTTTCCAGGTTTAATAAAATCTTAAGAATATTACTTTTCATGCGCGCATTTTTCCATATAATATATAAGTTGACGAAATATTCTTTTTATTCGTTCTCACATCCAACTTTAACTTTTGTCTTTTTTATACTTTTTTATTACAGAGATTGAGGCGGTTGGTTTTTCGCTAGCCGTTATACAAAACAAACAAACAAACAAACACGGCGTACTGTTCCTCTCTAACTTTCTCTTTATTTCCCCTCTCTCTCTCTCTCTCCCTCTCTCTATAAAATATTGACGAAATATTCCTTTTACAAGTTAATTAAGACATTAAATAGTAAACTGTCGCATAAAAGTTATATTGCACTTAGCCGTTATTGAATAAAGTTCTCTACAAAAAATTATACTTATTTTGATAAAGTAGTTACCTTCTCTTTACAGCGAAAAAACAAATTGTTATGACACCGCTTTCAAATCTAGTGATTTTTTTTCGGAGAACTTCATTCCATAACGAATACGTTCAATATAATGGTTTTCCAATATTTCCAATTTTATATACAGTGATGAAATTCTATAAGTGCTATTTTTTTTTTTTAACTTACGGTAACTATACACAAATCATTTTCCATTTTTTTCATATTTTGTATTCGAGACAGTGGGGCGGTTGCGTTGCGCTTATCTTTTAGTCTCGGTTAATGGCGACTGAATAAATTAAAAAAAAAATTATAGGTATCATTTGGATGTTTCGAATGACTGTTTTCACCTTGAGTGTCAAGTTCCGATTAATGTAATTTCTCACTCCTGACACATATATCTAATCGAAGCTAGAAATATATTTGTCGAACTCGGAAGTTTGCACGGAATTTCGAACACAAGGACCCATTGCGCTGTGTTTAGAGTACAAGGAAAAATCAATTGTAAAAGTGATATTCTGAAGGTAAAAAGTTCAACTCTTAGTGTGGACGACCGAAAAATACAACTGCGAATTACTTAAGACATCTATCCAGCCATGAATGACAGAACGCGAACATGCTATACCCGGAGAGTTTATAAAGGGTTCCGTTCGCAATTCCGTCCAAATTCTTGAGTCCGGTAGAAACATTCTCGTATTCAGAAAGATACACCCGAATAATGTCGGAGATTGTATCGACCAGGATGTTGTGAAAATTGCACTAAAGATGAGAACATTAGTCCAAAGAATCCAAATGACACGAATAAAAAATCCTTATCGCAAAAAAACAGAAACGACAATGAATTGATACATACATATAATTATTGTTATTAACGGAGTGTTACACTGTATCACAGATTCTCAAGTAAATGAATTGCTAAACAGTTCAGTGCCACGCGTTTGGATTAAATTAGGTGATACTCTAAAGCACAAATCTTAGAAATATCTACATTTTTTAAGACTCTATGAGGAATAGAAACATTGCCTTTTATAACACTGTAAGCAAGGGAAAACACAAATATGAAGCGTACGTTATATTATACACACACATTCACACATATATTTATATGTGTATGTGTGTATATTTATGTACGTATATATATATATATATATATATATATATATATATATATATATATATATATATATGAATATGTGGGTGATTGTGTGTGTCTGTGTGTGCGCATACACTATACACGCGCTCATATATATATATATATATATATATGTTAAAGAGCATCTCTCCCCCCTCTCTGGCTTTCTTACTCTTTCTATTTTCTCTCTGTGTGTCTCTATTAGAGAATAAGGAAAGAGAGAGAGAGAGAGAGAGAGAGAGAGAGAGAGAGAGGTGAATAACGTGGACAGTGGACACGTTTGCAAAAGAAGGGTCAGCTGACCAGATGACGTGGTATCATGTGATGAGGTTAGCTGATTCTTTCTTGGCAGTTGGGTTTTCGGGTGTTGAATAAGACAGACGGCTTTTCAGCTGTCCCCCCCCTGGGCTGGGGAGGACGCTGACGTGTATCATCAAACAAGCAAGGTTCACCTCCATTCTGTGTCGACCTTTGGAAGGTGAATAAAAACTATAAAACCATTTCATCGTCTTGGAGTGAATTCTTCATCCAACAGGCCAGCTCCCCTCCAAGAGACAATGAAAACCAGAGGAACAACCGACGACACATGAATAAAGGTATGTTAAAAGAATACATGCACACAAACACACATCCACGAAGACATCAAAAATAAACCCATTAGAAACTAGACGATCACGTACACGAATCTCCTTGAAAAAATCTCCTTTAAGGGACCCCCCCCCGAATATATAACATATTCGTTTTGGTGCTCGTGACTAAGTCGCATCACCGATGCGATAATCGAGCCTGTGTTTAAGAAAATACAACGTGGAAGCATGGAGATTTAGTGTCAAGAAAAAAGAAATAGACTAAAAAAAAAAAAGAAAAAAAAAAGGACAAGAAAAAACAATAAAATGTATGGAAAAAAAAAGAAAAAGAAAGAACAGTAAAAAAAAAAAAATAGAAATCAACACACACACAACGTAGGGTCCATTAAAACACTAGGCGAATTAGAAAAATAATTAAGAAAAAAAAAAGAAAAAAAAGAAAAGCAATACACACGTACAACCTTTTCACGAAGAAAGAAAAGGAAGACATACAGACACACAGATGTAAAACTTTATATATGGAAAATAGTTAAAAAAAAATATTTATCGTATTGGGAATTAGCTCGATATGAACGAAGAAAAATATCACTTAATGTCAAAATTAGAAGGGAAAACGAAAAATGACCTTATTTTGTAAATTTTTAACAACGGCCAGTGAGAAAACCAAAAAGAAACGAGCCTTACCACAAAGATAAACATGTCAATCAAAAATATGTGTTATGAATATTTCGTGTCATTTTTAAATTGTGAACTAAATGTAACTTTTAATGAAAAACAATATGTACTTTTGATGAAAAACAATGGATAGGTTCTGAAATGTGATTTTTTTTTTCCTTTTTTCACTAATTGAACGATTTTATTTCTTAGGATTTTTTTTTTCTTACATGGACAATTTTAGTTCCATCGAGTTGTCTGAGACTTTATAAGTGAGTCGTTTTATTTTATTTTAGAAACGACTGTATTTTAATTGTAAATGTCTAGGTATTTTTTTGTAAACGACTGTGGTTTTTCTTTAATTTTGAATTCTGTGGAATGGTAAAAGATGATGCACTATGCAGCCGACCTACTTGCTGACGTGGACAAAATTTTGTTGTTTGGATTTTTGTTATTGCTAAGATGGGACTTTGTGATTGCTTATAGGATATTTTTGGTATTTTTAAATTTATTTTTTATGTAATTGATGTGTTCTAAAATGGTATTGTGCAGGATTTTCTTACTCTGTGACATGTATTTTTTTTTTCGCAGAATGGGGAGGTGGAATCTTGCTTGTGGGGTCTATGGAAAGAAGGATTAATAAAAGAAAAAATGTGTTTTTAATTAATTAAATAGTAATAATAAAATAGGGAGAAAGAAATAAGATTTAAACAGTGTAATAAATGATTTAAAAAAAAAAAAGTTTCGGAAGAGTCAAAGGTTCAGTCGGTATTAATTTCAATTTTCGAAAAGTAGAATAAATGTTCTATTCGACATGAGTGACGTTTTGACCACATAAGTAAGGTAAAAAAAAAAAAAAAAAAGGATAAATATAGGGTTAAATAAACTATATGAAGAAATGAAAGAAAAAAGTGGGGCGTGAATGGAATTTAATTTCTGTGGCAAGCATGTTAGAATTTTGGAGAGGTGTTGAATTACATGGGTAGTTATTAATTTCATTATTCTCGGGAAATGATTCGAATTTTATTTTTTTTTATCGTGATTTCTGTTGATTTCGAGTAGAATCAACATGGAGCAAGTTTGAGTACTTCATGTGTGGAAATCCGATGTTTTCCGTGAAGCTATGTGTCTTCAAGGCAGGTTGCGCTTACCGACTTTGGAAAAAAAAAGAAAGTTTTTTCTGACATAGCAGTGAACGGAATGTATTCTGTCCAGCGTGAGCGGATCTAGTTGTAATCAACTACTTCAGGGAGCAAATGAAATGCCCTCTGACATGGTGTAAGGGGCAGAGGGGGTGCAATGGCTGACGTGGCCATTATGTTACGAATCGCTCAAGAGAAGATGAATGAAATATGTATGCAAGTACTTAGGAAAATAAAATGTTACCATATTGTGAATTAAAGGTACCAAAATTAAAAAAAAAACCATGCTGGGTGAATTTAATTGGTATTATTAAATTAAATTATTTTGGAATAGATTTGGTTGGTTTAGTTATATTTTAGGGACGTTTAGCGCGTAGTTGCATTTTTTTTCATGAGAATTACAAGGCGATTAGGCTGTAGAAAGCAGTTTTTTCTGTTGTTTTATTTTTTTTTTATAAGCCACGGTATTGTCACAAATTAGAAAATTTGGCAGGGGAAATACTATTTTAGAGTAATGAGAACCCTGTTAAAACAATACTAGTGGTTCCAGTGAGTTGGAAGATGCCACGTAGGCCCAAGCAACGGCAATAAGTCTTGTCCAACAAAAGTCTGGCGTGCGAGGTCGCGATAATTCCTCAGGGTACGGAGCGACTGGACAGTCGGTACCAAGCCTAATCACGGGGAGATAGAAGAAAGGGAAAGATGCAGATTACGTAAGGGACAAGATAGAGCCTTATTATTTTTTTATTTTTTTAGAGGAATGTGTGAGGGATATCTGGGTTGGAATCTTGGGACTTGCTGGGAATGCGGAAAAATCACAAAGGGAAAACTACTTAGTTAGAAATCGATGGCGCATTAGTTAGGGAGTGATGATTCCGTATCTTGTCGGGTTCCAGGAACTCAAACAGGCTCCGAGTGAATCAGTGTGAAGGCGTATCTTGACTTAGACCAACCAAGGGAGTTAGTAGAAGAGCTTTGTGAAGTCCCGAAGTAGTAGATTGAATAGAACAAAGCTCCAGTAATAGGACCACTCAGAGAAAGACGTCAGGGCATTACAGTAAAGGAAAAAAAAACTGGGACTTAGGCCTATGCTGAAAGTCGAGAACGCGAGTGGGATGGTTGGGTCGGTAGAGCATCAGACTTTTAATCTGAGGGTCTGGGGTTCGAGTCCCCATGCGATAAAGCTACCACCAACATGGAGCATCCGACGTTCTGGTCGTAATTGCGATATGCTGGCCCCATTTCGAAAAAGTGATCGAAAATGGAGTCTCCATTTGTTTGGCCAAGTGGTCCAAATAAAGAGCAGAGTCAGTGGAAAATATCCAACAATGCGACCGCCTAGACAAGATGTATATCTGCAAAGCTGTATCTTTGTCTAACTTGGAAGCAAGTTAATGTCTAGGAGGGACTTTTGAGAAGCAGCAGAAGGGTTGATAGTGTTGTAGAAGAGTACTGGTGCCTGATCTTTCTTGGAAAAGGGGTGAGTCCGGAAAGTGAAAAAATAAAGATGTACTTCGGACATAATTATTTTTTTTAGTTAGTTAGTTATTAAAAATGTATGGCTTGCCATACATTTTGATAAAAAAGGGGTGGAGGAATGTTAAAGAGCATCTCTCCCCCCTCTCTGGCTTTCTTACTCTTTCTATTTTCTCTCTGTGTGTCTCTATTAGAGAATAAGGAAAGAGAGAGAGAGAGAGAGAGAGAGAGAGAGAGAGAGAGAGAGGTGAATAACGTGGACAGTGGACACGTTTGCAAAAGAAGGGTCAGCTGACCAGATGACGTGGTATCATGTGATGAGGTTAGCTGATTCTTTCTTGGCAGTTGGGTTTTCGGGTGTTGAATAAGACAGACGGCTTTTCAGCTGTCCCCCCCCCTGGGCTGGGGAGGACGCTGACGTGTATCATCAAACAAGCAAGGTTCACCTCCATTCTGTGTCGACCTTTGGAAGGTGAATAAAAACTATAAAACCATTTCATCGTCTTGGAGTGAATTCTTCATCCAACAGGCCAGCTCCCCTCCAAGAGACAATGAAAACCAGAGGAACAACCGACGACACATGAATAAAGGTATGTTAAAAGAATACATGCACACAAACACACATCCACGAAGACATCAAAAATAAACCCATTAGAAACTAGACGATCACGTACACGAATCTCCTTGAAAAAATCTCCTTTATGACAATCCCGAATATATAACATATATATAAATATATATATATATATATATATATATATATATATATAGAGAGAGAGAGAGAGAGAGAGAGAGAGAGGAGAGACATACGAAAGGGGATAGAGAGAGAAGAATGTATATTAATGGATAAAGTATTTATTATTAAAAAAAAACCTATAGGAGAAAGTCACTAACGCTATATAAAAACAAATGTACAGAACAAATAATGTACGACTTAGACTAAACAAATAACCGTATGGAGCTTATCGGAAACTAATTTTAGTATATACTTAAGAAAAAAACAGAGACGCCTATATTGCTACAATACCGAAGAAATGAATGATTCTTGGAATAAAGTCATACATTCTTTGGATTCATCAAGTTCGTATTGCCAAAAATGTATTCAACTGGGGAATGATAAAAAAAAGTTTTGGGGAAAGTGCCAAGTTGGTGTCATTTAAAATCTAGGTACGAATACACGTTATCGATTAAGGTGCACAATAGTATGACGGTTATGGATAAATGGCAAAGGCACATCACACAATCAGACGGTTTGTCGATTTTCTCTTCAGCTCCATTTTTCTTGCCAATATTATATAGAGGAATATATATATATATATATATATATATATATATATATATATATATAATAGGTATCAAGTGCGCTTGAGAGCCAAATCGTAAGGCAATATTAGGAAAACAAACACATATTTTACTTGCTTGAAATTTATAATTTAAATATATTTCGGAGCAAAACTCCATCCTCACTATGGTCTTTTGTTTCTTTTTATTCATTTCTTTTTCTTGCCATGTTGTAAATTTCGAGAAAGAAAAGATTGTTTGTTAAGATCCGCGCGTTGTATCTCAGTGGTTGTATTTTCAAATGTTGGAACTGTGCGTTGGCGACGCGAGATTAACTTCAAGGGTGTGAGTTCCATTGTCGAAACGTTGATTTAATTTGAATTAAATTTAAAAAAATATCAATTGCGTTTGAAAGCAAAATCACAACGTAATATTATAAAAATAAACAAATATTTTGTATGCTTGAAATTTATAATAAAAATATTTTACTTGCTTGGCATTTATAATTATAACACCATTCTCAGTATGTTGTTTTCTTTCTTTTTTCTCTCTCCTTCCTTTTCTTGCTATGTTGTAAGGTTGGAGGGGAAAAAAGTCTGCTTTGAGAACAAAAATACGCCCGCGCATTGTATTTCAGTGATTGTCTTGCCAGCGCACAGTTTCAACCTTTCAAAATACAACCGCCGAGACACAACGCGCAGATCTGTACAAGCATACATTGTCCCCGTCAACTGCTATGAAACATCTGTGTTTTACAATAATTTTCGATTTATCTATCTATCTCTCTATCTATATCTATATATCTCTCTCTCTATATATATATATGTATACACAAACAAATATAGATATAATATACATACATATATATACACACACAAGCACACACACACACACACAAATATATATATATATATATATAGTTATTTGTGGTTGTGTGTATCGTAAATGAGCATTCCATATCTAAATATATCTAAATATTCATTAACAATATTATATTGTGGCTTAATTCTTGAATTGTGTAAAACAATTCTGAATCTGATGATCTGCAAAGATTTCCATTTAATCACATTCACTTTAATACTTTTGAATGAAAGAGGAAAATTTCCAACAGCTTGTTATTCCGAGGAACATATACAATCTTTTTGAATTGTTGCTTTTCCCCCCATTCACAAACACTCGTGTAAGATACGATAAAATATCCAATTCGAATATATTTTTTCTAATGAAACAAGTAAGACCCGGTGACCGGCGTTACCCGGTGGAAGCATTGTAGATTCGTTAAAAGACATCCCTCTCAAAAAATAAAACTACGGTTGGTGTAGGTGCCCACTGTCATTCCTAGAAATTCGCGGACACTTACAGCTTACTTTTCCCTTAAAGTAGCAATATAATAAACTCTAAACCTGAACTATTCTCTCACTGCAAACATAAAACCACATTTTATATTGCCAACTTAGAAATACATGGCTTTAAAATAAATCTCTAGCACATTATTTCATAAAATTACTAAACTCCTTTACGCACTTTTCCAGTGCTTTGATATATATATATATATATATATATATATATATATATACATATATATATATATCATATATATGTTTTCATGTACATATATACATTTATTTATATATATATATACATGCATATATATATATCCATGTATAAATCCATATATATTATATAAATATTATATATATATATATATATATATATATATATATATATATATATATTATTTTTATCCTTCAAGGTGGCTAGCTAAAGACCAGCAGACTTTGTTGGAACGTACATTACTGCGTGCACGCATGTATATGTGTATATGTTTACCTATACATTTATTTTATATTTGTGTGCTTATATGCTTGTATATATATATATATATATATATATATATATATATATATATATATATATATATATATATATATATATATATATATATATATATACGTCATGTACATATGGATATGTATGTGTGCATCATTTTATTTATGCGTTATAACAAAGACTGTAAGTGCCGGTCAATTTTCATAGCTGTCGCTGATTATTTCATCATAACGTCATATTATCTCTAGGACATTGGTTTTCTATTCTAAAAATAATTCAGTTACACATGGTTTTTATTCAGTTTAGGTTTCGTTCATATTGGCCTTAGCAATTCCTGATTCTTTTTTACAAAAATACTTCGTTCTCACTTTTCTTCCTTGAACCCATTTGTAATTAATTGCACAACATTCTGCCTTAATGATTACATCGTAACATGCAATTACCTTTTATTTCATTTTTCACCATTTTGAATTCGCAAAAACTATTCCAAATGGCGTAATAAAAGAAAAAAAATTATAATTGCAGCATCCTTTCCAATTTTAAGATTTTGCAATCATGTCCAAATACATTTTATTTCCGTTTAATGGATTGATAGTTGCTATTTCTTCTGACGAGTTAAAGGCAGAATAGATTCATTCAATTAAATGATGATTTGCGTCACAAAACAGTTTATATCAACTTAATGAAAAGAGTACAATGTAAGATGGTGACCATAATAAAATAGACTTTTGTCAGTTATTTGTTTTATGCTCTGTATTTACACTGAGCTTTATAAATTAAGGATTATTATATAAGAATGAGAAATATAATTGAAACATATTTCACATCCGTATACATCGTGTGCATAAACTCCACACTGGACCCAGTACTCAACTCCCTCCCTGTTTTTCCTTTGCGAACAGACGCCAGACTAGACGAATTGAGAATCACCCCTCCTCAAGTACATGCTATTATAAAAAACCTAGAAACCTCAAAAGCATGTGGACCAAATCTAATCCCGGCTGTGCTATTAAAATAATGCTTCGCTGAGGTTGATCCATTTCTCTACAAACTTTACAACAAATACCTCGACGAATCTTGCTCTGCTGACTGCTGGAAAACCGCTTCTGTGGTACTAGTTTTCAATAATTCTGGCGAAAGAACTGACCCATTCAATTATCGCCTCATTAGTCTTCTCCCACTTTTCGCCAAAATATTTGAGTCTTTAAATAATCAAGCTCTAGTCCATCACCTTACAGCTGTTAAACACCTGACCGACAATCAATATGGATTTATGCAAACCCGTTCCACAACAGATATCCTAACTGTAATCTATGAACATATATAACATTCACTGGACAAAATAGGGGAGGGTAGAGCGGTTACCCTTGATATATCTATGGCTGTTGACAGGGTATGACACGATGATGTTTTAAGAAAGATGGGATCATATGGTATCACTGGAAGAATACATAATGTAATTAAATCCTTTTTAAGAGAAAAATCCATGTTTTACTTTATGGTCGTACATATAAACAATAAGATATAAATGCGGGAATACCTCAAGGGTCTATCCTTAGACCTTTATTATTCTTGATATTCATAAATGACATCCCTAATAAAATTGTTTCTGAGATGGGTATATTTGCTGATGACACCACACTGTATAGCAGGCACGAAGGGAAAATAAATGAACACATATCTAACGAAATCGTAGAAACACTAGAGGATGGCCTCCAATCTGTAGTGGACTGGTGACAAAAATGGAGGGTCACATTCAATGCTGCGAAGACTAAGCCTGTTTTCCTTCAATAATTAAAAGAAACCTTCTCTACCAACAATAGCAATGACCAAGAACACATTACCCGAAAGTACTTTCTTTAAACTGCTCGGTTTAACGTTTACAGGGAATATAAATTGGAATACATTGAGAGCATTGCCAAGGCTGCTGCGAAGAAGGTGAGCTCTCTCTACAGGAATAAAATACTACTTACGCTTGAAAGTATCCTGTATCATTCGCCCATGTATGGAGTACTGTTGTCACATTTGGGCTGGTGCATCTGCTACTTGTTTCTCACGTATTGAAAGGATTTAAAAGAAAGTCGCCAAACTGATAGGTCCTGAACTGTCATCTAGGCTTCAGCCTCTGTCCCATCGACAAAATGTTGCATCCCTCTGCCTGTTCTACAAGTACTTTAATGGTGAAAGCTCTGACGAACTACAAGCACTTGTACCTCCTCGATGTCAACACCTCTGGAAAACCCGACAATCATCTTACTCCCACTCCTTCACAGTAGAGATACCTAGGTGTAAGAAAGTCTTCTACTCCAATAGTTTCTTCCCCTTCTCCAGATGGTCACATTCAATGCTGCCAAGACTAAGCTTTTTTCCTTCAATAACTACAAGAAACATTCTCTGCCACTAATAGCAATGGCCAGGAACACATTTCCTGAAAGTACTTGTTTTAAACTCCTCGGCCTAACGTTTACAGGGAATATGAACTGGAATAGATACCTTGAGAGCATTGCCAAGGCTGCTGCAAGGAATGTTGGCTCCCTCTACCGTGCTAGAAAACTACTTACGCCTGAAAGTATCCTGTATCTCTATAAGGCCACCATTCGCCCATGTATGAAGTACTGTTGTCACATCTGGGCTGGTGCATCTACTGCTTGTCTCTCGTTCCTGGGCAGGGTTCGAAAGAGAGTCGCCAACCTGATAAGTCCTGAACTGTTATCTAGGCTTCAGCCTCTGCCCCATCGACGAGATTTTGCATCCCTCTGCCTGTTCTACAAATGCTTTAATGCTGCATGCTCTGACGAACTGCAAACACTTGTACCTCCTCGACGTAACTACCCCAGTCAAACCCGACAAGCTACTAAGTCTCATCCCTTTACAGTAGAGATCCGTAGGTTCAAGAAAGCCTTTTATTTCAATAGTTTCTTCCCCAGAGCTGCAGGTCTTTGGAACTCCCTTTACGGGATTCTTCTTTCCCAACTGTACTGATATGCAGAAGTTCAAGTGTAATGTGAACAAACATCTTTCTACCAATTTCCCTTCATAATGCCCCTGCAAATTAAGTCCCTGATAGTAGCCCCCTGCTTCAAAGTGGCACTGTGCCTTGTTTGGGGTGAAAATTGAATAATATATATATATAGAGAGAGAGAGAGAGAGAGAGATAGATAGATAGATATGTGTGTGTGTGAGTGTGTGTGTGTGTGTGTGTGTGTGTGTGTGTGTGTGTGTGTGTGTGTGGAGGGAACATCTAATCTAATTATATGTTGGTGTTTACAGCATCTTAAACGTTGTTTGCTCATTATATAGATGAGTGATTATATCATTTGCTTTTAATTAAAAATCTGTATACTACTAATTATTATTTGTATATTTGTTTGCTTTCCAAGCGAATAATTTGTAAATATATCCACAGTAACCTTTCCCTGAATTAAATCACAAGAAAAGATATTTCGACTTTAATTCTGAATGTAAATCGAACAGTGACTAATAAGAATTAAATTTATTTCCATTAATTTCCCAAATTGAAGCCTAATCACTGGATGCACTTTATCATCTTCATGCGGCCTAGGAAGATTTTAAGATTATTTCTATTGTTTATATGTATACCAACCAAACATAGAAAATGCATAGTATTTCAACTTAACATTATTATTTATTCAAGCATGACTGACAGTAAATTGTGCATTCAGATAGTATATAAACTATATTGAAAATAAAAAAAATAGAATTGATTTGGAAACAATATTTTTTCGTGCCTGGATAGAAATTTTCGATTATAAGGGATATACTTCAACATAAACACAGAAATAAAAAAAAAAATAGCGTCAGCCAATATATCAACAAAACTAGAGTTGAACAATTTATTTCGGCTAACGTGCCATAAAAAGTGAAAATAATAGCTCAGAGCGTAAACATAAGAAAACGTTGTCTGATCTTCATGACCTCCGATTTCAGCCATACACGAGATACACATAATAAGCTAATAGAAGAAAAAATCCTGGAGCGTACTTTTGTTTAAAAATAAGATTCAGTAAGTGCCGTTTACAGCATATTAAAACACACATGCACACACATACACACACACACACACACACATATATATATATATATATATATATATATATATGCATACATATATATGTGTTTGTGTATCTCTGTGCATTTAATACAATAATATTAAGAAAATCCTGAAATAACCCATTCTATAAAAAATAGAAACCATGAAACTATTTTTAAATGTATTTAGTACACACAAGTAAGTAAGAAAATTACATAAAATTTAGAATCGTTAAAATATTAAAATTAAATAAGCAAGCAGGGATTTTTGTTTAGTTTAACTCATCAGGGTAGTTAGTCAATCGTAGTTTATTTTTCTTCATTTTGTTGTTATAGAGGAAGAAAGTGGTACTTTCCTTTTAACGACGCTTAAAGTTTTCAGAATTTTCAAATTCATATTCAAAATAAGTGTTTTTAAATAGTGTGCAACTGTTTTCTTATTTCATATTCCTGCTCAAAACTGGGGCAAACACACACGCATCAGACATGTACAGCTCGTACTTTTAAATTTCTTCTACAGGACTTCCTTCCTATATAACAACAAAATGAAGAAAAGAACTACGACTGACTAACTCCCCTGATGAGGATATATTTAGCGAAATATTGGCTTAGAACATAAACAAAAGGACATAAAAATGATGTTAACATTTTACCGAAACTTAAAGTGTTCAAAATTTTCAAATTGATATTCAAAACAAGTGTCTTCAAATAGTGCGCAGCTATTTTCTTATTGCAATATGATTAAATTTACGCGGTTATTTTTACTTTTGAAATGTAAGTATTTTGATTGTAACAGCAGCTTCTTTATTCGGCTAACTTTCTATATAAATTTCAGGAATAATGAAATTAATAGAGAAAGCCACACTCTGGAAAGATATAGATTATAAGAATTAAAAATGGAAGTATTTTTTAAAAAATTATCATCGATTTGTTCCGGATGATACACACGCTCCATGTGACATTAATAGGTTTACCATTGAACTGAATATAATCCATAGTATTTTTCATAACATTTTTTCTAATATTTAATATATTTCACAAAATGTGTGTGTTATATAATGATATAGCAAAGATTATTCCTTATACTAAATTTATAATATACACAGAGAGAAAAAGATAGATAAAAAAGAGAGATAAAAAGAGATAGAATAATGCACTATATATATTTATTATCTAATATCCATTTTGAATAAAATATGCTATGCACTTTTTCACATTGTTGACGTCAGTTGATGTATCTGGGACTGTTTTTTCTCATTCCACGAGAATTTAAAAGTACGTAAGACTCGCGGTTGAATACCAGCCTACGAACAGGTGCGTGTGCATATATAATTGTGTAACACTTATTTTCCATACGACTAAGCACTAACATGCATAAACTGTCTCCAGGATGATGCCTTATAAAAATTTAGGTTCGACATCTTTTCCGCTGATATACGCTTGTTATGTAATTTCTAATTCCATACAGTTCTTAAAAGACGAAATTGTTTATAAAGATATGTTTAGATTTAACCACATCAATATTTCATGATATATGGACGTTTTATCCTCAGTTAAATTTGTTATTTTTTGGGGCATTTTGATCACTTATCCTTGCTATAAAATTCTGTCGGATAATAGATTATATTTTTCGCATGCAATATATATTCCTTTGTCATTGGTCTGTTAATTGTTGGTTATTTCGGTCTTAATACATATTTTGATTATACGCAGCGAGAATATAGAGAATATAGAGAATATATATATATATATATATATATATATATATATATATATATATATATATTAAAACTAACAATAACAATAGAAAACAAACAAATAAATAAATTAAATAAACATGAATATACATAAACGATCACACACATATATGTATATATATATATATATGTATATGTATATGTGCATGTATATGTGTACACATAGGTATATTTATATGTATTAGAAAAAAAGAAAAGAAAAAAGGAGAACGTCTACCTAAAACCACTAACCTAGGTCTAAAACAGATCCTTTGTTTGATAAAATGCATGCCCATTGGCTGATAGGAAGGGGCGCAGTGGATACTAGAAAGCTGATTGGCCAACTAGAAACCCTCAACATATATAAAAACAAGAAGCAACCACAGAATTCGCGCATAAGCCTGACGAATCCTATAGTTGGATGAAACGCAGAATATTCAGTGTAGCTTAATCGCCATATATATTTTATAAATTACTATATATATATATATATATATATATATATATATATATATATATACACTCCTACATTAAAAAAGATAGAACGATCATGACAAAAACTTGCATGATAATGCTTCCTCACATAGGGATGATGAACACTATTTTCAAGGACAAGATCAAATATCAATGTCATAGCTTGTGTAAATATATTCTCCTATAGCACACACCACTGAACCTGACATGATGCCGGTATCCAACCTAGGGGATGCTCCACAAAGTTTTTTAGGTCCAAGGTCAAATTTTAAGGTCGGGAATTCGTTAGTATATATATATATATATATATATATATATATATATATATATATATATATATATATATATATATAAACAAAACACACCAATACGGAAAAAAAACATACACCTATCTTTCAAGTTAGATTGCTCCTCTAACCCGTGTAATCTCTATTTTTATCCTTATATTTCTTCAAATATATTCCTTATTAATTTCATCATATATATATATATATATATATATATATATATATGTGTGTGTGTGTGTGTGTATGTGTGTATGTGTGTGTGCGTGTGTGTGTTTCATGTATTTGCTTGTGTGTCACTGTGTGTGTAGTTTTGTCTGCCTTTGCTCTGTATTCTGCTAGTTTGAGATGTGTTTATATATAGAGAGGAATTTTATTATTGTATTTTATTATAAACATCGGTTGGTACACATTTTGACCTACGTTTAGGCATATGAGTATTCGTTTTGAAAAATAAATCTGTTTGCCTTGATATTTGTTTTATGCCGATGTTATTGTTATGATGTTCAATGTATAATGTTCAAATAACTTGCTACACAACTTTAAAATATGAAGATTAAGAATTTGACTACTCTATACATTTTTACTGCATTTTATTCTCACGGCCTTACTTCATTTTTGGAGCATCTTTCAACACTCTTATGATACGTCTTATATAATAGGATCTTGTGAACATTTTGCAAAGATTCTTTTTTTATACTCTCAATAATATATTTTCTGATTTTTTTACAAGGTGTTCACCACTTATCAAGGCCCGCAAGCCACTCAGGGATAAGTGTTATTGTAATTATATTACCTTAGTGTGGATATTTAAAGTGTCTACTTAAGTGGCGGTTCATCAGGATTGAAGACATCCAATTTGTAGTTAGGAGGGAAGCGGGCAGACGGAACAGAGTTCCACAGGCGTACAGTTCTAAGAAAGAAGCTTTGTTCATGGAATCTACGTTTTGATTTAGGCACAGATAAAGAGTGGGGAACGTTTTTGACAGTGGATTCAGCTAGACGGGTGTGTTTTGTAAAAGATTGGCGAGGGGGACCAGGGATTGGAGTTCAGTCGAGCACCTGCCATGGAAATAACGATAAAACAAAGATAGGCGTGCAACGTCTCTTCTGCGGGAGAGAGGTTGCAGGGAAAAGCAAAGGGCATCCCCACTAAGCCACGAAGTATATTTTGTACTCTGTCAAGGCAGGATAGGCTGTTTTTAGCAGCTCCTGCCCAGATATGGCAACAGTATTCCATCCTTGGGCGCAATTGGCTTTTATATAGATAGAGAATTGCATCAGTAGTGAGATATCTTCTTGGGCGGTAGAAGGATTCCACCATCTTTCCAGCGACCTTGGCAACAGACTTAATCTACGTGTTCCATTTCAGATCAGGAGTGAAGGTCAAGCCCAGAAGTTTCCTAAATAGAAAAAAAAGATCTCCCAAGTATGTGAATTTGATTGCATTGAATATTTGTCATAACGTATATTACTATCCTTATAGTTTTCTCTCGATTCCATGCACTTGAACATATATTGCTGGAAAAAAGATTGGATCACTTATTATTCCTATTTTGATATTTATTTCCTTTATGCGTTTTTCTGTTAATAGTCAGAAATGTTCCATGATTAAACCATTATAAATCTACAAGGAAATTATATATAATTTTGCATTCTGAAATAAAATAGAATCATTTTAACTTTTTATGAGATAAACATAACCTAAAATGTTCACAGGTTCTAGATCATATTGTGTATTTCAGCTTGCATTAATATTATGGAGTGTATATTTACAATGGCAGACATTTGAAAATAATTGACCTTCTGTCCAATGCTACCTTTTCACAAGGTAGATGATGAATAACGACTTCTCATAAAAAAATAAAACCGAATGAGTGCTATATATATTTCAAGAATATTTACATGCAATGGTATGGAAATAATAGATTTCTTATATGCATTCCTAAGGAGCGTAGGAGCACGAGTAAACATACCAATCTAAGTTATGGATATGTATTAAAATAATTCGTAAGGAGTCTGATAAATAATACCAGAGATGGATGGTTTCTAACATTAGACGTAAACTCTAACACAGGGAATTATACCTATCAACATTAACATTTGGAAAAATAGTTAAAAGTAAAACAGTCAAATCTACGGGAGATATTGGACGAGTAAGTATATAAAGATGTTGAAATGAGCTAAATATTACTATGAGGCTGAGTGACAAAAATACATTTGTTCCATTTCCATTGTTCTTAAATGGCAGGCTTTCTCTGACGTCTTTATAATCCGAGGTGTATTTTAATAGAAAAGTATTTAATGCTATATATATATATATATATATATATATATATATATATATATATATATATATATATATATATATTATTTAAAAAAAAAACAAGACAAGAAAAGTTAGACTGATAGCAACAAGTAGTGTATTTTCATTGTCCGTTACAAATGTTTCGGGAACATTCGGAAACTTCAAACCTTATATCGTTTGAAAATATTGACAAGAACTGCTGTTATGTTGTCGTTTCATAAAGGATATGAGTGTTTGTTGCGCCATCTCTAATAATAAAGGGTGGAGTGTTTGATTATCTTATCTCTAGTAATTGATTAGAAGAGATGACGTTTTATATTATATATTTATGTTGTATCATAAAGGGAATCGTGTGTGATTTACATGTATTTTCAGAACCTACCTCTGCTTCTCCGATGTTGGACCATCTGGAGGGAGACTTGATACCTGTTTTCGGATGAAGATTCAATCACTCCAAGACAAGGAATTAGTTCTATAGTTTATTTCACTTTCCCAGATGTCCTGTAGAAGGTGGAAAGTGAAATCGGCCTGTGTGAGTTCTTCTTCTACGCACGTCAGCGTTCGCCCCCCCCCCAGTGAAAAGGAGGAGACAACGGGAAGCCGTCCGTTGTCTTCTGAGTCCAAATCAAATCTCAACGATTCAGCTAACCTGATCACATGACTCACACGCAATCAAATCAGCTGATCTTTTACTTCCGGTCAACGTGTCTACACTATACTTCCACTCCCCCTCCCTCCCCCTCTCTCTCTCTCCCTCTCTATTCCTTAACACTGCCTCTCATCGGACGTATGAAAATAAACACTTTTTAAATGAACACTATGGAATTCATTTTTGTTTTAAGGAAAACTATTCGATAAAAGATGTACCTACATTTCTTCCTGCAGAGGTTTTTCCGGTTTCTGTTTGTTAAGGATGTTTTGAATATCTACCTATTTTCGCATCTCTGGTTTTAAATGTTTCCATCGATTATTCATTTATCCTAGCAACCAATTACATATGTTCACTTAATTTAGGTTATTACTATTTTTCTCGGAGTTATTAATATAATTTTATTTTTTGTATTTTATTTATTTTTCCTAAATTCCGAACGCGATATTTAACATTCCTACCATATTTTTGGGGTTCTGTGTTAGTTAGCGATTATATTGGGGATTTAAAATAATGTCTAAATACTTATTTGTGTAATTCAAAAAACGGTTGTTTTGTAAAATTTATTCCAGAAGTAGACGATCGTTAGCGTTGCTTTGTATAAAATGCTAGCTTAGTTTGCATTTTTAAATTTTGGATTAAATTGTTTCCCCCTCGTTACAATCTATTTTGATACACGGCTATTTGTTATTTTGACGGTGTAATGGAGGTAACTCTATTCGTTAAAATGTTGACCCTTTTATTTTATTATATATATATGTATTCATAATTTTAAAACCTTTATATATATATATATATATATATATATATATATATATATATATATTCATAAGGAATAAGTAAAAGAAATGATTTTTATATCCTATAAAATGATACAAGTTATTACAGATAGAATTTGTAAGCATTTAATAGTAACAGCAAATTCCGGCAAGCGACAATGAAGTTTATATTTTGAGAAGATCCACATTCATAGTTTACAATATTGCGGATTGGATATAGCAGTAAACATGAGGTATAAATATGTTCAGATTTGTAAGGTAAACACGTTTAAGTGAACAATATCACATGACCTGTCTCTAGCTTTTCTTATCGTTTTAGGTTTATTTTTGCCGCTTAAACCTCTATGACATAAGAAATCGCTTTA
Organism: Euprymna scolopes; assembly: GCF_053919585.1. Lineage (NCBI taxonomy): Eukaryota > Metazoa > Mollusca > Cephalopoda > Sepiida > Sepiolidae > Euprymna > Euprymna scolopes. The sequence goes on along the minus strand of NC_136491.1, from coordinate 78,693,280 downwards.
CACCCCCCCACACACACATATATATATATATATATATATATATATATATATATATTGGCACCAAGTCATAATTCAAGCACGTCTGAATGAACACGACAGAGTGATTCTTTTTTCCGATTTTTCTGGATAACTTGTTCATTCGCCGGGCGGTTGTTTTTATTTCAGTTGGCATGTTGTATAATGAAATGAACGGAAAAGATATCCGGAAAAATCGGAAAAAAGAATAACTCTTTCGTGTTCAACCAGACGTGCTGAATATATATATATATATATATATATATATATATATATATATATATATATATATATATATATATATTCAACACGTCTGATTGAACACGAAAGATATATATATATATATATAATTTTATTTGTTTTTATTAAACATTTAGCTATATAATAATTGCTTGAATCCAGTCAAATTCCAATAGCATTATACATATTGCGTTTTATTATATTAATACATTACGTTATTTTCAACTGGGAACTAAGCACAAACAAATTCTATTAAGCACGCGAATAACATGTTATTAATTATTTTAAGTATTCCAATCTTGCTAAAATTACCAAGTAAATTTAATGTTCATGTTCATAATGCAAATGCTGATGTTTGTTAGACGTGTTGTTTAAATCGACTCGTGTATTGATTTCCATGCGATTTCAATCTACTATGTGACAGAAACGCGAAGCAGCAAACATATCAGCATAAAACTAGGGAAAATGGGATTGAAAAATGAATGAAGATATAGTAATATAATTACTATTTCAAAATAAAGATTAAACAGGAAGGTATTTATAGTAAAAGACAACTCTTTTTATCACACAAATGCAAAAGTACACGTCTGTATGATTTTTCTTGGACCAAGACCCTATAACACTTCTCGTAGTACATTCCGTGTGCTCATTTAAGGGTCAGCGATTAAGAAGTATTTCTAAAATAAGGTAGTTATATTTTTGTCCAAATCCAAAATGCGTCTTATTTAGCGCTGTGTTTTCTTTTTCATATTTAAAAATGCATTTCTTACTTTGTACTTGTATATTTGCGAGTTTATATGGATTCACAAGGTTTCTAAAACGCATCAAAAACGTATATTTTTATAAAATTTCAGGCTTCATAACACATGTGTTCATGAAAAGTTAATCAATACAAAACGTCCAATAACATTTTCAAATATTGTAAGAGATGATTTTAGTAAATGATTAAGAATTAGAGAGTACACTCATTTTTAATTATTTTGGAGTATCTAAGTAATATCCGTATTTCTACTAAATATTAAGGCTATGGCGTTGAAGTAATACTGCTACTAATATCCATCAATTACAGCGTGGGTTCATAATATGTTTTTTCCTAGGTTCACTCCGATAGATACTGAAGGTATTTACTAATTTTGGATCGTTATGTCTCATATGCATTTTATGAACATGGTATTAATCTGGTTTCAGAAATGCACATATATGTTTTACATCAGAAAGGATCTGTACACGCAAAAACTATAAGTGCGCATTTGTACATACTCAGAATATGAAGCTTCAGTATACTGCATTAAACCAATGGTTCTGGATATGACCTTAAACTATATCCGATGGTGAGTCCCCAGCTTGCGGGCTTTGGGGAGTATGGAGCCACCCTTTAATTTCTATTGCTCCCATTTCCACTCTGATCCGGAGTGTTAGTACCTGTTAGGGTCCCAACTACAGGTTAAATAGAAACTGACTGAAAAAAAAACCAAAAAACAAATATACTCTATAAAAAAAGTGTTTTTTTCAAAATCACTGGATTCAGCATTAAATAACCTGAAAAGGGTTGATATGGCGTAAAACAAAAACAAACCGAATTAAACCAATATCTGGTGTTAGTAGATGAGCTGTCTGAAGATCTCGGCAGTATTTTCTGATGTCATGCTTTTTTCCTTTTCTTTTTTCAAATCGTATTAATGTTCTGCATAATACCAAAATATTTTTCTGACAAAACAGGAACGATTATTAGAAGATACAAACAAACAAGTGAATCATAAATTTTTTTGACGAAAATTAAAATAAATAATAAGATATAATTGTGTATTTGTTTACCTCAAACAGGCAGATACAAAATATGGATTATTGATATATTACATCCTTGAGTGATAACATTTTTTTTACTGCTATACGTTTGAAAATATAAAACAAAACATAAATAACAAGCACGCCAACTTACAACAAATCGAAAGTATAACTTTTTCAATAATATAGCAATGGTGCCCGATTCAATCCTTGGTTATTCGAGCCACACTGTCAGATACCAGAGTATGGCTGACAAAAATTATAATCTAAATCAATATTAAAAGCCTGCAATTGAGCCTCCCGTAGGATTGCCATTTGGGAAACATGTAATTCGTTGGAGCTGGTTATCATGCGACGAGGCCACCAGGAAAAGTATCCGTGATTTAAAGATCATAATCGGCGTCAAACTATGGCAGTAGACTACGATCAGATCTCAAACCAGCCATAGAATAAAACCGACACTAAATATTAATAAACATCACTAAGAGGAATCCATAAACATTAAGAGGCATATAAACTCCGGTGGAAAATCAAATATTTTACTACTGTTTTATATTCCTATTACTACCGCTAAAACTACTTCTACTACGGCTAATAATAATAATCCTAATAATAATAATAATAATAATAATAATCCTAATAATAATAATAAAAATAATAATAATAACAACAACAACAATAATAATAATAATAATAATAATAATAATAATAATAATAATAATAAGCCACATAAACTATAGAAAACTAACAAGGAAACTGTTTCAGAATTCAAAGCAAGCAAGAGATAAAACATACGGAAAACATTTATAAATAGTATACGTATAAAATGGAACAACGTATGTTATACGTTCATAAGCCACACTTAAAGATTAAAGTAAAGATTTTTGTTAAATAAACACACATTTTTTTTTTTAAATTCATAATTTTGAGGTTGTCCTTTTCAGAATATTTTATAGCTTTTCTGTCAAATGGTGTGATAAACAACAAAAAATAGTATTAGAAAATCTGTGCGTTTTGTTCCGCAGTAAGTGTTTACTGTTCGGAAAAGTGTATACTATTAATTCTTTTCCTTTTAATAATCTTGTGGCGCGGAAAGGCAAAAAAATAAAAAATCAATTTTGATGAAGAAGTATCACGGTGAAATAATTATATTTAAACAGATAAATAATTTTTTTTGTCTATAAAATTTTGTATTCATAATTTGACTTTTAAACATCTCACAAATTTAATTTTCAAATCCAAACAGTGTTATATGCTGAATAAAACAACCTCGGTACGTGTGGATATATATGTATATCTATAGATCTATAAAAGTGAAAGTGTATGCCTGGCTGTCTGTCTGTCTGTCTGTGTACATTTCCCTATGCAATAACTCCGTCAACTTTCAATCTACAGACTCGAAATTTTATATACAGGGTAGTGAGATTTGGGAAAATCTTAATATTGGTTTTCGGCCAAAAATATGGCTGTTAAGGGGTCAAAGTTCAACGATTTGATCGTTGAGAACTCTACCAAACTACTCCGCCAATTTTAGGTATAAAGATTTGAAATTTTGAATATAGGTTCCTTGGGCATGGATCTAACTTAATGATTTAATTTGAGCTTAAAAATAAATGTTAAGGGGTAATGATAGGGATTAAATATTAAAAACATTTGACCTCTGCAGTCTCTACCAAATTACTAAAGACAAATTCGCGTGTAAACATTTGAAATTTTACATAAAGTGTATTCAGACATAGGGCAAGCTTTTTAATCGGTTTGGGGCGAAAATTTTAGCTACAAATATATAAATCTATGCATGTATGTTTGCATGTCTTCCTAAAACTTTCGGAGAGTCGACAGATTTTCAAAGTATCAGTATCGTTTTCAAGCTCGACCTTTCAGACGACAGATACCAAAAAAAACTGGCTAAAAATATTAATTTATTCACCCTCAACTGAGCACTTTTCCACAGAGAGTGGTTGGTTTTTTGCGCCGATATTTCCGAAATACATCCCTCTCTTCGATTGGCTAGCCTTAATTTAGACCTACGTCACTTCCGGTTTGGTGGTGGTCGTAACAGCAAAGACGTCACGTTTTTTCTCATGTTCTTTTCCTCCTTCGAAGTATGGGTTCCAACCTTTCTTCCTACTACCATTCTTTTTCTCAACACCCCCCCAAACACCCGGGAAACGCCGGGCACCAATATGTATGTATATATATATATATATATATATATATATATATATATATATATATATATATATATATATATATATATATATATGGCAGGGTACAAAATTTTATTATGGCTATTTAAAGAACAAATTTAAACTTGTTCGAAAACATTCTTTATTTTAGAGTGTGAAATTAAAAAATAAAAATGAATGGGTCAGCTGACCGCTTTCGAAGCTCGCTCAACAGAGCTAAAATCGAGCTTAATTAAGTATTTAAAAGAACAATGGGGGAACAATGAATCGGAGATGAAAAAGTAGGGGAGAGGAAAAATATATGTATAAAAAAGGAGGGGATTTATTACTAAATAGAAACTAGATTAAGCCCTCTTTTTGTTTGCAAAGAGAAGGTCTCAGAGTCTTAATATATATAGTTTCTATAATTTTGAGATGATAAAGAGAGTGCGACTTGCTAAGGATGGAAAAAAGTTCGCACTAAAATTCGAAGCGCAAATACGATTATTTATAAGGTGCTCTCCTATAGATGAGCCATGGGTATTGCTCAAAACGTTCGAAGGTAGGTAGTTTCAATTTCGAATTTTGGATGGAACATGTTGTTTTACCCTATTATCTAATTTTTGAGACGTTCGCCCGACGTAGCGCACACCGCAGCTACATTTAAATAAAAAAAAATATAATAGAATTATTATGTTGGGGGAGGGGAGAACGTCTAATTTCACAATATAAAATAAAGAACACGTTTAAATTTGGTCTTTGCTAGCCATAATATATATATATATATACATATATATGGGTATATATATATATATATATATATATATATATATATATATGGGTATATAAATATATGTATGCGTGTATGAATGCATGTTCTGTGGAAGTAAAGATAGTAATATGTTTACACTACCGAAAATGCTGTGAATTCTCAAAGACTGAGGCGTGAGAACATTAATACAACCTTCATTGAGAATGTGCAAAGAGAAATGGAACTTTGACGAGACTTATTCCCACCTAAATTCTAGTGAGGAATAAATGTTGTCAGCGCGGAATCAATGTCAAGCAAATGTTTCGATAACTCAAAATCATTTTAAAATGATTCTGAAAGGGTTGGGACATACTTTCGATCGAGCGAAAACTTGTTTTCGACTAGACTCCCGCGGATATCGTTAGCTATTTTTATTTAATAATCTTTGATGATTACTTTGTGTGAACACTTGATGGGCACATTACAAAACATTGACAAGAGAATTAATACAAAAAGTCAAAAGTGAACGGATTCCCAAAATATTAGTTTACAAACCTTTTTCAGTACATCGTTGTTTGAGTGTGCTGCTAATATCTACACATGTTTATGTGTACAATAATACCAGCACACTAAAACAACAGATGTGCTATTCGATTAATAACTGTAACCATAATTTGGTAGACAAAATACGAATCCGGAAATGGACACAGAGAATGTCGCGCCTTCTACGTTGCGTTGTTACGTATGCCTTAAATGTCGAAACGGTGTTTGAAGACGATATTGTATGTATTGCATAAGACACAATCATGTAAGCATGGGTATTTTAATTTAAAAGGATGTATAATTATTTGAAATGTAATCACTATTATAAATAAAATAATAAAAACATGAGCACTGAGTGATTACTGAAAAACAATACATAGCTGAGATTACATTGCTGTTGGTTTTATAAAATTACTTATAAATATTGGCTTCACTAAAAATTTTTAAATGCAAAAAGCAAATAGCATGTTTAAATTGTGCTCATTCAATTATCAAAGAACCAATTCTTGATTTTATGAAGTCATTTGTACACAGAATAAGAATACTACTTGAAGTAAAGTTAAACGTACAAAAGTCAAGCATTATAATTCAATTCATTTCTGTCATATGGAAAGGATCTACAGTTATTAGTCGCTTGCAAGCGACTCGAAAAGTCACTCCGTTGGTCCGTCAGTCTGAATAAAAGTGTAGTATCTGTCCTTACTATATGCTGTACTTATGTTTGTAACTTTGTGATATAAAGTGGGGGATCACTTCCTGTATTAATTTAATGTAAAATGATCATCCATTTACGACCAGTCAGTCTCAACGCCATTCAAGTCATTCTCCAGATCATTCAAGTTATTTTTGAAGGATTAAAGTCATGTTTAAGATCATTCAATTCATCCTTAAGTTCATTAAAGTCATTCTAAGTCATTTACTTTTTATTTATTTAAACCATTTCAGCCCATTTTTCGGTCATTTTAGTTTATCGTTAAGAATTTCATGTCAATCCTACATTCACGCATTCATTCATTACACGAAAGCACGCGACTACTGGCTATCGGCCTTGTTTTTATAGGCCGGACCTTTTTGTCTGTGCGATGATAACACTTTTCAAATGCACTCGTATAAAAGTGTTTACTTTGATAAAATCGAAATTCATTCTATAATCAACTTTTCTGGATTAGATGAAATTTACCCAAAACCGCCCAGCCGCTTAAGAGTTTATAGGAAACGAACCCACGAACACATACATGCACAGACAGTTGGTTTTATATAATAGAAGGGTATATATCAAAGCAAATATAGAAAGAACGTCATAAAACAGTAAATATAGAAAGATGCGAAACGGGTGTGGCGAAAATTGTTGGAACGCAGGCTTACCTCTTAAACGGCCTCGGTGTGCGCTTTGTTGAGCACGTCTCGGCAGCGGTTGACGCACTGGAATCGCATACAGACAGCCCACGGTGCCACAAATGCGGCGGCCCTAACTACTTCGCCAGACACTGCAGAAGCGGTTCGATGTGCACCCCGGACTATGGAGCACGGAAATGAAAACGCCTTCACCGATGAGACAAGCCAGGACACATAGTACGGAATTGTTCGGGAAACGAGCAAGAGTAGGAACCCGCGGCACAAGCACCCTTCACAAAGCAACACTGAACAAGCCACTTCCTGTGGTGACAGTGCGAGTTGATGGGTGTAGGCGCTCAGCGCTGGTTGACACCGGATGAACCCAAAACCTCATACACAAGAAATGTTGCACCGCATGGACCAAACAGAAGGTTCCAGTATTAACCGTTCGTGGAAGCTCGCTAGTGTGTTGTTAGGAGCTCGCTGGTGTGTTGTGGGAGTAGCATTGTCCATATAAGCGTTGACGATGCCCCTCCCCCCGGTGGTTGTGAAAGCGTTGGTCGTCGACAAGGAGCTTCTTGGATACAAACTTCTCCTTGGAAAGGACATTTTTATATTATACAGTTGGGGTGAATCACCGTGGACGGCGCCGGTGATGTGAAGTTTCCCAACGCGAGGAACAGGTCTGCGTGACAATTACTCTTGATGAACCCGACTTCCACGCGAAATACGACAAGGACACAAACGCGTTGACCGCGTACTAGAAGTGGTCGGGCGACCAGCCACCAGAGTCCTTGCGGAATCGGCTGATGGAGTATCTCCCTTCCGCATGGCACAGGGAGCAGTACGAGGCAGAACTCCAGGTTTGGATGGATAATGGATGGCTGGTTCCGGACCCAGAAGATGAGCTCGGGCCACCATGGGGGCTGATTCCCCTGATGGCCTTCAGTCAAGAGAATAAACAAAAGATCCGACCCGTAATGGACTACCGGGAACTGAACACGTCGACCTACACACGGCGGGGGCTGACGTCCGCGCACATAAACTGAGGAAGTGGCGGCAACAGGGGGGCGTGACGACAATCCTGGACCTGCGAAGAGCTTACCTGCGGATACGTGTCTGGAAATCGCTGTGGCTATTCCAGGCAGTCGAGATCAAAGGGACCCGCTATTGTTTGACCATGCTGACTTTCAGCCTGAACGTGACCCCGAACATTATGAGAGCGAATATTTAGGCGATCCGGCATCAGAATGAAGCCGTGTGACAGGCAACGTCGTCGTATATTGAGGACATTTTCGTGAACGAGAGCCTCATGTCTGCCCAGGCGTGAAAGAAAACGTTGATAGCTTGGGCTGTCGTGCAAGGAGCCTGAGCGCCTGCAAGATGGAGGGAGCGTTCTTAGTTTGCACGTGAGCAGCACCGCAGACTCCGCTGCAGAAGAGGTGGTGACATCGCGGAAGTTTCATCCAACATCACGCGTCGCAGCGTTTTTTCCGACTGTGGAAAATTGGTGGCCACTTCCCCGTGTGTGGGTGTCTCCGGGTGGCGGTGGCGGCCATTAAGCGGCATTCGACTTCAATGTAAACGGGATGGGACGATCAGGTGCGCGATCCCGCCCTGCAAAGCATTCTGGTGGAAGATGCTTCTAGAGTGACAGAGGACGACTGGTGCATCGACGGGAGCCCGTTTACAGTTTGGGCGGACGCCAGCTCACTCGTCGTTGGCGTTGCTCTAGCGGTCGACGGATTTATCGTAGAAAATTCCTGCTGACTTCGGCCGGAAAATGACGCCGGGCGCATAAACCTGGCTGAGCTTGATGCTACACTCAAAGGGGTAAATTTGGCGCTTTAGTGGCAGACCAGTGTGCTACACATCATCACAAACTCTACGTGCGTGCATCAGTCGATAACCGATGCCTTCAGTGGAAAAGCACGGTTGACAACGAAAGCATAGGGAGACGAGTTGCTACCCTGACCGAGAATTCAACATAGCCGTAGATGTGATTCTAGTGCAGTTCTGTCAGAATCGTGCGGATCGCCTGACCAGAGTGTGACGCCGTTGGCTGGACTTGCCAAATGAAGTGGACGAACGAATGGTGCCGCGGTAGGGCGTCGGATTAGCCCGAACCGTGTTGCTGATGTCCATAGCAAAAACGGGCACCCCGGTGTAAACCGGACACTTTACTTTGCCAGGCTAATCGACCCCTATATGTCAAAGAGCGACGTGGAATCTGTTGTGAAAAGCTGCGAAACCTGCCGCCGGATCGAGCCAGCACTCGTCCGGTGGAAGAAGGGAAAACTGAGTGTGAGACGAAATTGAAACAGGCTCGCAACGGACGTAGCTCACCACAACGGCAGGCATTTTTGGAGGCTCATCAATTGCGGACCGGCTAGATTTGCATTATGGCGGCCCCTTCACCGGCAGGAATCGGCCGCCGTTGTCCATGAGCTGGAAAGTATCCTGCTGAAATACTAACCGACAATGGCACCGCCTTTGTTAGCGAGCAGTTCAAACAGATGTAGGTTACTTGGACATTGACCAAACTTTTTAATTTGATTTGAGCAGCAAACAATAAATATTAATGGGTCCAAGTCGGGATCAAAGTTTTAAAAAATGCCTACCGCGTCTCTGCCTCATTACTCAGATAACTTTTAGTCTAAACATTTGAAATTTTACATAATGTGTATTCACATATAGGAAAGCCTTTTAATAAGTTTCTAGGCGAAAATGTTGGTGCCAAGAGGTCAAAGTTCAAAAGATTTGATCTGTGCGATCTCTAGCAATCTATTTAGCCAATGTTGGGACTAAGCATTTGAAAGTGTATTCAGACATGCAGCAAGCTTTTCAATCAGGTTTTGGGACAGGACTTGGCTACCAAGAGGTAAAAATAACAAAGGTTGACCTTTGGAGACTTTACAAAACTTTTGAAAATTTTTGATGTAGGTTAAATGTATATAGTTCAAACTTTACTATATATATATATATATATATATATATATATATATATATATATATATATATATATATATGCACATAAAGTAATGCACAGTACATTCGGCTCGATCAAAATCGGGCTGAACTGCTAATATATATATATATATAATTATAATCATATACATACATGTGTGTGGGTGTTACTACAAGTAAAAACAAGGATAGATAATTTCCAACTAGTTTATAAACTCGTGTTTATGTTCAAACAAATTATTTACATTGATGATTGTTTATACGATAATGCAAAGCATTTCTCTACACTCGCATGACAATTTTGACATCTCGTCAGGTTTAAAATCTATCTTTACATTTACTTGTTCATATTTTCAACGCAGGAAAAAATATTGAAATGAAAAATGAATGGAAAATCAATAAAAAGCAGTAAATAATTGTTTTGTCTTCCTCTTTTATTCTACTCGCACGTGTGCCAGGCTTTGCCCGGGTGTTTGGAGGTTTGTGTTTAGCAAAACAAAGTGGTAGTAGGAAGACAGGCTCGAACCCGTACAGCGAAGGAGGAAAAGAACGTGATCTCTTTGCTGTTACAACCACTGCCAAACCGGATGTAACGTATGTTTAAATTAAGACAATAGAAAATAGGGGATGCCTTTCAAAAATATCGGTGAAAAATCAACCCCCTCTCCCTGTAGAAAAGTGCCCAGTTGAGGGTGAAGAAATTAATGCGTTTAGCCAATTCTTCGGTATTTGCCGTCTGAGGGGGTCGAGCTTTAAAACAATCCTGATCCTGTGAAAATCCGTCGCCACTCTCGAAAGTTTTAGGCACACATGAAAACATACATACATAGATTAATATATGTATAGCTCAAATTTCGAGCAAACTGATAAAAAAGGTTGCTCTATCTCTCCTTTATGTAAAATTTAAATGTTAAACACGAAATTGTCTTTAGAAATTTTGTAGAGACCGCAGAGGTCAAGTTTTTTTTAACTTCGACCCCTATTATGCCCCCTTAACACTTATCTTTTGCGCTCAAATCAAATGATTAAGTTAGATTCATGTCCAAGGAACCTATATCTAAAATTCCAAGTGTTTATACCCAAAACTGGCGGAGGAGTTCGGTAGAGTTCTCAAAGGTCAAATCGTTGCTCTTTCACCCGTTACCAGCAAATTTCTAGCCGAAAACGAATTTCGAAGATATTCCCAAATCTCAGTACCCTATATATCAAATTTTGAGTCTGCAGACTGAAAACTGACTGAGATGTTTGTATCGAATTCAACTTCAATCGTCACCAACGCTCGTAATAGTAACACAATAACCTCGTGACTGTAAACGACACCGTTCCTTCCTCTCACTCAAGCTTGCTTTTTATGCGGTTTTTCCACCCTGTCTCATTTGCATGTGTTCCCTCTGTTTTCTCGTGATCTCGCGAGACCACAGTTTATAAAACACCAGGCGCCATCTTTTTTTTCAACCCAACACTTCCCTGCGGCAAGTCCACCCTTCTTTCGTCACGTCACCGCTCGCACGCACATCCACACAATGCACAAATACGTGGACGCTTGCTACTCTGGTGATTATTGTGTGTCTGTCTGTGTAGGGAAATGTACACAGAGAGACAAACAGACACACAGACAGACAGACACTTTCACTTATATATATATATATATATATATATATATATATATATATATATATATATATATATATTGATATAGAGAGAAAGAAGGAAAGAGACAGATACGAACATCCAAATTAAGGGACATGATTGATCGATTGACGACATCTTATTTTAGTTTACTCACGATCCAGCCAATGTTGCGTCAATTAACAGAACTTGTTAAATGTATGCCTAAATAAATTAATATACGTGTGTGTTTGTGTGTTTGTGTGTGCACCTATCTATCTATCTATCTATCTATCTATCGCTCTCTCTTTCTCCCTTCCTTTCTGTCTCTCTCTCTATATATGTAGTAATCCACATACAGTATTGTTCGCTGTGTCACAGCTCATCAGTGTGTCTAGAAAAGCAACTACCTCAAGCCAGCATATGCATATTGTGTTACCCCCTCTTTTCTTACTGAAATGTAATTTAACTATACTGCTCCCCAACGTATCCCTTGCGCCTTTCGGTTATTCTCTTCTTTCTTTTTCCTTTTCTTTTCTTCTTTCTTTCTTATTTAGTTTTTTTCTTCTGCTGTTTTAGCTGCCACTTACTCTTCCTTCTAATATCTTCCTACTCTTGTTCTTTCTCTTGTTAACTTTCGCCATCCTCTTTTCCCACACCGCCATCTATATTTTAGTGTAAAATGTCACTTCGTATTACCCCTCTAACTCCAATATTTTATTTTGTATAAATAAAAAAAATATATTTCATTTCTTCATTTAAGAGCAAGATGCGCTGAATATCAGATATAGTCTTTATTTCTCTCACCTTATGAGGAACAGTTGGGCTTTTTAATAACATTAACATTTTTGATGTGTAGCGACTATATAGATAAAAATAATATATTTGGCTCTTTTTTATTAAGCACTCTTATAACCTCATTTTGGTTCATGGGTTTTATCTCTTGAATACATTTAACCTGATATATATATATATATATATATATATATATATATATATATATATATATATATATATATATATATATATATATATATATATATATATATATACGGAGACAAAGAATAAGAAATGAAAAGAGAAAAAAGGAGATATAAATACACAGAGACACAATAAGATAGACAGATACATGAGAAAATAGTAGAAACTACACATGTCAGTTTCAGAACCATCGAACATCCGATTCTAATTTAATTGTCTGTTAGCGAAATGAAGCATCTATAATGGAAGTCATTGAATCTGAAGGCAATGCAACAAATGGCATAAATCTTAGTGAGAGTTAAACCAAGAGAAAAGTCAGCGTACACATGCGTCAGATGAAGATGGAAAAAAGGGAAAAATACTAGAAGCAAAGTAACAGACATCCGGTGTCAGTCATGTATAGTGTCGTGTTGCTTCCTTTTGATGCAACGACAAGGTTTCAATGTATTATTTATTTTGACACGCATTTTCAAGGATGACACTGGATTTCATTTTATGGTTTCGCTGCTTGAGACGGGACATGATGAAAGTTTTATGCTTAAAATAATGAAATGTGCACATGAAACACATGCCTTTGCAACAAGAATACGTTAGGAAAGTGTGTGCGAATAGCGCTATCTATAACAAATATAACTGTAGAAAATGATCGACAGAGAAAACGAAATCTAACACCTTCGGATGGATCTTTATTACTGAATTAGCACCTGTGTCGTAACTAGGTGGGATGTATGACGAGAATATCATGTTTCCCAGAAGAATGAAGCTGTCGAAAGTTTGAAACCTCATACTGGTTGTCGTTCGCGGTAGATATTCAATTTCACTGCGGCAGTGACATGTTTAAAATGATATTTTAAAGAGGAATGTAGTTTTAATTACTTATAAGCGTGTTTATATGCTAACTAAAATCCTCTATTGTTATGTCTATTGTCCTTTGTAAAATATTTTCAGTTTTTATTTCATTATATTTATTCATAATAATCTGCTCTAATCTAGAAACCCTTTTTATTGCATTTTCCCCCCAAACAAGGCGCAATGCTACTTTGATGTAGGAGGCTACTATCTGGGGCATACTTGCAGAGTAACTATATAGGGAGTTAAGCAGAAAGTTGACTGTTTACAATACATTTAAACTTCTGCGTGTCAGTACAGTCGAGGAAACAGGTACTCGGAAGGTATTTCAAAGTCTAGAACTTCTGGGAAGGTAACTATTAGATAAGAAGGCTTTCTGGCATCTGGGGGTCTCTACTATGTAGGGATGATAGTTTGCTGTTTGCTTGGTTTGTCGGGTGTATTTATGTCGAGAGAATACAAGGGTGTGTAGTTCGTTGAAGCATCTACCATTAAAATAATTGTAGGTGCAACATTTCCTCGATAGAAAAGTGACTGAAATTTAAGTGGAAGCACAGGATAAATAAGGTGGGTGACCCTCTTTAAGAACCAGGTCTAAGGTTTAGAAACTAATGGCAGATGTATCAGCCACAATTTGACAACAATACTCGACACATGGGCGAATGATTGCCTTCTAGATTAACATGCTACTTTAAGGCGTAAGTTACTTTCTAGCACGGTAGAAAGATCACATTTTCCTCGCAATAGGCATTATCCTCTATGTATGTTTTCCAACTCAAGTTTCCTGTAAATCTTAAGCCGTGGAGTTTGATCGAAGTACTTGCAAGTAATGTATCATAAGCGATAACTATTGGTGGTTGAGAAAGTTTTTTTAACTTACTTAAGGAAACAATCTAATCTTTGCAGCATGGAATGTTGCCATATATTTTTGCCCATATTCAACTACGGACTGGGGGTCTTCCTCTAGGTTTTCTACCGTTGCCTTGGATACGTGTTCATTCATTTTTCTCCTTAGTGTCTCTTGTAGAACGTAATGTCATCAGTAAGCCTGGAAACAATTATATCAGGGATGTAATTCATGATTATTAATTATATCATTGAGGTCATTTCTGAATATCAGGATTGATAAAGTCCAAGGGTCAACTCCTGAGGCACACCCGCATTTACATCATATTGTATTGATGTAAGACCATCGATAACAATCTGGATTCTTCTCTTCCTAAGAAGGATATAACTATGTTAAATATTCGTCTAGTAATATCACATGATCTGATTTTCATGCGAAGGCCATCGCGCCATACACTGTCAAAGGCCTTAGATATATATTAGGCTACTGTCTTACGTTAACCTGCTTTGTCTATTGTATGGTGTATACGTCCAGAAATTCCAGTTAGGCTATCTCCGGTAGAACAGGCTTGCCTAGATCAATTTGGTTGGTTCGACAGAAGCTAAGGAACTGTAAAGTGGTGACTATAGCTTGATTAATTATGGACCCAAATATTTTGGCTAAAAGATGGGGGAGGTTAGTCGAGCTGTAATTGCATGAAACAGTTCTATCACTAGAATTCTTGTATACTGGTACCAGAGAAGCAGTTTTCCAGCAGTCAGGAAAGCCTGATTCGTTAAGGCCTTTATAGAAGAGTTTAGAAATAACTGGAGACACTCAGCGGCGTATTTTTTTTAATAGTACAGTCGGGATGAGATCACCCCCACACACTTATGAGGTGTCTAGGTTTTTATGATATACGGGTGATTTTCAGATCATCTAGTGTGGCTGCTGTTCTCAAAGGAAAACTGGGGAAAAAGTGTTTTGTTGGATCTAATGTGTAGATCGAGGTAAACCGACTGGCAAGCAGGTTAGCCTCTTCGGTTGGATCGTGGGGGAATTGTAAATTGCTCATTATTTACTACACTGTTGTAGATTTTCAAGAAATCGCGAGTTCTTAATATCTGAGCTTTAATGCGTTTTAAAGTGGTTTCAGTGTATTCTCATTTACCTGTTGCTATTTCTTTTTTTTTAAATTACCTCTAACTTCCATAAACTTTTGTCTGTTTGTACTGGACTTATGTCGGATAAATTTGCGGTGTGCATGCAACCTTTGACCAATGACAACTGTACCATTAGAAGTAAGCCATGAGTAGGGTTTGCTATAGAACATCTGCGTGGAAACATCTGCATAAATTTCCGCTTTGAAGCATTCAGTGATCTCATTTGCGCATTGTTCTGCAAGAAGGTAAAATATATTTTTATATTGCGCATCTCTGACGAGATTCCCGATGATTTCTCAGTTAGCCTGCTTATAGTTCCTAGTCGTTTTCAGCAATGGCTTTTCAGTTTTGGATCGAGAGTTTAATGGTGATTTCTACTATTATAAAAGAGTTATCCGCATTCCAGAGTGGGCTATGGGCATTACTTACACAATCACCAGGAACTGTGACCAGAAATTTATCTAGTAGTTAGGCTTTTCGATCTTGCTGATCTGGGAAAGGAGTCGAAAACCTAACTGTCTGTAATAGGGAATGAGATGTAGAGAAGTTTTGTGTTATACTACCAGTTGCGTTTGGGTAAGTAGAGAAATAATATTAATTACTGTACTGAACATTAAAGTTACAAAATACATGTACTTGCACAATAGAATTAAAGTAGAATGCTGTCTCCATGCTGTAAGAGATTTGGTTGATTAAAGTAGAGTCCTGTGCCGAGGGACAGTGGTAGAGAACATATAATTAGGTAAGGCTATATTGCAGATACATCTAAAGCACATAAAGACTTGTGCCTCTGATTCTAGTTTTGATTCTCTAGTCGAGGGCAGGGTGTTTCGAATATAGACTCTCAGTCCGTACATATGCCTCTCTGAGTCCGAACGGCAAAGTGTGAGATAAACACGCATGTTAGAGTCTCGGAAAAGCAGCAAGAACACCGTGATAAAAAAATCAAGGATGTGTACATTGTTTTCATCGATTTGGCTACATTTGACTTAATCAATAGAGACGCACAGATTACAGTTTTAAAAATTAGCATCCTTGACAAAATGTGTAATGTAATCATATCTTTCCACAAAAATATGGAGGTCCCTAAAAAGGCAGATGGAAAATTATCAGAGTTATTCAACGTGAAGACGTGGATAAAGGAGGGGTATGTTATGGCCGATGCCTTCTTTGGTCACTTCTCATTAATAATTCAGTATACTTTTAAAGACTACACGAAATTATGTCAAGTTGATGAATTTTAACCATCAAAGGTTAAAGTAAGATTATTATTGACTTTCTTTTTGCGGATAATCAAAACAAAAATATATGTTTATCGTATCGCAATTATTTGAATATTGCTGTGTGGATCGCTAGAATGGAATCGGTACCAAATACACATAGTGTCAATTGAATAGTTTTTATAAACGTTGCTTTTTGCAGTATATCTGGTTTGATATCGAGATATAAGTTTCGCGAGTCTGACTTATTTAGTTGTGTGACATTAAGCATTGCATCATTTATAATTACATTCAAATTCTATTGAGCTATTCACTGTTTCCACGTAGATACAAGCTAACTTCCAAAGCAATTCACTCACAGTATGTTACATGGATGCCCTACGAGTGTTACACTCTTGTTTCTCAGGTGTACAGACATCATGGAACATAATCTTAGCATTTCTGGTATAAAGACTAAAAAGGCGATGCTGTAAATCGAAAGTTGTAAAAAGAAATCATACTACAGGCATCAATATGTAAACACAGCATTATCAAATGAAGCCTATCTGCGTAACGAAGCAATAGAGACCACGCTTGTTTAACCCGTAACGTGTGTATTATGTGGCTCAGTTTGTTGGAGCAAAGCTGGATTTATATCACACATGCATCAGAAACATGAAAAGCACAGTAAAAAACGACGAGAAAGTCAAACGCACACACACACACACACACACACACATATATATACTTATTTATACTACATTCACACTAACGCACATTTATAAGTGTGCATGTAGGCGTATCTATGCTGACATTTATTATACCTCTAGGTGAATGAGTTAATAGATAGAATGTTATGTGAATAAAAAATAAACGCTATCCTTAATTTCTAGTGTAAGATACGTAAAAAGGTCACATAGTATTTGTTGTTTTAGAAAAAAGTAATATAACTGCAAAAATGAAAACTAACATGAATAAGAAATATGAAGCGTTGGAACAAGAAACGCAAATCAACAATTGGCAAAAAAAAAAAAAAAGCTGACACATAGGGTGAGTTACGGGTAGAATCTAAATTCAGGAATTTGATATAGAAATCAAGACACACAGAGAAGAAGTAGAGAATACCAACTATTGTCCTCCTCCCTCTTTCTTTCCTTCTCTCTCTCTCTCACTCTCTCGCTCCTTCCCTCTTTCAATTCAAGATAATGCTAACGATGTTTTATTTAATATCAATGCTTGTCGAGGAATGACATTAGATTTCATTTTATGGTCTTGCTCTATTACACGAATGAGGCATCAAGAATGTTTTATCGCTATGATAATAGAATGCAAGCGGGAGACCATTGCCTTCGCTTACAGAATCTCTGAAGTCTTGGTTGGCAATAATGGTGTATATTTCAGTGGCAAACTTGTGTTTCGTGTGGAGAATTGCCGATGGAAGCAGAACACTCACGTACTGCACGCCGCCATTTTTTACATGTTATCTTAGTGTATGATCATAGAGCACACGAAAAATTCTTCATATTCCTCGGATTAAAATAGTGTGCTAATGAGTTTTGATTATTTCAAATTGTTAGAAAATTGCTGAGCGTGTTTAATATACGACAGAAAATATATTGTTTAATTTACTACATAAAATATATTGTTGATAAGTACATGTCACCGTCTTTAGCCATAAGTTTAGAAGTGAAGTGCAGTTTATGCTATTATACAATAATTCATTAGTTCTGCCTTTGCTCAGTAAGCGAGAAATCCTAGTTTGAGATTTTATTTTTTATTTTTACCGAGATCCAGAATGACTCCGTAGTTATTGTATCTTGCATATTTTAGAGAGCAACCCTATTCTTACTCTGCGTTCGTGTTCGGGGATGGGGGAACTTAACTTCTCTGGGGTTTGTTATTATTAATCATTAGTAAATAATGTTACTAAAATTGGCTCAGATTAAAATAATAATCTAACAGGACTTTTTTATATGTAGTAATTAGTGCTAGGACAACAGCATATTATTTTTTATTGTTTGGATTTTTAGCGTCTAACCGTGGATATTTTATATGCTTTTATGCAGAGTGATGTGCTTCTGACTTATTGATTGTGTCTAACTGTGTCGGCTATATACTCAAGAGGAAAAACAATGATAATAATATTCTGTTACCATCGCCCTAGTAATAACATAGTGTGTGTTGTATATAATCTCGTATCACAGTTTATAAACAATGATTCGTGCAAAGATTTTATAATCAGATTTAATGTATTTTTAATACGATTTTCCTTCATAGCTTCGAAGACTATAATTTCCATATATCCATATGTAACTTAACGGTTAAATTAAAAACCAGCCGATATTATGAATAAAATATAAAACGGATATTTGAGTGAAAATGTATTTGCTTTACATTTTTCTCCTTTTATAAATAAAACATAAACGTACGACGAAATATTATTTTTCTGACATTTTGGTCTTGAAATTTATGTGTTTAAAATATAATATCACAACAATAGATTGTAAATTGCCGTTCACTGTGTTATTATAGTCGTTCCTTGAATAAATCCTATATAGAAGGTGGCCTGTACTTATATTTACGAATGTTATCGATGAATGAGATTAGATTTGATTGTATGCTCTAGCTTTATTCATAGTACGAATGTGTTATACTTAAATTAGTAGAATAACTTTATTTATAAAGCAGGAGAAGTAATGTAAATAATGTGTTTTAATCACTTGCCTTTTTCTTAATTAAATATGCACCCATTGCAAGAACATTTCTGTGAATTCTTCTTTAACCTATCTATTATTGGTGAAAGTGTGACTGAAGCCTATTTCAATGAGACAAAACTTTAACGAATAATGCTCAACAATGAAGGAAGCAGAAAAAAAAAACTGTGACACATATCAAAACTGAAAAAGTACAAGTACACATACTGATGGAGTTTATGAAACCCAAGTGTGAGAATGTGCGTCATAACAGGGGTGAAACTATTCCATAATGTTGATGCTGCTCTACTAGAGTAAAAAAAAAAATCGTAATAATGTTGATTACGAATTTGCACTTTATCGATTGCAAGAGAAACTATATCGGAAATTAGTGCAATTTTAGATGAGGAAAACTGTGCAGGTATTACATTTTCAGCCCGCCAGATAAAAGAGCAAAAGTTGTTTTCCCCGGGTTTTTCATTTCTTGGAGTATAAATGTGCCAAACTTAATAGATGGGTGTCTTAATCTACCTTGGAAGTATTTTATCTAGAGATTCTTCCGTGAATGCTAAGTTATATGCTTGCATTCAGTAGGCCTTTGTCGCATTCCGGAAACTGGAAGGGAGTTGTAAATCTTCAGTGAACTCATCATTAACCCCAAGGCAGATAGTTATATGGCGTGTGTTATCACAGGTTTCTGTCATACAGCAGACACTTGGCCAACCCATCAGTGTTCTAAAAGGCATTGTGTGCGAGCTTTGAATTCATGATTATCAGTGTGGAATTACGTTAGGGAGGTCACCAGGTACATATGGATGAGGGCCGCCTGACAAAGTGACTCTTGTATTGAGAACTTACGAATTATAAGCGTCCACAACAGAGGCACAGTAAGCACTACACGGATGGTCTCAATAACAATCTGAACGATACCGATATTAATGAGGATGATACCGATATTTATGGAAAGCATTTGAACGTGACGCTTGGCGGAAATCGATAAAAAGTGACTGTGGTTCTCTTCATGTATGGAGGATAGATCGTGTAAACCTGAAATAAGAACTTAAGAAAATAAACTAAGAGAATGCGTCACGCGAACATACAAATTATAAATGTGAAACGCATGGACGTGTTCTCCAAAATAAGCGCCTGTGTAGCATATATGTGACAGATCTCCATTTACTCAGGTCAATAACTAACCTCTTTTTCAGAAACTGTGGCTCTTGATGTCAAGTCTACCGGGAGATCTCCACATAAATTCTCAACACCTCTTTCTTCTGCTGACTGGATTGATGGTCAGGATGGCGGAGATGGGGTCGTCAGGCGTTTTAGGAGCTGTGTTTTCTCAAGATTCGGCGCAAATATGTCAATTCCGAGCAGGTATTGGCTTTTTATAGAGGGGGTTACAGGGTGGGTCGGCCGATCCATTCAACTAATCAGCAATACGTTTCTTGGGGAATTCCAGACCCGAATTGCAACTCAGCTTAGAACCCAGAGAATCTGGGCCGAGGTTCCCCAGTCTAACCAGTACAAATCTCGTTTTACAATAAAACATCAAGTACAAGCATATCCCTTTTGATACCCGCCGTTGTCCGGGATTCAATTTACATTCAACCGACAATTTTTAGCATATATGCCCGGTCTTCCTCACATCCTAGGAAGGTTCTGAACATCCCAATGGGGAACAAATTGCTCCCTTAAGACGGTGACGTCTTCAAATTGGCAAACCATCGTCATGCAGTGATATCAATCGACCTGATAGAAAAGGGTGTCTTATATGCAGTAAGGTAAGCAGATCGGCATCTTGATTAAAACGGCATATAGTTATGCACAAAGGCACTATTCATAATCCGGATCTAAACAAAATAGTTAAAACTTTGATTTTGTGCTTCGTGTCTGTCATTTCCTTATGCATCAACTGTTGACCCTCAAAACTTCATTAGGACACAGAAAGTGTTATCTGATGTAGAAAATGAAACTTATATTATTATATTTTATAACTGTAGAAACTAGGTCTTCACGCTTAGGCCATCACCGATCGTAAAGGTTACGATTCTTAACTGTTGGGGAATTCGAATTAAGCCATGAAGCCATATTTGACTTAATTTGCTAAGCCTCTATCTTCGAGTCAGTAAATAATTTCCACAGAAATTAAGGGAATTAATCACTGTTACATAAACGCCAAATGAAGGTGCCGAAATTAGACAATCAAGAGTTTTCGAACGAGCGGATGGCGTGAACGTTGCATAACCGCAAGTTGATTGCCTCTTAGTTTATATTTCCCAGACTCTAACTATCCTTAAGGATTATTAAAGAGGTTTGATGATTATAATTGAATAATAATTATTAGTTCACAACTATAGACTCTAGTGTTTCTTACTTACGCACTCACCAGTGTAGGAGCAGACATTTATATGTACTCATGTACATGGTGTCCCACTATCCGTCTTTATCAGTATTTTATTTTTATCCAGATTAACTTACATTCGAATAAGCCAATTGCCTTCTTATTAAATTTGATTACCATTAGTAGGCGCAATATTATGATTATTTTGATTTCTTAACCAGCATTTGTCAAGATTTATGCATACAAAAACAACAATCGATTATCCATTAGCATATGTACACTTTCCGAAAGAAATATAAAATAATACGCAACAGCTTTCTATCAAAAGTTTAGAAACAAGTAAAAATGCAAATGAAGACATCCATTTGGGTCAACCAATTACGAAAGCAATCGATTCGGAATTCGAGACGTTATTTATTTAGCAATTGAAATGAGAAGTCACTCATAAAATTCAGATGACAACTCGCTTATGTATTACGCTTCAGTAGAAATGTATAATTGTAAATCTATTGATTGGAACGAATACAAGCAAACAACAAGTCCCCCAAACATGTTCGTGCGTTAGAGTGTAATACTCACATATTGACAAACGGATTGTGCGAATGTCTTTTTTAACGATAGAAAAATAATAAACAACTGCGACATGCCGACGCTAATAAGCTTGGGCTATAGTCTCAACAATGTGGGTGTAGCAGTCCTACATAGAAATGTATTATTTAATATAAGTTAAAAGTTTAAGTAGGGTAATTATTCTATACTTTTTTGTCATATAACTCAGTATAATACAAAATTCAATGATCAGTTTTTGAAAACTCATCCAGAAACTCGTTACATAACGTAGTGATCCCAATCTGGCATCAATTAAAATGAATGGCTCTCATCTGCGGTAGGATCCATCTTTTGGCAAGCTTCTAGGCTTGACCTTTACTCCTGATTTAAAATGGAATACGTATATACAAATCCTTTGCCAATGTCGCTGGAAAAATAATGGAATCCTTTTGTCGATCCAGTAGATATCTCACTGCTGATGTAATTCGCTACTTATATAAAAGCCAGATACGCCCAAGGATGGAGTATTGCTGTAACATCTGGACAAGAGCTGCTAGGAAGTCTTAACCTTCCTTGACAGAATTAAGAATAAACTTCGTAATATAGTGGGGTATGCCTTTTTCTCTTCCCTGCAACCTCTTTCTTGGTTGTTCTTGACTTTGGGGTTGTTCTTGGCCTTGGGGCCGGGATCAAAGTGTAGTATCTGTCCGGCAGATACTTCAAGCAAAGGCCATATGTGGGGGCAACCCCACATATAAAACCTTGGTCAATGTAAGGGCAACCCTTCATACCAATTGTCACTATCAGCTACCATACTCCCCGGGGAACTGGTCCCTATTTCCCCTTCACTCATCACATTAAACATCGGCCTTGTGCCTAATTTGCTCGGTGGGGAAGCAAATAAATACCCCGTGTAGTACCTGTTCCGGCAGATACTGCAAACAAAGACAATATGTGGGGGCGACCCCACATATAAGTTATTGGTCAATGTAGGGGAAACTCTTCATACCAATTGTCAATATCCAGCTCCCCTACTCCCCGGGGAGCTGGTCCCAGTTTTCCCTTCCACTTTTTACCTTAAAAACGACCTTGTGCCTTATTCGCTCAGGGGAGAAGCAAATAAATACCCTGCAACTTCTTTCTCACAGAAGAGACGTTGCGAGCCTTTCTCTGATGTATCGTTATTTTCATGGCAAGTGCTCGTCTGAGTTATAACCGATCCCCCCTCGCTAAACATTTACGAGAAACACTCGTCTAGCTGAAAACACTATACATAATTATCCCCACTCCTTATCTGTGCCTAAACGTAAACGTAGATTCCATGAACAAAGCTTCTTTATAAGAATTGCACATTTGTGGAAATCTCTTCCGTTTACTTGCTTTTCAGCTGACTACAATATGGCCGTGTCCAAGTACGATGTAAATAAGTTCTTGACGAGCCGTTCCCTTAAGTAATTCAATTTACCAAATTCACACTTCTAACGAGTAATATGATATTGTACTATTAACCACTCTTTAACCCTTATCTCCGAGTGGCATCTGCGCCTTGATAAGTGGTGATTCCTTTGTAAATTAAATAAATAAATAAATAAATAAATAAATATACGATTAGTAGTTTTGTAAGACTACTTTTTATTTATCTATCTATACATATATCTATAAAAGTGAACGTGTCTGTGTGTCTGTGTGTCTGTGTACATTTTCCTACGCAATAACTCTGTCAATTTTTAGTCTACAGACTCGAAATTTGATATACAGGTTACTGGAACTTGAGAACATCTTTGGGATCGGTTTTCGGCCTCTAATTTGGCAGTTAAGGGGTCAAAGTTCAACGATTTGACTTTTGAAAACTCTATAAAACTCCTCCGACAATTTTGGGTCTACGGACTGGAAATTTTAGATATAGGTTCCTTGGACATGGATTTTACTTAATAACTTGGTTTGAGCCCAAAACAATAAATTTTAAGTGGTCATAAAAGTTTAAATTTTGCATAAAAGGTATTCAGAGATAGGGCAAGCTTTTTCATCAGTTTGGGTCGAAACTCTTTAGTTCCCAATATATAAATGTATGTATGTATGTCTGTTTGCATAGCTGCCTTAAACTTTCAATGGAGGCGACGGATTTTACCAATATTAGTATCGTTTTAAAGTTCGATCTTTCATACGATAGATATTGAAAAATTGGCTAAAAACATTAATATCTTCTTCTTCAACTAGGCATTTTTTCTACAAGGGGAGGTCACTTTTTTCGCCGATATTTTTTAAAGTTATTATATCCTTTAGATTGTCTAGCGTTAATTAAAAAAAAAAATCTCGCTTCCGGTTTGGAGGTGGTTGTAACAGCATAAACGTTAGGTTTTACCCCGTTCTTTTCCTCATTTACGGTACGGGTTCGAGCCTGCCTTCCTACTACCACCTTTTTTTTTTTGCTCAACGTATGTTGAGCAAAAGAAAAGGTGGTAGTAGGAAGGCAGGCTCGAACCCGTACCGTAACATCCAAACACCCGGGCATGCCGGGCTGAAATGTTAGTATATCTATAAAAGTAAACGTGTCTGTGTGTGTCTGTGTATGTGTCTGTGTACATTTTCCTACGCAATAACTCTGTCAATTGTAAGTCTACAGACTCAAAATTTGATACACAGGATACTGAGGTTAAGAAAAATCGATGTAATCCGTTTTGGCCAGACATTTGGCTGTTAAAGGGTAAAAGTTCAACGAGTTGACCTTTGACAACTCTATCACACTCCTCCGCCAATTTTTCATTTAAACACTTGAAATTTTAGATATAGGTTCCGTGGACATAGATCTAACATAATAACTCGATTGCAGCCCAAAACAATAAAGGCTAACGGGACATAATAGGGATCAAATTTAAAAACATTGCCCGCTTTTTTTTTTTTTTTTTTGCTCAACATAAACCTCCAAACACCCGGGCAAGGCCGGGCTGAAATGCTAGTATATCTATAAAAGTTACATTTTCTTTGTGGGAATGAGTGTCTGTTTATGTACATTTCCCTATTAAACTTCCCTCTCTTTTCAGTCTACATAATCGATATTTGACATAAATGGTATGGAAATTTTGAAAACTCTTTTTTAGTAGGTTTCGGCCAGGATTTAACTTTTAACGTCAAAGTTCAACGGTTTGACCTTTTAAAACTCTACCAAACTCGGTTACGGTTTTTAGCAAAATATTAAGCCAATTTTGGGTCTAAGCATTTGAAAGCTTACATATAGGGTATTCAGACGGGCAACAAGCATTTCAAAGAGTTTTGGTTGAAAACTAGGCTACCAAGAGGTTAAAGTTGAAAGAGTGTACTTTTGAAGACTCTACCAAAATTTTCCGTGACTTAGGGTCTAAGCACTTGAAATTTCAGATGTAGGTTATGTAGACATGAGTTAACTTTTAATACACGTATATATATATATATATATATATATATATATATATATATATATATATATATATATATATATATATATATACGTATGCAATGAAAGTTATGAACATTACCTTGGACCCGAGTAAAGCCAGGCTTGACTGCTAGTGTCTATGTATGTATGTATGTATGTATGTATGTATGTATCTATCTATCTATCTATCTATCTATCTATCTATCTATATGAATGGCAAAATGTGTGTGTGAGTGTGTGTGTGTGTTTGTATGTCTAGCAAATACTTTCGACAGAGGTCACAGATGTTCGCCTGATAGGTATCATTTTCAAGCTCGAACCATCGCTCGACAAATATAAAAAAAATTGTGCAAAAAATACATTCCGTCATCCTCAATGGCTCTTTTTTTTCACAGGAAGGGGTGAAAAAATATATTTTCATGACAAGATGGCTTCTGCGCATGCATCAACACGCGCAAAAGACGTTGTACATTGAATTCGTTTGAATATTATGAAAACCGACCTACTTTTTGCCACGCGTCTATAGCGCGATGGGTTAAGTGAGAGCCTCGTTATCTTAATAGTTCATGCTCAACCCCAGATATCAGATATATTTTTTCTCGAATTTTAAACATTTAATATTGAAAAATGTTATTTATACCTTTTTTTTCGCTTTTCGCTATGTTTTTTGTCTTTGTTTTCCCCCCTTTAATATATATATATATATATATATATATATATATATATATATATATATATTTACTCTATAATATAAATCTCACCTGTCTGTTTAAAGGTATAAATGTATGTATGTTTGTATGTCTCGCAAAAACTTTCGACAGGAGCGACTGATTTTTCCGAGATTGGTATCATTGTGTAGCTCGATCTTTCCGACGACAAATATTGAAAAATCGGGCAAAAACATTAATTCCTTCACCCTCAGCTGGCCACTTTTCTACAGGGAAGGTCGATTTATTAGCTGAATTTTTTTGCAAGTCATTCAACCCTCGCGTTCACGAGATCGCTTGAAAGGCGTTATTTCAACCGGCCGGCAAGACAGATTTTTTCCACCTTTTTTTCTCTGGTGCGTTACGGGTTCGAGCCTGCTTACTACTCCAATTATATTTTTTGCGCTCGCAATTTTCCTTTTTGTTCTTTTTTTTTTTGCTCAACTAACACCCTTACACACACCTTCCCTTTCTTTTCCGCCTTCGTGTCGCTGGTTCGAGTCTGTCTGCTTATATAATTTTTTTTTCTCAACACACACATACCAACACCGGGCAACGCCGGGCACCCAGGCTAGTATATATATATATATATATATATATATATATATATATATATATATATATATATATATATATATATAAAGTGAACGTGTCTCTGTATGTTTGTCTGTGTGTGTATGTGTGTGTACATTTCCCTACGCAATAACTCTGTCAATTTTCAGTCTACCGACTCGGAATTTGATATACAGGGTACTAAGATTTTGGAAAATCTTTGTGATCGGCGAGAATTTTGGCTGTTAAGGGGTCAAAGTTCAACGATTTGACCTTTGATAACTTTACCAAACTCCTCCGACAATTTTAGGTATAAACACTTGAAATTTTAGAAATAGGTTCCTTGGACATGAATATAACTTAAAAACTTGATTTGAGCACAAAACAATAAATGTTAAGGGGTCATAATAGGGGTCAAATTTTTTTTTAAATTGCCCTTTGCGGTCTATACAAAATTATTCTAACTATTTCTGGTCTAAAGATTTGAAATTTTACATAAATGGTATTCAGAGATAGGGCAAGCTTTTTAATCGGTTTGGGTCGAAAATTTTTAGTTACCAATATATAAATGTATGTATGTATGTTTGCATGTCTGCCTAAAACTTTCGATAGAGGACACGGATTTTTACAAGATCAGTATCAGTTTGAAGTTCGATTATTCAGACGAAAAATATATAAAAATTGGCTAAAATCCTTAATATATTCACCTTCAACTGCACACTTTTCTACAGGAGGTCGCTTTATTCGCCGATATTTTCGAAAGTCATCCTTCCCTTTCGGTGTTCTATCCTTAATTAAAACCTACGTGACTTTCGGTTTGGCGGTGGTCGTAACAGCAAAGACGTCACGTTTTTCCGTTGTTCTTTCCCTCCTTCAAGGTACGGGTTAGAGCCTGCCTTCCTACTACCACTTTTTTTTCTTTCTTTGCTTAACATAAAAATCCAAACATCCGGGAAACGCCGAGCTGAAATTCTAGTATATCAATAAAAGTGCATGTGTCTGTGTAGATTTCCCTACGCAATAACTCTGTTAATGTTTAGTCTACAGACTCGAAATTTGAAATACAGGGTACGGAGATTTTGGAAAATCTTTCTAACCCGTTAGCGGCTAGAAATTCTGCTGTTAAAGGGTCAAAGTTCAACGATTTGACCTTTCAGCACTCTACCAAACTCCTCCTGCAATTTTTTGTCTAAACACCTGAAATTTTAGATATAGATTCCTTGGACATGTATGTAACTTAATAAGTTAGTTTTAGCACAAAACAATAAATGCTAAGGGGTCATAATAGGGGTAAAAATTTAAAAAAAAATGACATCTGCGGTCTCTACCAAATTACTCAGACAGTTTCTGGTCTAAACATTTGAAATTTTACATAAAGAGATAGGGCAAGCTTTTTAGTGTGTTTGGGTCGAACATTTTTAGGTACCAAAATATAAATGCATGTATGTATGTATGTTTACATGTCTGCCTAAATCTTTCGACAGAGGTGACGGATTTTTAGAAGATCAGTATATGTTTGAATTTCAGACGATAAATATCGAAAAATTTGCTAATATCATTAATATTTTATCCTTCCACTGGCCACTTTTCAACAGGGGGGTTACTTTTTTCGCCGATATTTTCGAAATTCATCCTCTCCTTTCGACTGTCTAGCCTTTATTTAAACTTACATCACTCCCGGTTTGATGGTAGTCGTAACAGCAAAGACGTCAGTTTTTTTCCCGTTCTTTTCCTCTTTTGCGGTACGCGTTCGAGCCTGCCTTCCTACTACCACATTTTTTTTTGCTCATTTGCAGTGTTTCGTCATATGCCGTTGATATGACTGCGTGGCTGAAGCCCACAGCCATATATTAAATTTTTTCATCTCTTTCAGTTGTTATTATTGTTATATACAACCTACTGAGAAACTATGCATATTGCCTCTAGGCAATATACCTAGTTTTAATAGTGTAAATAAATTGTACATTGTTCTTTTTTCTGCCCAATTGCTGATTTTTAGTTTAAATGATTTGAATTCAACCAAGTATATTACTTTTCCAAACCTATTCATTCAGTTGTAAGAATTAATTTTCTAAGTGCTACATTCAATATGTTCGCTTGATTGCACTGACATAATCAGCAATCCATCATAGGTTTTTAATTAGTTTTATATGCCGTATTATTTGTTTTTTAGCATTTTTATTTCAAAAGTGTGGCAAATAGTTTATTCATTTTTATGAGACAGACTCGATGTGCCATTTATATGAGATTGCTAATGTTTTTTTTTTCCTTCTTATACTTAGTGCATTAAAAATCAATTGACCAATTTATTCCATATCTGTCGGGTTACAAATAGGATATGATATTTTTGTAAAATTCTATTTACAAACACTACACAAGTTTATTGGGTTAATAAAAGCTATACTCTCTTTAAAAAATACCTACCATCAAACAATTTTAATAAGCATTTTAATACCCAATTTAATAGGTAAACCTTTATATAATAGTTAAAATATAATAGTGAAACTGTCAGTAGTGATATGTAATCTTATGATCATGCAAAATTTTCTAAATGCAACACTGTTTCTGTAATTTTCTAAATATAGCTCGATAAAAATAAATATTTCATGTTAACTTGAGCATGGTTGCTAAGAGATGGACTCCAATATTTACATAACGAGATATATTCAGAATTTATTTCGATGAATATTTTAAAATTTACAGATGAAATTTAAAATCGTTACATATATATATATATATATATATATATATGTATATATATATATATATACACATATATATGTGTGTGTGTTTGGGTCTCTGTGTGTGCGTGCGTCTGTGTGTGTTTGCGTGTGTGTTTGTGTGTAATTTTGACAGCCATTCATTGTTCAAGCACGTCTGCTTGGACACAACAACAAAGTTATTCTTTTTTTCCGATTTTCTGGATATCTTTTCCATTCACCGAGCGGTCTTTTTATATTAGATGTCATTTGTATAGAATGGCGTGCAAATGTTTTTTAAGCAATATTCTTTTCGGACGCTATCTATCGAAAGGGGCGATTGTTTTTATGGTTTTCTCTTTGTTTTTCCTTTTTTATGCCTGGTGTTTATATATATTGTTTAACTTATATATATATATATATATATATTTTTTTTTAATGTGTATATATATGAGGCTTGGTGTTTATATATATATATATATATATATATATATATATATATATATATATATATTTAATTGGTATATATATATTTTAAA
Organism: Euprymna scolopes; assembly: GCF_053919585.1. NCBI lineage: Eukaryota > Metazoa > Mollusca > Cephalopoda > Sepiida > Sepiolidae > Euprymna > Euprymna scolopes. Next base: position 78,663,355 of record NC_136491.1, on the reverse strand, counting down.
TTGGCATGAAGTTTAGAGGGGATTAATTTTATTCAATTTCAATTTCTTATTCATATTTTATTTAACTAGTTTCTTGTTAGTTATTAAATACTGTTATTACATGCACCGGTGTTAAATGGGATCCGGTTTTAAAAGGGGCGCAGTGTTTTTTTTAAGTATGGCTTCTAGTAATTTTAGTCGTCGTGTGCTGTTGGTAACGTATCAAATTTACGTTTCTCGCTGTTTAAGATGAGGATTGGTTATTTGTATTATCTCATCTTGAGTGTGATTGTCACGACGTTTCGGTCGATATAACCTCCGACCTTCTGCAGTTGTATCTTGTCAAACTCGAGAATATTTCTATCGAAGTCGAGAATGTCTCTGCTGAACTCGGGAATTTGGACAGAATTTCGAGCGGAACCCTTTATTTTCTTCACGGGGGTAGCGTGTTCTCGTTCCGTCGGCCATGTCTGGGTAGAGGTCGTAAGTAATTCGCAAATGTATGTTTCGTTCACCCAAAAAATGTCAAACTTCAGGAGAATATCACTTTTAAAATTGAAATTTTCCCAGTACTCTAACCACTTGCGGACAATTCTAGCACGGATTTTAGGAGCCTTAAAACTATTTTTATTTCAAGTTGAAAATATCACCATTTATCAGTAATTATTACTATATATTTATGTATATTTATCTGTATAATCATTTACTGTATATATAAATCTTTGTACTCATTACTTGCATGTATTATCTATTGTTTATAATATGAATTTAAGAATTTAATATTTGTGATTTGAAAAAGTTACATTTCAAATATAGAAATTTTATTGCATGCAAGACAAAAAATACAGTATAGTTAAATATATTTCCTTAATCCATGTTAACAAATAATTAGCAACTATCATATTTATATATAGTTATATAATTATATATAATTACATAATTATTAGCAAATATATTATATAATATTTCCTCCGAGGAGATGTATAAACATAGAAAAATCATGGGTTAAGGATATATTTTATTATACTGTATTCTTTGTCTTGCATACAAGAAAATTTCTATATTTGAAATTTAACTTTTCAAATAACAAATTTTAAACTCTTAATTTGATATGTATTTGCTCTGTCTAGTATATTGAGCAATTTTATTTAGCTGGCATGGTCTTATATAAAATTTTGCATCCAATAATATTTTGTAGGACTGATAATCACTGGATTTGAACACCAGTAAAAATAAAATAAAAATGCCAGTGATGGTTGACGTTATGTTGTTTGTAAAAGAGAAAAACAGAATGGATTTATACAATGGCGATTAACGTTTCGTCCCTATTGCAGGGGACAGCAGAAGAAGCTACCGGCAAATGTTCAAACATCACCACTAACACAACCCTAAAAAATTATCGACAAGATGACTCGGATTTCACAAAGGGCTTCATACAAGGGATAATACCATTAACAACTACTCAACCTCAAGAATTATCACTACCAAAGATATACATTGATGCCTAAAATCTTTTAACAAAAAGAAAGCTATAATCATTTCACAAGCCGATAAAGGGGGTTGAATAGTCATCATAGAAAAAGATACATATCTAAAGAAAATGCACACACTACTATCAGACGGAGATACATATACGCCGATAGACTTAAAATCTATACAAAGAGATATCGACACCTTCAATAAATCTATAAAAAAAAAGCTTATCAAAAACGATAAAAACGAATAAATTACATAGGATACCACCCCACTATTTCTGTATTATACGGTCTCCCCAAAACACATAAAGAAAACCTCACTATGTGACCCATAGTCTCTACATCGGAAGCGTCACTCATAAATTAACACGAGCTATTGCCCAGATTTTAGCTCCATCAATGGGCACTATTAGCACTTCACGTATTAAAAACACTGGCGGCCTTCTAAATAAAAAAATAATATGGACATACAAAACAAAACCATGCATAGTTTCGATATAATTTCCCTATGCACCAATATTCTCATAAAAAAAGTTATTTAATCTACTCCACAAAAACTTAAACAAAACTATAAGCCGATCTACCTTTTTCCTCGGACACATTAATACAAATAATAAAACTAATCACTGATAGAACCTATTTTCAATTCAATAATTCCTATTACAGACAAAATTTTGGATCCCTATGGGGAACCCTGCAACCTCTCCCCCACAGAAGAGACGTTGCGAGCCTATCCTTGTTTTATCGTTATTTCTATGGTAGGTGCTCGTCTGAACTCCAATTTCTGGTTCCCCCTCGCCAATTTTTCACGAAATACACTCGTCTAGCTGAACCCAATGTGAAAAATTTTCCCCACTCTTTATCTGTGCCTAAATCAAAACGGTGATTCCATGAACAAAGCTTCTTTCTTATAACTACACGCCTGTGGAGCTCTGTTCCGTCTGCCTGCTTCCCACCGGACTACAACTTGGATGTCTTCAAGTCCAACGTTAACAAATTCTTAATGAACCGCCCCCTTAAGTAAACACTTCATCAAATCTCTACACTAACGTAATGTACTTTCAATAACACTTATCCCTGAGTGGCTTTCGGGCCTTGATATGTGGTGACCACTGTGTAAAAAAAAAACCCTTTTAGTGGAGTACTAGCTTGCTTATTTCTAGAATTCCGAGAGACCAAATCTTTCAAATTCAGACTACCTAAAAACTGCACATACTTTAGATATGTAGACGATATCCTTATTTTTCTCGTCATAAACGCGCAAATATAACAACGTAGAACTAATTAAATTCAGTAGAACTATCCATAAAATTGACACGCGAATCCGAACACGACAACTCCCTAGCTTTTTCTAGATATACTCATCATCAGATTAGAAAACGATCTGAGTTTAAAAGCACATAGAAAGGCAACAAACAAAAATGATTATATTCACTACTACTCGCACCACAATGATAAAATAAAGACTGGCATGATCATTATCTTTTTTCTTGCGTGCCAGCAATATCTTAATGATGAAATTCAACATATTACGAATGTTTTAAAAACATTACAGTACCCGTTCTATTTCATTTTTCACGCACAGAAATGAGCTACGAAAATACACTATAATATAAATAGACAGAGAAATAAAACAAATACCTCCCTATTAAAAAGACATTTTTTCATTCCCACCCACACTAAAAATAAAAAAATCTACGACACTCTTAATAAACTTGGTTTTCCCTTGATACAAACAACCCCCACAACAATAAAACACATTAAAAACTACCAACACTTTCCCAAAACGCTCACATTCGACGCCGGTATAAATTCCATCCTATGTAACAATTGTCAGCAAGAATACATACGTGAGACACAGCGTAAATTGAAACTAAGACGTTACGAACACAGAAGAGGAATGGTATAAGGAATGGTAACGTCCTAAATGCACTCTTTTGCCATCCTGCGAAACACGATCATTCATTTAATTTAGATCATGCGAAAATAATAAAATTCGTGATAGATAGAGCCAAAACAAGACTTTTAGAATCAGCACTGATATTAAATACTAATACTGTTACGCAAAGAAAGCGCATTTACAATTTAGCCCCTAATATAGGGAAAATAATAACAAAAGAACACAATATAAACACAGATCCTGGTTAATTCATACTATTGCTCCACGCCGTTTTTCCTTAAATAATTTACGCAAAATAAGATTAGAAAAATAAGTGCACACAGGAATTTAAATAACGCATTTTTAAAAGTGTGTATATATATATATATATATATATATATATATATATATATATATATATATATATATATATTGAACAAACATACACACCAATTTATAGCTTCTTTCCCATTATGGGTAGGATTATAACACTGTTTCCTTTTCACTTACGTATGATCTATGAGCGTTTTTTTCTTCTGCATTTTTCCTTTAAATAACCTGAGGATATCCCTGCAATAAGGACGAAATGTTGGTCACCATTTTATAAATTCATTCGGTTTTGCTATTTTCAAAACTATATATATATATATATATATATATATATATATATATATATATATATATATATATATATTGTAAGATTAAAAAAATATCAAGCTACTTTAATACCGTTTTGGGAGTTCTAGAGGATACATAGTGTAATAATACAGTTGTTCTCTAAGTTCAAAATATACAGCTGTCTAAGTTTTTAATTTCTTATCTTTCAATATTAGAATATGTTACAATATTATTTTCGTTTGCGATTAATGAGTCTCAAAAATTATGTTTGCTGCATTTTACTCACTTACTCATCAGATTTACACCTTAAAAAACTAAGAAAATCATAATTTTGTGCAACGTTCATGGCTTATAGAACCGAAACACAATGCTACTTTTGTTGTTACAAAGATTACGACCATATTGTATTTATTTATCTAATTTGGATAATTTTCTTATATTTATGAGTTATTATTGTTATTTTGAATTTTTTCTTTTTTTTTTTTTTTGGATTTTCTCTATATTCGTTTGTTTATATTTTATTGAATTATATTTCAACTCCAATTTTTTAGTTATATTAATTTCTAATTATTTTATTTATTTTTTTAGTTTGAATCCTCTTAGGAAAGTTTATGGTTTTACTTAAGTATTTAACTCCACCATCTTTTTTTATTTCTTTTGTTTACTTTCTTCGATGGCTTGGTTGATATTTAAATCAAAAGTAATTCAATTAATTTTGTTAACATCGTCCCTAATTATGAGATGATTTCTTATATGCACATATATTTTGATATTTTAGATTAATTTTATTTACAGTGTTTGTGCCGTTTTAATGTAATTATTAAAATTTAATTTCTTTCTTTCTATTCTTAAGATTATTAACAGTCAATAGGAAACAACATATGTCAACCCGATATCTTAGAATCAATTTTAACTTATTCAATCCTTATTAGATTTGAGTTGGCTGTATCTAAATGTATTTTATTCCTATTTTATTAATTTTACATTTTCGATGTAAATTTAAATCTATTATTGAATGCCTATTTTTTTTTACACAGTGATCACCACTTATCAAGACCCGGAAGCCACTCAGGGAAAAGGGTTATTGCAAGTACATTACGTTAGTGTGAAGATTTGATGAAGTGTTTACTTAAGGGGGCGGTTCATTAGGAATTTGTTAACGTTGGACTTGAAGACATCCAAGTTGTAGTCCGGTGGGAAGCAGGCAGACGGAACAGAGTTCCACAGGCGTGCAGTTCTAAGAAAGAAGCTTTGTTCATGGAATCCGCGTTTCGATCTAGGCACGGATATAGAGTGGGGGGAATTTTTCACAGTGGATTCAGCTAGATGAGTGTTTTTCATGAAAGATTGGCGAGGGGGGACCAGAGATTGGAGTTCAGACGAGCACCTGCCATGGAAATAACGATCAAACAAGGATAGGCTCGCAACGTCTCTTCTGTGGGAGACAGGTTGCAGGGTAGAGAAAAGGGCATCCCCCACTAAGCCACGAAGTCTATTTTGTACTCTGTCAAGGCAGGATAGGCTGTTTTTAGCAGCTCCTGCCCAGATATGGCAGCAGTATTCCATCCTTGGACGTACATGGCTTTTATATAGATAGAGAATTACGTCTGTAGTGAGATATCTTCTGGAGCGGTAAAAGGATCCCCCCATCTTTCCAGCGACCTTGGCAACATACTTGATGTACGTGTTCCATTTCAGATCAGGAGTAAAGGTCAAACCGATAAGCTTGTCAAAACACGGGGCCTCTCCCAGACGGGAGCCATCCATCACAATTGATGCCAGATGGGGATCAGAGCGTTGATGATGTAAGGATAGTAGTCTGGTTTTGGATGCATTAAAGGTAACCAGCCGCATCTTCCCCCACTGAACCACGCGCTCGAGATCAGAGGAGAGAGAATCAGAGAGAACTTTGTCATTTACAGCCTTTGATGTGTTGCCGTAGATGGTCGTATCATCAGCATAGATGTCAACGAATGAGTTAAGTATGTGTTTAGGGAGGTCATTGATGTAGATCAGGAAGAGTGTTGGGCCCAGGATTGACCCCTGAGGATTCCAGCATTTATATTGCAGGCCTCCGATTTTTGTCCATCTACCACTACTCTTATGAGCCTATCGGAGAGAAATGATTTAATGATTGAGAAAACATTTCCAGTTATACCGTAGCTGGAAATCTTGTGAAGTAGACCCTTATGCCATACCTTATAATCACTTACTCTATTTTTTGCGTCTACATTTTCTCCTGGTTATTTTTAATTTATATTTAACTATGCATTTATCTTTGTTTTTACATACATTAGGTTATTAAAGTTAATTTTTTTTAATCAGTCCAAATATGCCATGATAGCTACTTTCAGATTTTCGTTTCACACCAGATATATTGTCTACTTATTTATTTATATATTATAAATTCTTATTTACTAACATCCTTAATTAACCGATTTAACCTATCTCAATGACTTTTCCGTTTAATAATTTTACATCTTATAAGTATTTAATAAGCTTGATATTGCAAATCAGCTTAATAATATTTCTCCACGTTTGTTAATACTACTGTATCTAAATTAATATATTCTTGAAATTTTCTCATTCTTACCTTCTTTCATTCCAATTCACAACCACGTTAATTTCTACTTTCTTTAGATGCCTCTTCCCAATCCTCTACAATGTATATGCGTATGTATTTTTTTAAATGTAATTTATACTTTTTCAATGTTTATCTATCTCTTAGTATGATTAAGTGTAATGTTTCTTTCTTTGATTCATACTGGTTCATTCTATATTGTTTATTCTATATGTTAATTCTATATATGTTTTTCTATAACTGTATTTTGTGATTAGATTATAATCAGACTAGTATATTTCGGAAATTCATCAAGTATACTCATACTATGTACTCATGCTATTTTTTTAAATTGATATTTGTTTTAGTTAACTGAGTTCTAAGATATTTTGTTGCTATGATGTTGACTCGATTAATTATTAAAGGCTAATTATTTTTTTTAATTAATTAACCAACATTTTACTATTATTTTAGACTGGGAATGCACATCTTAAATCACAATTCTATTATATATATTACTTAACAGTTTAACAGCTTTACAGCTTAACGTACGATTATATTAGATTATTTTTTTTTATTCTCTACCTTTAGGAGAAAATTTATAAATTTTATGAATGATCTATCTTTGGTAAATTATTGCCTTGAGGGTTTTATGTGTTTGTGACAATTTATAATGCTCTTAATTATATAAAAGGTTTAAAATCTTATACCGAAGTTATATTACGGTTGTACGATATTATATCTTTAGAATATGTTATACTAAACATTATATGTTTAAGTTAAAGATTTAAATATTAGGTCGTCATAATTTACTTATTGAGTAAACCTTCCTTCAATGTTTATATTGTTTTTTGCTTCTAAACTTAACCATCTGATGATTAAATGATGAAAAATGCAACAAAACATAACTTTGCAGAATCATTAGTCGGGAAGGAAACCATATTGTAATAGTTATCTGAAAATAATAAATTAGCAGTCAAGAAAACTTTACATCTATAATTGGAGAATTATATATATATATATATATATATATATATATATATATATATATATATATATATATATATATATATATATATAACGTTCATCCAGCCCTTGAGTTTACGGTAGAAAAAGAAACAAATTCTAGTCTTCCATGTTTAAATGGTAATGTGTCCAAGCCATCCTCATGTTTTTTTACTTCTGTTTATCGTAAACCAACATTTACCACTCTCTATATGCGCTGGAACTCTTTTTGCCCCATAAATAAAAAAATAATAATTTAATTAAAACTTTAGTCCATAGGGCCTTAATGATATGTTCTAAAATTAATCTGGAAGATGAGCGTAAATTCATTACTAAGACCCTTTGTAACAATGGCTAACTCCTATATATTGCTGTAACTACCATTAATAAGAAAGTTTCCAATTTTTACAAATCTAAAGAAATTGTAGCTAATAGATGTCCTGTGTACCTTCGTCTACCTTGGCTAGATACTATCAGTGACCGGTTTGGTAAACAAATATTTTTGTCTGTACAACGGTGTTATTTTGCATCGAATCAACGCGTTGTTTTTTTTTTTCAACCAGACCTATGTTGTCGTCTATTTGCAAAGATGTTATCCTTCCTAAGCATAATAATAATATTATTTATTTATTCAAATGCAGTTGCAAAGCGCACTAGGTTGGGCGAACATCGCAAAGAGTGGGTTATCGTTTGAAACACAAGTACTATCAAAGATTCGGTATGCAAATTTTTCACCATCGGATGTTCTGAGTAATACGTATCGTTCTTCGATTTGCGAACACGCCATAAATAACCATACGTGTGCCACGAATTTCATTGCTGACATGTTTACGATCTTGAGTAAGTCGCACTCACCCTTTCATCTAGAATTTTGAGATATTCTCTGTGAAAGCAAAATGAACTCTTTTAGGACGTAATTTGGTTTCTATGTAATTTTCCACCCGCTTATTTTTTTTGTTTACTCCCCCGCCATATTCCTGACTATTCTTGCTTTTTAATCAGATTTTCCTCGATTAAACTCTGTTGAATGAGGGTTGGAACCTGGTTAGCTGAGTTTTATTTTAATTTTTTTTTTAAATTATCATATATATATATATATATATATATATATATATATATATATATATATTGGAAAAACTTCAAACTAACTACGAAAATCGCCATTTTTACACATTTGAAAATAATTTCTGACGAAGACGCATCACAGACCGTCTGAAACGCGCGTAAACGATTTCAATGACTTAAAAACATTATTACAATGATCCAAACATAATTCTCAATGAAAAACCAAGACACGGAATAATAAAATAATGTTAAAAAATACACATTGTTGGTGACTACTCCCTTATTTAAATATATATATATATATATATATATATAAAGAGAGAGAGAGAGAGAGAGAAGTGAAATATGAGTTATTTTCTAACAATTTATTGCTTTTGGTGTGATATAGTTACTATCTTTAGTGACATTTACGAACACCGGTAAGATACTTGTCCATGTATGGCTGAGCATTGAAGGATTCCAAAGTGTTGAGCCACACTAATAAATTGCGTTTATAAATAAACACGATATGGAATTTACTAACATAAAACACTGGATTCTATTTAAATTCAATTCCATCAAGCATGACACACAAGCGCTAAATAACTATACTGATGTACACAAGGGCCGGTAAATAATGAAGCCAACCATGACTGATTTATATTAATATGCGTGTGAATTATGTTTTTCATGTAGTCAGATCTGCTGTCTCCGTTACTGCACTTAGGGAACCTCCACAACCGAATAGCATTAAATATTTAGAATGAAAAAAGCACACTATATTCCAGGACTTGTCTGATAACGGTAACGTTTATATTCGGTCTTACACGGTATTAAATGTTAATTGGAAATGATTCAATCTGTGATACTCATACCGGATGTTTTTTTGTAGTTGCTTATTTACTTTTCTACTTAAAACTTGTTAATGTTATCGCGAGTTGTTTGTACCTTGGTAACTGTCCTGGAAGTGTTTTCTATTCTAAACATTGTTTATTTTAATGGAACTTTGGAATAATTGCAAAATCTTTTCTACAGATGTTTTTTAACGTTTTTATCTTTACTTTTAAGAACGTCCAATCGTACTGCCGATTAAGACCCCGTGGAAATTAGACAAAACAAGATATGTAATACGGATCCGTCCAAATGTCTTTAAAAAGTTAACAAACTTTTTCATATTTATTTGTAATTATGTTACTGATATATTTATAAGTCAACGTAATCGATAAATGTAACCTTCACATGGTAATTGCTGAAAAAGAATGTAGCAACGATTATTTTTAAATTCAATCTGATACATAAGAATACAACAGGAGAGAAAATAATAAACTAAGGTCATGTATGGACATTTCTATATAAGCTATCATCATAAATATAGCGGAAGGACTGTTGTATTAGTCCGAACACCACAGATAATACACCGATTAAAGTGTTTGTGGGATCCATTTAAAACGCTTTTATAATCACCTCTCCACACGTTTTGTTATATTTGTAATGTATACATATTTTTGACTTCGATCATCGCTTTCTACACAAAAGTATCCAATCCTTTATTAAATGACACTTCATTTATATCGCTTAGAAGCAAAATAAAAGAACACATATGTTTATAATAAGAGTATTATTATTATTTTATATGAGCGACATGATAATTTTGAAATCCTTAGCCATGAATTATTTTAAACTCCGTCTTCCTATTTCAGTCCTTTCAATTTTTGTTTTAATTCCGACGGTGATATTCCTACAATTATGTTGATCTTCATATATATCTGAATAGTTACCTCTCCTTAAATTTATAGTCAGTTGAATTTTAATGATTCCGGAGAACTGTATGTTATTATTATTCACTAGGATTACGCAAATTGTAATTTCATATTGCATATTGTAAATATCATAGAAAATTAATCTTTGAAATTTGTAAAAAAAATCCTAGCTTAACATCCAGTAAATGATATATATATATATATATATATATATATATATATATATATATATATATATATATATATATATATATATATACTAGCAGTTAGACAACAAGTTGACCAAGGGTAAATAAATTATTGTCACTGAAATCAGTTAAATCGCCCATTTTCCAATTCAATTAATTGCTTACTCTAGTGTGGAAGCAATCGCGATGCATCAGGATGAAGCTTCACATGCTTCCACGCAGTGACTTAGTCCACAATATATCATATTGTGCATTGGACTGTAGATCAAATATGCGCTCCGCAGAAAGCACAAACAATTTTAAGCAACTTGGAAACATCAAGAAGAAAAACGAAAAGAAAAAATAAGAGGTGAGTTCGAAAAGTAGTTAAAATTTCTCATCCATCCTCGCTTTAGGGAAGTCTTTTTTGATACTGACCCCACATATCGAAAGCTTAGAGGAGCGTGCAATATGTAATGCCCCTGGCCCACTTCCAGTTGTCTAATCTAGCTGAAATATGTCATGTGCAAAGATTTATGTCTATATGGGTTATGTGGCAAATTAAAGCTCTGAACTAATTGTGGTTTCTATTTGACAGGTGTTTGAACTGAGTCAGATGTGAAATGGAGCCTGTTGAATGTCGAGCAGTGATCCGGTTTTGTTATTTGAAAGGACGCACACCACAGGAGACTTTTGATGAAATGAAAGAAACTTATGGTGATAATGCTTATTATATGACCTTGTAAAACGCTGGCATCGTGAATTCAAACATAGCCGGAAGTCTGTGGAAACAGCTCCCAGACCTAGTCGCCCCCTTCTGCTATTGATGTAGCATCTGTCCGTCAAGTTGAGGCAGCCATTTTGGAAGATTGGCGCATTACTATTCGCCAAATAGGCCAAAATGTCAAGATTCGTACGGGGTCTGTGGAAACTATAATCATGACCATTTGCATATGCATAAGGTGTCTGTCAGATTGATTCCCAGGTTGCTCACACCATTCCAGAAGCGACAACGCATCGAGTGCTCGAGGATGAATTTGAAGATCTGCCAAGAAGATGAGCCAAAGTTTTTCAAAAGACTGATTACACAGAATGAAACCTGGGTCCATCACTATGATCCAGAGACCAACGCCCAGTCAATGCAGTGGAAGTACTTGGACTCACCACCTCCAAGGAAGGCAAGGGTGCAGCCCTCTGCTGGCAAGGTTATGCTCACAGTCTTCTGGGACCAGGGCGGAGTAGTGATGACAAATTTCCTGGCAAAGGGTACCACAATTACAGGAGCCTATTATGCTTCACTTTTGAGGAAATTAAAGGGAATCTATCAAAATCAAGAGGCGGGGCAAGATCAGCACGGTATCCCGCAGGATAACGCTCCTGTCCACAACTCGCATGTAGCCAGGTTCGACGCACGGGCGTTTGGTTACTAAATCCTTCTCCATCCTCCCTACTCTCCTGACCTTGCACCTTCTGACTTTCACCTCTTCCCAGCCATGAGGTTATTTTTTGAAAGGAAAGCGTTTCCCAGATGATGCAGCCTTGATTTCTGAAGTCACGTCGTGGTTGGAGGGCCAACCTGGGGTGTTCTACAAAAACGGTCTCCAGAGCTGCTTCAAACGATGGGAGAAATGCATACCTCTGGGTGGTTCCTATGTAGAAAAATACTAATAACTGTGGCAAGTCTCGTTGCTCTACTACTATGGGAATGGGTCAGGGGCATTACTTATTGCACGCCCCTCGTACAACGTCACAAACACAACTGTCACGGCTTCTCATTACTTCCCTTAGTTTCCCTTTCTTACGCAGAGTAGCTTTCTTAGCCGTACACCGACTTTCTTTTCTCCTGCACAACATGCTGTCCCAGCGGTAGCTTATCTTTTTTCGCTCCCATCTCGACGTGTTTCCCCGATACTGTAAGTCATTTTTCTGTCTTTTTTTGGTATTTGTTTCTCTGAGAGCCCACTTAAGCTAAATTACCGATCATAAGACGAAAACTTGTGCCTTCGAAAAATGTAATCCTCTGCTGGTTGTGGGTTTTGTAAAATTAAGTTTTGTTGCAATTAAACTTATATGGTTTCCGCTCACAAAGTTGAATTTATTTTATTTTTCATTAATAAATATTTTTAGGCTTTAATCAGAGAAATAACAGCAACAACGACAGTAAAGAAAGCAATTCAAAATTCTGATTGTTTTTATATGTTTAATTCGTTATATTTGTTTTAGTTTTAATTGTTTCGTTTTGTTTTTTTTAATTTTAATTTCGTTCCTCATGTATGTAAAGTTAATAAAAAGTTATTTCGTTACATTAGTTTTGTTAGGTTTGTTTTATCTTTTTAGACTTGCACCCCTAAAAACTGGCAAAACGTAGTTTTACAAAACTCATAACCAGCAGAAAATTCAATTTTTTGAAAGGGCAGGCTTTTTGCTTTATCACCGGCAAAGTAGCTTCAGTGGATCCTCAAAGAAACAAAGACCTTTTTTTACAGAATGTATTGACTTCTGATTTCTTCACATCGTTATTTGAACTCACATTTTCATTATCTTGGACTTTTTGGCGTTTCCGGTTTCGCTCTCTTACCGACTTGTCAGGCAGTCACTGATTTTCTCTTTTTTCGTTTCTTTTTCAGTTTTTACCTTCTTCTATTTTCAAAAAACCTCTCGATAAGCAAATTGTCTTCATAAAGTGATAAATAAAAAATGTTGTTCCCGTGACGCCCTAAGCAATGATAGATGGGAAATTTTAACTATTCTTCGAACACACCTCTTATTCTTTATTTATTTTATCTAATTTTACGTTTTCTCTCTTGTAGACCCTATATCTATATTGCTTTTTGCTATTGTGTATTTTTTAAATGAAAATTGACTTTTATAACTAAAAGTATGAATTGGGTAATACGGTACAGGGGACAGGTTCCCTTATGATAACTGTTTTTATTGATATTTTATATTTTTCGTTGTGTTTGATTTTACTTTGACGTTTTACTTTTTTAGATTGCACATTTTAAAATGGCTAGTGTTTCTGCAACTAAGAAAAAAAGAAGGGCGAGTGTTTCAAGAAAAATTGCCACTACAGTATTTTGTACAGAAGTGAAAAGAAATACATATCGTTTAATTTGCAATAACCATATTTCTAAGCCGAACGCGTAGAATCTGTAAAGACATTATGCAGCGAATTATCTGTTTTATAATAAATATGAAGCGCACATTCATGTTTCAATGCTCGAAGAATATGGTTGGCAGACATAATGATGTTGCTGTCAAGTTACAAGCAAAAATAAAGAAGTTACATCCGGAGTTATCATTTCCACATTTCCACTGATAATTCATCAAAAAAAAATTTGTGTTCAAAGATTTTAAAATTGGATCATGTGCTTAGTGTAGTCATAACGAAAGTGAACTATATCAGACGCTCTCAACCACCATCAATTCAACCAGTTGTTAGAAAATATCGATAATCAGTTCACAAGTGTTCCATTCTACAAAGATCTACGCCAGTTGTCAAGTCACAAAGTGTTGAAAAGATTTTATTTGTTAATACTTTTTTAATCACTTTTTTGCAGATGAAATGAAGGATGAAAGTTGGCTCCAGGATTTAGCTTTTGCCGTGGACAATACAGCACAATTAAGCGATCTCAATTTGGAATTACACGTTCATCACTCAGTTGTATGAGAACGTCAAATGCTTCATTACAAAGTTGAGATTATGGAAGTCACTAGTCTAAAATGAAAGTTTAATTCATTTTCCTACGTGTAAAGAGATAAAAAGTAGTACTAATACTAAGTCAGCACGAAGTTTTGCCAAGTATGGCATTCACGTGGAATCGTTGTCAAAGGAGTTTACAAAAAACATTTCGTGATTTCTCATATTCCGAAAAGGTTTTAAAATTTCAGAAAGTCTGTCACATGGATTGTGGCAATGTTTTGTTCCACCTATTTGTGCAAACAATTATTTTCCTTCATGAAATTAATAAATACTTCTCAGAGACCTCGGTTGACTGACAAACACTTATCTTCTCTTATAAAGCTACGAAATACACAGAAACTTCAGCCAAATACACCAAAACTTTTCAAGAACAAGAGTTGTCAAACTCTAGGGCAAAACACGAAACATGTTTGAGAACATGATAATAAATGTTAATTTTGAATTATGATAATTTATTTGCATTGCATTTGTGACATTCAGATACATATTGGTTTTGTATGTTGCTTGTTACATTTTCGTTATATAGAAATAAAGAACGGATTTATATGTCATGCAAATTACCTTTGTTATATTATTTTGTTAAACTACACGTACTTTTAACATGCATTCTGGCATGTTTCTAAATTACCGGTAAAAGAAACATATTCATGCCAACACAAACTGATTCCTGTGGCTCCAACGGCTCTGAGTTTGACATGCCTGCTTAGAGTACCTACTGTTCCGGTTATCACCATGTTTATATATATAATGGCTTGGATTAAAGTTTAAAATGCAAATGGAAAATATCATGCTTTAATTGTACTAGTAACATGAACATTTACTTGTAACGAGTATCCTGAATAGCAAAATTCTACTGATGATTTTATAAACCTGGCTTTACTGCTTGATCGGTGAAAATAGCTTGACTTAATGCTTAGAATAAAAATAGTCAAGTGTAATGATACGCTTGTGCTTTAAACAGAAACCTTCATTTCGAAAGCGCACCTGTCATATCAAAGAACCTACTGTCGATTTTACATGACGGATCTTTTAACTTTGGGCAGTAAAAACTTCTCAGATACACTTGTGATGTAAGGTTGTGTAAGGTGATAACTTTTGTCACAATCATCTGTTCATTCTTTGATCGAGTTATTTTCATTATCGATTATCGATATATATTGAATATACCCCTGATACAAAAACTTATTGCGAACATTGCCGGGCAAATACAGTATTTTCCTGGTCAACTTCATCCTGGTCAACTTCATCAAATCGACCCAGCTGTTTCGAGTCTATATAGAATGAACTCACTCATAGATGCAACATATCTTTTTATAATTGTATATATATATGTATTTTGTGTGTGTGAGTTTGTGTGTGTATGTGTGTGTAACAGAACAATGCTATATCGATATCATCTTAAAAGTTCTCGCCGACATTACGTGGGCACACGCCCATCTTACAAGTATGTTGTTCTTTTCCTTGCCACGTGGGGCATTTATCAACCCATCTCCTGTGAAGCAAATCTGCGTACACTTGCTCATTTTGCATATGTGCTGATGGTTGTTGCTGCTGCTAATACATTCGTATGTAAGCTATCCTATAGCTACTGCTGACTTTCTCACATACGCTTATATGCGCTCTATTACAATATAATTTATTATTGTTGCAGGTTGCCCCCACCCCTTTTTTTCTGAAAACTTGAAAAGATAGTTAAACTAAAACACACTTGCAATTCGTGACATATGATCCTGTAAAAGCAAACCATTGTTTCCAGTCTGAATTAAAATCAACAGTATCCTTCCATCTTCTTTCCGTTAAGATTCAATCTTTCTCTGTAATTTGTTTTCAGTCCATTTTTATCTTCCACTTCTACCGTTTTTATAACGGATCCGCTAGGATTAGAAATTCATCCTGAAACCAATCTTAAGGCATCTTTGAGCAAGCTTAGATATGTTTGGCTGATTATGCAGAACTTAAAGGGCGAAGAAGGAAAGCGTAAAAGCTGTCGAGTATATATCAAAGATACGATAAGTGTTTAGATCTCTTGACGGTTGTTACCCGAATACTTTAATAGGCTAATAATCCTTCATTAAAATGAAACACACACAAACACACACATATACATACGTATATATATATATATATATATATATATATATAAAGCAAATATTTAAATGCGAAATAATATTTTAAGTTTACTATATAAGTATCATTCAATAAAAAAGGCTATTTTATTTAATTCTACATTTCTATGATAATATGGACCATATTAAAAGTGACTAACTTGTATAAATATTGCTAATTCCATATTCCTTTCTGAATACGTTAATATTTTGTTTATTTAAGGAATATATATTTTGTTATTTTCAAAATTGTCCTAATTATATGTAAAAAGTAAGATAGATATCAAAGGAGCTTTTCGCTTCGGTTATAATCACGCCACTCTTTGTACTACAGTGCCGAACTACATTGCTTTTTCCTGTTATTATCTCTGATATAACAAAAACAAAAAGGACATTTTTTTCTCTTGAAACTATCGAGAATATATTATTATTAAGTGATCACTTCCTACTCACATGTTTTACGCTCATCACGGTCGCTTTCTACTAAAGCGTGTTCGTCGCTCACAACACATACATTTTATCACGTCTTTCCAATTATTAAATGTTTCCTACTCGACGAACTCTTTCAAATACGTATGCGTACTGAAACTATAGCTTAAGGTTTTCTCCTGTACAAATTAATTCTCCCCTCTCTACTTAAAAAAAAAAAACAACATTTTTTCGGTTACTTTTCAGTATGCGGCCGGTTTATTTTTACCTTTCTATATATTACTTTTTTATACACAACATATAGCAATTACAGTTACATTTGTGTACTGCTTCCTTATTCTGCATCATTTATTGGAATAACGGTTTAACTTGAATACCCTTCCTAACAATGCATATTACGATTGCGGATGAACACTTTAAAATATGACTGCCTACTCATCCTTCAATCATTATCATAAACCGTAGTTTGTCATATTTTCATATTCACTTGCCTTCAAATTTATTTTCTACAACATGCGCTTCTTTGAAAACATTTCGTACTCACGAGCGTCTCCTATATTTAAAGCATACACATTTCGCCCCATTTTTTACATTCCATAGGACACTGTCTGCTTTGTCCATTTTTGGATCTTATTACAGTTTTCCCGACTGTTCACAGTGATCATTAAGTTCGTTATTTGTAATATTCAAGTTGGAATTATTATTATTTGCAATGTAGTTTATTACTATCATTATTATTTTTTGCATTATTCTTATTCTTATTGTTATTAGTGTTTTAATGCGGATTATTATTTTTGCATTCTTCTTCTTCTTATTATTATTATTATTATTGTTATTATTATTATCATCATTGATATTAGTGTTGTCACTATTAGCATTAATATTAAGGTTGCTATCATTATTAGTTGTAAGAGGAGTATTAGTAATTGTATTAGTAGTCGTATTCTTTCATTATGACTACTTTTCCATGAGGTGACAATAACAACTGTCACAATAGCAATGACCACCACCGATTAAAAAAAAATAATAATAACTACAAGCCATATTTATGCGTATTTTTTCTATCACATACTTTTTACATGAAAACTGCATGTTCACACACACCCAATAAATTATAACAGGTACAGTAATGTTGATAAAAGTTGTTATAATTGCTTCTTCTTCTTCTTCTTCTTATTAGTATTATTATTATTATTATTTACTTACTAGGAGTAGTCAGACAGGCCATCACCAAGTATTTCTCTTTGAGAACAACTTGCGAGCTTCGCTTGAGTTTGAGTGAGAAAAAATTGGCCCGGATCCCAAGTACCAAGTACCCTCCACGTCTTTAGATAAAGTTTGAAAATGAATTTGCGTTATCGCAACAGTACTAAACATAGATTTTTTTGTTGGCATCAACCGTTAATCTTCACTGACATTTTGGTGGCAAGAAGCTTACCCAACCTCCCAGGCCTCTTTCCACTCATCCTGTAAAAGTCTTGCTAGTTATTTATTTTATCGGTCTTTTCATCCTCCTTGACTCTAATTACTTATTTAGTGTGGTATCAGTTTATGATGACACGTGCACACAAATACACACGCAAAATGGGGGCAGGGACATGGGAAGTTACTTACAATTATACAGTTTCTGTTTTCAAGATTCCATGTAGTATTCCTTTGCGTTATACACTTGTAGCAGATTCTGTATGTCGGGCGTGTGCTAGGTTCCACATTCAAGCGGTGTTCTTAATATTTTAGCTGTTTTCAGTATCGTTATATATATATATATATATATATATATATATATATATATATAATTATATATATATATATATATATATATATATATATATATATATATATATATATATATATATATATCCATTCATTCTCATCTCGTCCATTATTATTTAAAAGCTTTTTTCGGTATTGTTCCTAGTGCTCCTTCTATTAGGGGTATCCTGACTTTCTTCATCTTCCATATTCCTTTCATCTCTCTAGCAATTTTCGTGTAAGTTTTCGCGTCTCTATCTCCATGATCATTACTCTGTGGTCTATAAGAACTGCAAAACCTATAATCTTTTTCTTCTTCATATTTATTATGACATCTGGTTTTCTTGCGTGGACGGGGGTTTTCCGCCTGTATATTGAAATCGTATGTGATCTTGTGACTTCCATTTTCAAGTACTGCTTCTGATTTCTGCTTGTACCATTTGTCAGAGTATTTAAGATGGTGTTGTCTATAATCCCTAGCTTACTGCCTTCTCCGCGTTATCGTGTGTAGTTTTATTTTCTTTTATGATAGTTTGCTGCATTTACTTATGTATTTTATGTTTCATCTTTTTTTCCACAGAGTCTATACTTGCTTTTGTCGTGTGTCTTGCTTTGATATAGTTGTGTCAAACTACGTTATCTTGTGCAGTTGTTATTGGGCGTTCAGTTTCTCTGTTTAGTCTTTCTTTTTGTAGCCATTTAGTTAGTCCCACACATTGCCATCCTTAGAAACTGTCTGTATTGCTGTTTCTCTTCACTTTTTTGTTTTCTCCTTTCTCTTTCTGTCCTGCTTGTTTTATAGTGTCCGTTATTTCTGTTATGTGTTGTCCATCAGCTGTCAATTCCAGTCTCCATGTTTTCATTGCATTTTCTATTACGTTGGTGATACTGGTTGGTATTTTATACATTTTTAGGCATTCTATTATCCATGCTTGGGGGATCCTGTCGTACGCCTTTTTGTAGTCGATCCATGCCATGGCTTAATTATTTCTCCTCCTCTTTACCTCCTTTAGGATTTTTGATCTATATATAACAGGGGATGTGTTCCTCTTTCCCCTTTTTGGCATCCTTTCTGCTCCTCGGGGATGAGTCCACGGTTATTCAGGGAGTGGTAGATTTGTTCCCTCAGTTGTGCTGTCAGTATTTTCCACATAGTTGGTAAGCACATGATTGACCTATAGTTGCTAGTGACGGTTCCTTTCTCCGTGTCGTTCTGTAGCAGTTAGTTCTACGTTTTGTCATCCAGTCTGGTACACTTGCTTCCTGTATCCATCTTCTCAGGTTTTGGTCTAGCCTTTCGTGTAAGGTTGTTAATTTTTTGAACCAGTATGCATGTATCCCGTCGTGCCTTGGTGCTCTCCAGCTAGCCATTTTTCCTATGGTTTCCTTTAGGGTTTCCTTGCTGATTTCATTCATTGTTCCTTCTTCTATTTGTTGCAATTCTTCTTTCATGTCTTTCAGCGATTCGGCATTTCTATTGTGATTTCATCGCTCTTCTCATATTTTACTCCATTAGATTTTTATTATTATTATTAGTAGTAGTAGTAGTAGTAGTAGTAATGCTAGTAGTAGTAGCAGCAGCAGTTGCTGTTTTAGTAGTAGCAGCTGCATATTAGTGTAACAAAAAGAACCCCATTTACATGAAATAAAATTCGAAACATTTGGACAACCTGCTTAATAATCTCAAGATTGTGCACACCGAAATGATATGTTCATCTGATACTGGTATGACCTCACTTACAGTCGCCTATACTTCTGGATGACCTAGTAGTAGTAATAGTAGTAAAAGTAGACCATTATTATTATTAGTAGTTCTCTTATTAGCTTTACGCGATTTCCAATAATAAATTACTGTTATTAATGATATTACTGTTGTTTTTATTATAACTCGCTGCCAGCCATGTTTACATGCAGTGTTACTAACATATTTCTATAACATAAGAAATGTTCAGCCATATACAACTTAAAATTAAGGTATTTAATCACTGATTTGTTGGGTGCATTGTTTGTTTTCTCTTATACTTTTTTCGACTATTTGCTTCTTTGTTGTTGTTTTTGTTGTTATTATTATTCGCTCACAAGGAGCTTTCAAACATGTCTTCAGAGATATTTTTCTTAAAACAGCCTATGATGTTCCCTGGAAGTCTCCCTAGGTTTCCAGTACTCTCCACCTCTTTCGATAACATTTGCAAATAAATTTGCTTCATCACAACTACTGTTTGCCATTGATCTCTCGTTGGAAGCAGATATTGTTTTCTTGCTGGGATTTAAGTGGCAATAAACCTCCCCAAGGTCCCAGTTCTCTTCGTACTTATTCGGCTGAGGTCTGGTCAGTTCATAGATCTTTCCTTCCTCCTTGACTCTACTTGGTTATTTGGTCTCGCTCTTTTTTTAGGAGGGGGGTCTAATAATGTGGCAATGAGGGGTATTATTATTATTATTATTATTATTATTATTATTATTATTATTATTGCCATGGTCAATAATCAACTTACTAAAGCTTATAAATATTATTATTATTAGTAGTAGTATTAGTAGTTGTTGTTGTTGTTTGTTGTTGTTGTTCTTGTTGTTTTTGTAGTAATGTTATTATTAACATTATTATTGTCAATTTTTTTCTTATTCTTATAATTACTGGTATTATCATCGTCGCCAGCATGTTATACATTTTACTTGACGACTTTTGACGATTATTGTTATGATTGTTATTAATATTTGTAAAAGTAGAATGCTAGAAAGAATGTTATCATAGCGAAATATACTATTAAAGATAAAATTATGGTATATTAAGTCGCCAACATGTTAACTTGGAGAAAAAAGTATCTTAGAACATAAATAAAATACGATACGTGACGAAAAGAGAATAATTTGTGTCTTGGCCATGTGAACTTAACGACGTAACAGGATAGCTCGGTAATACACGTAATAGTTTTGTTAGAGTTTGGAGTAAGACGCGTTTTGGAAGCTGGGTGAAACGCGACTTTAGCCTAATGTAGAAAATAACAACGTGTTGTAATTTGACTGGCAAGTCAAGAACAACTTATATCAAACATATAATTTATTGTTATGTGGTTTCCTTCAACATACACCCATCAGTACACGCCATTACACGCCAGCACATGTCAGACATCGTCAATAAACACCATTAAATACCAGTAACCGCCTCAATACTGTCAGTTCATGTCAGTGTCCGAATATTAAATAGAGAGATTTTCAGTTACGAGTATTCCAGTGGAGGCCGAAACCAGTGCTGGCAACCAGCCACTTCCGACAGTGCACGACGATGAGAGCCAGAAGTTTTCATGTTGACCAGGTGTCAGTGCTCGTAATGTTCCAGGACTGATAGAAGCCCCACAAATAACCGTAATTTAATTTGTTTTCGGATGGGGAGGCTTTACCGAATCTTTTCTGACTTTGTGTCACACTTCACCCGGGAAACGGTAGTAAATGGTTCCACTAGTTAAAGATAAATCGTATATATGTATCTAGTCTGGGTGCCCGGCATTGCTCGGGTATTTGGAGGTGTGTATTGAGCAAAAAAAAAGTTGGAAGTAGGCAGCCAGGCTCGAACTCATACCGCGAAGGAAGAAAAGAACTTAATATAAACGGGACGTCTTTGCCGTTGCGTCTCTCATCAAACAAGAAGTGTCTTAGGTTTAAATTAAGGCTAGTCAATCGAAAAGAGTGGAGTACTTTCGAAAATATCGTCGAATAAACGCGACCCCTCCTTGTAGAAATGTGCCCTGTTGAGGGTGAAGGAATAGGTGTTTTTAGCTAATTCATCGATATTTATCGTCCGACAAATACAGACAAATATAAACAAACCGATCTTGTAAAAATCCGTCGCCTCTGTCGAAAGTTTTAGGCACGCATACATACATACATACATACATACATACATACATGCATTTAAACAGACAGGGGATATTTATATTATAGATGGGGTATTAAATATATTTTATAAATAAATAGAAATGAAATATTAGTAGATTTTACAAAAACTAATATTGCAAAATTATGTTTGTTTGATGTAGGATTCTATGGGATTTTATAGGGGGGAATATTTATCGAAAAAAACGAACAAAAATTTAACCCTAGTATACCGTTACTTTAGCATAAAAACAATTCCTAGCCAATGTGTATCTCTGTTTGCACATCGGTATTTTTAAATATGTATCTATGGTGATAAAGGTACATGCGTAAGAAAGCATATTGATACCTTTGCATATATAAATGTGGAAATATATCAGTAAATCCATCTCATGATCAACGAGTATACGTAAGCGAATTATGCATCTTCATAGTCTCAATACGATCATTACATTTACTTGATAAAATTGACATTTAATGACTTCGGGCTATCGAGTTTCGCAGCATAAAAATAAATATATACTTCTGGCAACAAAATATGCTCGAGGCTTACGTTCAATAATCTTTTCAGGTAAAATGAGATCGCACTTATAATCTATTACCAGGATATGGAATGAATAAACAGGAACGTTTCAAACGATTCTTGTAAACTAGGCATACATTTTATTGCTTTCGATAATAAAGCTGACATTACTCAGTTGGAGACTAGCTATCCGATCAGCGTTGCTCGGTCGTGCAATAAGCGATATTGTAGTTAAACTTCTGTAGATCTCTACATATTATTATATAAGTAATTGTGCGTGTAATATTTTATTGTACCCAATATATAGTAGTGATTCCAAAGTGGAAGACAAATATGACCTCGATGCAATTATGTAGAATCGAAACCAGAATATTTAGCTCTTCAGCTTTAGTCATTACCAGTGAAGCTACCGTTATCAAGATAAGTAATAGTAAAAAATGAAAAGGCTTTAATTTATAAAGGTATATATTTGCGTATGTTTACAAGATTACTTTAAGTCAACGTATGCCTGCACTGACACGTTGATTTTTTTTCTAATTTGAATCTATTAACAGCTACTGCTAACAGCTTTTATATAAAATATATTAAATGTCCACAGAAAACTGTAATATGCGACCTACCTTACGCAACGTTGCGATTTTCCTTCTCGGATGTTTAAAGAAAAAATAAATAAAAAAGAGGCAGACACACAAACATAGTGAGGTTTATACATAAGATTTTCACATGAGATGAAACATGAAGATGAGTTTGGATACAGTACATTTGGACTCAAGAATTTCGATATATTATTTAATTTCAATTCATTATTGAGATGAGTATTTTATGAATTTATTTTAATACAACCTATTAACTACATTTTTTTTAGTTGTTGTCTCACCACGTTTCGGCCAAGTATTCCTCTTCTAACTTCATCCTTAGCAATTACTGCCTTCCATAGTTGTTGTTGTCTCACCACGTTTTGGCCAAGTAAGCCTCTAGCCCACATTGATTAGGTTTTAAAGCGCTAGCTTTATAGACGAAGGCACGAGGAAAGTTGGCTGAAAGGCGTGGAACAACTAAAAAGATGAGGATTATAGTCCGCAACAAAATAATAAGTATTTTGTTTGAACATGTTTTCATCCACTATAACTCAAATTTCTCAACTAAATGCATAACATCCCTCACAGGTGCATTATGATCCACAATGCAATATGCAAGTGGGAATTCAAAAGTAAAGTATCTTAATTTTTAACTTAAACGGTAGTTGGACCATTAAAATAGCAAAGTTTTGTATTTGACACATAGTCACAGCTGTTCTCAATGCTATTTTATTAGCAATAGAACAATGCCGGGTTGTCACAGTTCGAAGTCTGCTTTGTCACCCACCTTTCTCTCACTACTATTAAATCGGCGAACTCATTTCCTAACTGACGTTAACGGCACTGGTGGCGTAAACATTCAACAGGATCTAGTGAATGTTGAGCAGTTTACTTTTTTCTGCATGGACAAATCCAATGACGCATCTTAGCTTTTGACTCAGGTATCCTACAGTGGCTTCCCTCTTAGGGCCACATATATTCAATATCTGCAACAGTAAGACGAATCTTAAGATTAGACTCCGTCCAAACATTTACTAATTCGAACAGTCCTCTATCGATCTCCATTATTTTTTAACCGGAATCTTTTACGACTATTTCATAACATCTTGTAGGTATGAACGTCAAATTACTCCAAACTTATCATTTACACCTATACACTTTTTTCAGTCCATCGATCCAACGATTGTATAAAATCTTCAAAATTTAAAGATCATCTTCTGATTAAAATAGAAACATCTACGTACAATTTCTTGAGTGGTCAGTCCCCACCGATTATTACCAAGGTACCTTTTCTATCATATCGACCAAATCCCTGGATAGCTTAATACTCTCGACACAGATGCCCGGAAAAACGTCCACATCTCTCTTGCTATACCCTTAACATCGAATGAATAACAGACACGTTGTTAAGGATCGCACGATTGCAGCGAAGAGCTGGACCAATTAACTACATCACTCGTAGTCCGAGGTGAGAGATCACTTCCTATATTCAAGCAGGAACGCCTCAGAATATATATCTAAAAATTATCTCACATCTTGACCATAGAAAGTAACTTAATTATGGTACCTTGTCATGGTCGTACTGCAGAACTTGGTGTCTCCCAGTCACATACGCCTTAAGTAAAGAGATGTCAAGATTTATCTCCTAACTAGGAAATCCCAAGCAAGCTACAAGGGCTTCAAACTGGAAGCTACATGATAGCTTCGCACGTCTGTCTATAAACTTCAAGAAAAATAAATCCGCACACGTTAGTCTCCATAAACCTCCGTTGTCCCACAAAACGGAAGTTCGGAGAAGTAAATTAATGCCAGCGTTCTCTGATGAGGATGCACACAGAACTCTGCTACGTACACGATTGCCAACTTTGAAAAATTTCAGAATTTTCTTTTTTCTTTAATCAATAGTGATCCCTAACAGATGCAGTAAAAGTAATAACATTGGCGCGTTGCGATTTGCGTGAAAAAATATAGTTTAATACCAATCACAATACTTCTCAATCACAAAAAAAACTAAAACAATACTAAAAAAAAAATCACTTCACAGCTGAAAAACAGACAGAAAGTTCATGCTGACAAAATGATGACACCACACTTATTGAAACAGGTGTCCCTGTCAGAGGTTGCCAATTGTTTAAAATCGAATTGCTTTGTTATTTTATTTAAAATTTTTCTTCTTTCAATCTTACAACGAAAAAGAATAATAAAACTTGCATGCTATAAAACTGTATTATTTTCACATTATTTGTTATTTAAAAACACGTGTGTGTGGAATGTATAATCGCCTCGTGTTTTAATAATTTTCCTTTTTTTCTTGTGTGCGTGCATAACTGTCTGTTATCAAAATTAATTTATTTTTCTTTCTGTGTATCTTCGTGGGTGTTTCTTTTTCCCACCTTCTGCGGGTATTTACGCAAACTTAAATATATTTGTTTTTTTTTCACCCGTAACTAAAACGTTATGTTTTCATTTTTTCATTAAAAAGCATTTATCGTGAAATACGCAACATTTTTTTAAAATTTTATTATTATTTTATTTTATGTATTACTGTCTTCTTTATTGTTTTCATTATTTTCATACCGACCCAGAGGCGAGAGTATAAAAACGTCTTTCTAATTAAACGTCACTGGATGCATAACCAAACATTGTTATTTTATATTTCAAACCCCCTCATTTTGTTGTTTTCTTCCCCTTTCTGTTATTTGAAAATCAGGGATGTGCCTGTAGCATATCAACCCTTTTTTTAACTTTGCTCACCAAACATTGTGGTTTTCTTTCTTTTGTTGTTTTGTCATCAACGGGACAAATCGTTACCTCCGCCCAGTTCCGGCTGACAGTATGCCACTATATAGAAGGACCAGATCATAATATGTATAATAAACAGCTGATACGTGTTTTTTTTAATATAAAAGCGTAACAACTATTTGCTTCATTTCAAATATATTATAACATTCATTAAAACGTTGTACTTTATTTACTTAGTTATTTTAGTTGAAGTTACAGCAGGTAGACTTTTTAGCTAGTAAAATAATTGCTATGATATAAAATAGATCTTTACTAAGTGTCTTCTCTTTCTTCAAGTTTTAAACATGGCAAGAATGAACAAGAAAAAAAAAAGATGTACACAATACTGAGTATGGACTTTAACTCTGAAATATATTAAAATTATAATCTTCAAACAAGTAAAATGTTTGTGTATTTTCGTAATATTGCGTTGTGATTTGGTTTTCAAGCGACCCTGACGCGTATTTAATTTATTCAAATTAAATCAACACCTCTACAACGGAACTCATGCGTTAATCCTGCATAGCCACATTTTCAAAATAGAATCGCTGAAAGAAAACACTGGGATCATTACTTACTGACTTCTTTTTCTCCAGATATACAACATGGCAAGAAGAAGAAGATAAATTTTATTAGATATTATAAAAAGATACAGACAACAAGCCTTGTAATGAAATACAACATTTCGCAAACAAATGCCCTGTTGGAAAGGATGAATATAGTTTACAAATTTAGCTGCCCAATAGGAGAGTGTATCTCCAATATTAGTAGCTATGTTGGTTCAACAACTAATACATTGTCGCGAAGATTGACTCTCCACCTCTCTGACTCTAGCTCCATATCACAACATTTGAAGGGACATGGCTGCCACCATTCGGAATTTCGAAGAATTATGGTAGAAAATACAAGAGTATTGCAGAGTGAGAGAAATGTAAATAGGCTAAGAATACTCGAAGCATTGTACATTAAAACAAAGACGCCTCAAATAAATAATATTAATTATGAGTGCAGCCGGAACATTTTGAAATGTTTGGTATAAATGTTTAATAATGCATATATGTGTTTGTATATATATATATATATATATATATATATATATATATATATATATATACATATATACATATATATATATATATATATATATATATATATGTTTAATATATGTAAGAAAAAAAAGAAATAAGTCCGCCCACTTAACTTGTAACAAATTACTACGTGACTAGGAAATATAAATATATATAAGTAAATTTAAAAAAAATCCCTACATTTATTTCTACAATATGCCTGAGGATGATAGAAGTACTTCTGTCGAAAGCGCTCGCGATTATGGATCCAGCATATACAATTTCGAAAAAAACACAAAAAAGGACTATTCGGAAATTGGAGAAGATAGAAAGGAAAATTGTAAAACAGAAAAATTCCGTGCTATTCAATAATATTTGTCTAAATGAGATATTGAGGGATAGGGTATATATATATATATATATATATATATATATATATATATATATATATATATATATATAAGAAATAAAAATTACATTAAGTTTATCAAGGTAATCAAAATGGTAAACTTAAAATATATTATCAATATTAAAGAGTTAATATTTACAAGTAAAATAATCTCAACCAGATGTAAAAGCTCAATAAACCGAAAAGGAAATAGAGTTTATAATATGAACAAATGATCAATAAAACATGTTAAACGACATCTTGAAAAAGAGTTAAAACATATTTAATTTTAAAAAGGAAGCACAAGATAAGTAGATAGTCCTTAATCCACGGAGTTTCGAAGAAATACTTTCCTTCTCATCAGAGGACAGGAATTAGCAAAACGCGGGATCGGATTTTGCATGTAAAAGTATTTAATGAAACTACAAGTAAGGCACAGATCTTACTTGGTTAAAAAAGGGTGGGATAAGGGGAATATGAGGTAAAAGAAAAATGATAAAAGATTTCACATGAGTCCGGTGAAGGGTCAAAAATCCAAGAATGATAAAATCCAAACACGGTCGAAGAAAAAATTTCCAATCCAATAGGTAAGTTTCAAATTGTCCAAAATGATCCAAAAGGCAGAATTCCTTGGAAAAAATCACAAATGGAATGAGTTCCAAATCATTAAAAGAAAAGTTCAAAAGTGCACAGAAAAAAAACCCTGGATATATATATATATATATATATATATATATATATATATATATATATATAGATAGATAGATAGATAGATAGATAGATAGATAGATAGATAGATAGATTGAGAGATAAGGGAGAAAGCGAGAACTTACAAACGCACACATATATATTCACACACACACACGCACATATATATATATATATATATATATATATATATATATATATATATATATATATATATATATATATATATACTAGCTGTACCCTGCCACGCGTTGCTGTGGCTCAAATTGGCGCAATGGAAAAGGTTTCAAAATGAGAAAAAGCATGTTTCTTATAGGTGTAAATTTCGATTTTGCATGGGTACACAGTTTTTGTTGTTCCATTTTCTTAGCTGATATAGAGATTTTCCGGTTTGGTGACTCTTGAATATGTAACATAAATTGTCCATGTGAAAAAACAGTCAGTGTGTAACTGTAAGGCCCACAATTGTAAAGATTGTTCCCTGTGCTTTGTTGATGGTTATTGCAAATGACAATAAAATTGGAAAGTGCAATTTGCTAAAGTGTAATGATGTATCCGGTGGAATCATAGGAATGCATGGAATGAAGATATATTCATCTGTGAAAGGTCCTGTTAAGATTACTGTTTCTATGATATTGTTTGTTTTGTTTTTTTACTGCAAGCTATGTGCCATTGCAAAGCTTGGATCGGTTTATATTTCACAACATGATAATTAGTACACCAAATTTCAGTTACAATACATGCGGTGGCATCCCTGGCAAATATAACTGTTGGATAATTAACCACTTTATCTGCTTTCACAACAGTGTCGATTGATTTGTATTTGACTACCTCACTTGGAATTTTACATTTAATTATAGCGTTAAGTTCATGGGCATCTTTGTATTGACCTGCAAGAATAGCTCATTCACTCAGTCAAATGGAATTCTTATATTTTGAATATCTGCAAAAACCTTTTAAACTAACTATTCTTTTGATGAAATAAAATTACAGAAATTACAGAAGTTAAAAGTCAAAGAATTTTGCCCTTAACTCTGATCAGCTGGCACTTTTT
Organism: Euprymna scolopes; assembly: GCF_053919585.1. Taxonomy (NCBI): domain Eukaryota; kingdom Metazoa; phylum Mollusca; class Cephalopoda; order Sepiida; family Sepiolidae; genus Euprymna; species Euprymna scolopes. The sequence goes on along the minus strand of NC_136491.1, from coordinate 78,633,910 downwards.
CGTACCCAATTTCCCACAAGTGATGCAAAAGTTTTTGTGGGGATCGAACAGTCTGCAACTGTACATGCATATTTTGAGTTAAGTTTAATGTCTTCACATGGAACAAAAAAGTAGAGTATTTGAGGCAAGCATTTATTTCATCTGCTGGTGTTGATTGAAGAATAACAGGTAACATTTGTCTGAAATCTCCTGCAAGCAATATTACTGCATTCCCAAATGGTCTGACATTGCCACGCAAATCTTGCAAGGATCGACCAAGAGCCTCAAGTGATTTTTTGCGTACCATTGTGCATTCATCCTAAACAATAAGTTTGCATTTCTGCAATATTTTTCCCCATATTGGATGTTTGGAGATGTCGAAGATGAGATTTTTGAAAAGTTGAATGTTTTAAAGTAGAATAAATAATTCTTCTACTTGGCAGCAAGGTCGCAGGTATTCCTCATGCAGCAAGGGCTAAGGCTATGTCATTTTGTTACCAAATGGCTGCCAAAATCAATTTAATTAGAAAGGTTTTACCAGTTACTTCTGGTGCTGTTCAAGGTAGCAGTAATTTCCAAATAACTTCTATTCTCACAGTCAGTAAATTAGGTGACTAAAATAGGATTTATCCATGTTTTGACAATGCCTTATTCACTGTAATTAATTTAGGAGACTAAAATAGGATGAGGGATTAGAGATGGACAGATAGAGAGGAAGATATATAGATAGAAAAGAGACAGTGAGAGGAAAATAGAGAAAGAGAAGGAGATAGAGAGATAAAGGGATGGATAGATAAACAGAGATAGAGGTGGAGTGCTAGAAACAGAGAGGGATGAAACAGAGGAAAGGAGAGAGATAGAGGGAGTTAGAGAGAGAAAGGGGCTCAAAGAGAGATGGAGAGGGAAAGGGAGAGATGGATAGAGAGAGATATTGAGAGAGGGGGAGAGAAACAGAAGGTGAACTACACTTCACCGTTTTTTTCCTCGTTCAGTAGAGAAGAAATCTTTCGAGACTGAGGCAATTTTAATGTTTTGTTATTATCCAGAGTACCCCTTTTTTGGGGGGGGCTTGATTTTCCTCGCATTAGAAACCGACCGGGTTATCTGTACTTTCACTTAACAAATTAATAAAAGAAAAACATATTGTAAAATTTGAATTTAACAGGAAAATACTATTTTAAAAAATAGCACGGTAACATAAGTGCATAAGTGCCACTTTAGGTACTCCTTGGGTGTTGAGTTCCATGGTGACCAGCATAATTATTTAATGGTCGCTCCCTTAGCCCCCCCCCCTCCTAGTCAAGGCTAATGCATGCGCATGGAACATTTTTTTTATTTACTGACGTTGGCTTAGTAACTAAACGATTTATTGATAATTTTGTAACCCTTAAACGCATGCCGGAAGATTTAAATTGGTTCATTATTGTTGTAATGAAAAAAAAAAGTTTCATTCAACACAAAACCAAAAACACATATTAATGATAAATGATTTATTATTCTATTCATTTAAATTTACTAATTTTTAAATTAAAAATTTAAAAAAAGTTAATAAAAAAATAGTTGCTTATGTGCGCATAAACAATATAATCACCCCCTCCCCCAACCTCCTCATATTAAGAACAGCTTCCGGAATAAACACCACTTTTGGAGGGGGGGGGGCTATTTGCAAAATTTAACTGATATTTGTTATCAGCATACCCACCCGAAAATACTATTAAAAAAAAAGGAGGGGTTCAGTGCCCGTGGCAGAGAAGTAGATTTATTTATCAATAAAAGTTGCGGAGAAGTAAATTTATTTATCAATAAAAGTCGTCATTTAAAAAAGAAAAGTGTGGAGGTGGACCTAAATGTTTTGTTTTCGCACTATTCAACAATTTGTTAATCTGTGCATGTAAATTAAAAAATATTTGTAAAAGTGAGAAGTTATTAGTAAATGATTTAGTTTTTTTTTTAATTTATTTTATTTTTTTTTTACATTAGATCCACCTCCACAAATGTTAAGAACGGCTTTCAGAATAAACACCCCCAACCTCTCCATGTTAACAACGGATTTCGGAATAAACACCATTGGGGGGGATATTTAAAAAAAAAAGTCGATAAAAGTCGTCATTTAAAAAGAAATTTAAAATCAAATGTTTGTAAAAGTGAGAAATTATTAATAAATAGTAACATTTTTCGGTGCCAATGCAGAGAGTGATCTGCGTATTTTTTAAATCGCGTTTTTTTTTAATCAATTGCAAGGTTAAAGTACAGAATAGGTACAAAACACCCTCCCCCCATGTTAAGAATAGCTTTTTAAATAATAACCCTATTATTTCAGCATGGATCACTCTCTGCATGAGTACCCATTTTTCTTTTAATATTCATAAAAAGTAAAACTTTTTTCAAAATAAATAGATAAATAAATAAATAAATGTTTGTAAATGTGGCAGATAATCGTTTAGTTACGGCAACGTCAGTAAAGAAAATATGTTACGCGCGGGGTGAGGTGGGAGACTAAGGGAGCGACTATTATTTTTTTCTACTGGTCGCCATGGAACTCAACGCCCAAGGAGTACCAAAATTTAATTTTTTTGTCAAATAAATAAATATCAAGCAATTTTTGCAATAAATAATAGATAGCAACTTCGTTAATTTTACGACTCGCCCCAGCATATTATAAACACCCTAACTTCCCCATGTTAAGAACGGCTTTCGAGGTTTATGGAAGGGCGTTTTTTTTTGTTTTTTTTAACATGGGGGGTTTATGGTGTTTATAATACGTTGAGGCATGTCGTAAAAATGAAACAGTTTAGAAAAAGTTAAAACAAACTTTTTTATGTAAACAATGCCGTGAAAATAAACTAAACAATTAAAACGTAATGTTTCATGAGTGAAGCCAAGCCTTAACATAAATAAAATTTAAAAAACATAAGTACATAAATGAATTTAAAGTTTTAAAATATGGGATTATTATTTGTGTGTGTGTTTGTGTGTGTGTGTGTGTGTGTGTGTGTGTGTGTGTGTGTGTGTGTGTGGGTGTGTGTGCTAATGCAGAGAGTGATCCGCGCTATTTTTTTTAAAATCGTTTTCCACGTTTAAAGTTTTATGATATGTTTTTATTCAATTGTAAGGTTAAAGTACAGAATAGGTACAAAACACCCACCCTTCCCCATGTTAAGAATGGCTTTTTAAATAATAACATTATTATTTCAGCACGGATCACTCTCTGCATGAGTAAGTTTTTTTGTTTTTTTTTTACTTATCGAGTTAACAGAAAATGAAATCTTTCGTCAATTCGTGGCTGTGAAATGAATCGAACCGGAAGTTCAGTTTTATCAACAGAACAGATTCGCAGAAACGATAAATAAATATATTTATTTTATTTAATATTTTAATTTTAATTAAGTAAATTTATTTTAATGACATAAAAACATACCTCGACTCTAAAAATGGGTTGTCTGAAAATTTCAAATAAATTGGTAACGTATAAACATGGTTTTATTTCTTTAGAACGAACCAACTTTACATTTATATATATATATATATATATATATATATATATATATATATATATATATATATATATATATATATATATATATATATATATATACGAGTGAAAAAAAGAAATTCCTCCTGTGCGCAGAAGAGTTTTACCTATTATTGTTCACAATCAGTAATTTAACTTCAGATAAGTTTCTACCAAATCACATATCTGAAATTTCTATAAAATTCAATGATTTCATTTCTACAAAATGTCAAATTTTAAGCCTAAAAATCCTTGTGCAGAAACTGGGCATCATTGAATATAGTCTTTAAATGCTCAAATCAAGCCATAATTAGATATTTTACAATGTTCTTATGTAACAGAAATTTTAGGAAAATATATCTATGTCTCATATAAATTTCCATACATATCCACAAATATCGGAGGAATAATAATATAGAAAAATACCCTCACGGGATGACTTTATAAGCATTAATGCTGATTATAGTAACAATGCTACACAATAATATACTCAGGAAATGCAACGCCGGATGTAATTTTACTTCTGATACATTGCAAACATCAAACCACAAATTTATGTTTATTCTGAAGTTTTTTGGCAAATATCAAAAGGGAAGAAATGTTGATAAACCGCCTAGAATATTCGACCAGCATATATGTAATTACGTGTGTATGAGCGTTAAGTTTAAGGTATGGAAAGCGAAACAGATTCCTCGTCTAGACAAGTTAATAACTCAAGTAGCTTTTGTAGAAGATGACGTAACAAAGAAACATTCATAATGCACTACAGATAAAATATTTTTTCCTAAGCATTTTAACGGAAATATATGAGGAGAAAGACGGGAACTCATACGGACAAAATAGTGTCTGAACTACCTGCCAACGAAATAGTAGACACGTAGCCTAGAGCACAGACAGTCTGATCAATTTTGCTGAAGACGTAACTAAAATAAAAACACGAAAATTCACGAAGATAAACTTAGGAATCATAAACCATGCACCCGTTAATCTTAGTGTTTCATAGCATTGCAACTCTCAATACACTCTGTATTTAAAATTAAAACTAAAAATAACGAGAAAAATTACAGGAGAAGTAACTACATAGGTGTCGGTAACGTATGAGAATGCTTACAAAAGTACACTTAAACCGAGAAACGACTCCCGGCTGCCAACTCAATAGAGGAAAGCCAGCAGGACACGATTTCCCCAATGTCAAAGCGTAAACATACGGGACCTGAAAAAACAGTAAGTGTAGACTCTACAAAAATAAATAAATAAATAAAATAACGTAGCAATATATTCTAAAACAATACACAAGCAGATACAACTCCATTAGAAAATACGACTGCCTTACAATTTAGTGACGTGTGCACATTGAAAATACAGACAACAATAAAATATACATAGATGTCAGAAACAGTCGCTAAACACAAATAATAATATACTCTAGGACAAGGATTTTTAATCAGACTAATGGATTCAAGCAATCACGGCCCAATATAATAATAATCAATAATAATAATGATTATACTGTTATTATTACTATTACTAATACTTATACTACTACAACTACTAATAATAATACTAATACTACTAATGGCAATGATAATAACACCAAATTGTTGATTTCGTAGTTCGAGCAGATATCAGAGAAAAAAAAAAGCAAAAGAGCCAGAAAATCAAAGTAAATACGGCAAACTTGCTAAAATGTCTAATATAAAGCAAAATGCTTCAATACCAATGGTAAAAACACAAGATACATCCCACAACGAAATAAAACAAAAGAACAAAAGATTAGGATGAATTGGAATCGAACGGAAGATATCAACCATGCAACAAATTACAATGATACTGGACGTAAGAAAATTAACGGAAATCCAGCGAACGTGGACATCAACACGATTTTGAATCATAAAGACACGAACGAAAATCAACTAAATTCACATACGTCTGAAAGAACAAAAACTGACTGAAATCCCATAAATGTATATCCCTGACATTGGGCTAGAAAAATATCACACTAAATTGTCGTGATGGGTGAAAAAGGTCGCAGACTCGTAGAATAGAATGTATTGAAAACTTGGACAGATTATTGTCATATTACAAGCTCATGAAAATACGAAACAAAAATTATAATAGTCCTTGATAAAGGTAGGGAGAGATGGAAATTTGAAGATATTCATTGTCATTTAATTCCAAGGACGACTCTACTAAACATTGTCATTGATCAATCACTGATAATGATTTGTCTCAAAACAACGTTTAGTAAACATTATTATTAATAATAATAATAATAATAATAATAATAATAATAATAATAATAATAATAATAATAATAAAAAATAATAATAAAAATAAAAATAATAATAATAATAATAATAATAATAATAATAATAATAATAATAATAATAATAATACCTAGGAGTTCTCATCAAAGCAACAGAAATGAAAGGGAATTGCAAAGGAATTACTCAGGAGTACAAGAAAATTCTGGAAACTAAATTATATAGCAGAAACCTAATAAAAGGTATAAATACATGGGCAGTATCACTAGTAAGATTCTTTGGACCGTTCATAGGATGGACTAAACAAGAACTTAGATCAGATCGATCACAAGACTAGGAAGCTCATGATCATGAAAAACGCACTACATTCAAAAGACAATGTTGACTGACTTGTGAAAAGGAAAGACTGCAGGAAAGGACTTGTCTGTATAGAAGACTGTGTGAATAACACCAAAAAAGAACTAGAAAATGCATAATAACAAACACTGAAAGTATAATCATGGCAGTGAGAGACACGGAAAAATCAATAAAACAGAAAACAGACAGACAAAGGATAAAACAAGAAAAAAATGGGAGGAGAAAAAACTACAGGAAAGAGTTATAAGGATGACACTAGATGAACATTACAAAACACTTGGACATGGATGCGAAAATGACACAGAAGCTGAGAAACTGAATCCCTACTAACAGGCAGCACAAGATAACTCGATAAGAATCAACCACATCCAAACAAGAATACAGCAAATGCAGACTCTGTGGACAAAGAAACGAAACGATAATCCATATAGTAAGTGAGTGCAGCAAACTGGCCCTAAAGGAATACAAGAACAGACACGACTAAGTGAGAAGGGTAGTGCGCTGGGGATTATGCAAGCAACTGTATCTCGAATGCTAAAACAAGTGGTATAAACAGAGGCGGTCAACAGTACTTAAACACGAGACTCACAAAACCCTATGTCACATGGACATACAAACTGATAAACCCATACAGGCAAGAAGAGCAAATATCGTAATTATTAATAAGAAGTAAAAATCCTGTCAAATCGTTGATTTTGCTGTTCCAGTCGACCACATGCCTAATATAAAAAAAAAGAAACGGGGCAAATACACATACCTAACCAGAGAGCTGAAAGGGATACGATAAATGAATAAAATCAAAATAATACTTTTAATAGTAGAAATACTAGGAACAATTCCGAAAAAACTTTGAAAAAAGAATTGGGAGAAATTCGAACCAGAGGAATGACTGGAAGAATAAAACGAACAACAATAATGAACACAGCTGAAATATTAAGGAACACCCTTGAATGTGGAAACTAACACACATGAGACACAAGCACGGACCAGATAAACTGCTGCAGAGGCAAAACATGAAACGCTACATCGAACCTAGTACATTGAAGCCACATATGTATAAGTTTTCTAACCCCATTACCAGATTAGAAATGGGCTAAGAATACTCGAACCATTGTACATTAAAACAAAGAAGCCTCAAATAAATAATATTAATTATGAGTGCAGCCGGAACATTTTGAAATGTTTGGAATAAATGTTTAATAATGTATATATGTGTTTGTATACATAAATCTGTTTAATATATGTAAGAAAAAAAAGAAAAAAGCCCGCCCACTTTACTTGTAACTAATTACCACGTGACTAGGAAAAATACATAAGTAAATTAAAAAAAATAATCCCTACATTTATTTCTACAATAAACCTGAGGATAATAGAAGTACTTCTGTCGAAAGCGCTCGCGATTATGGATCCAGCATATACAATTTCGAAAAAAAACACAAAAAAGGACTATTCGGAGATTGGAGAAGATAAAAAGGAAAATTGTAAAACAGAATAATTCCGTGCTATTCAATAATATATATATATATATATATATATATATATATATATATATATATATATATATATATATAAGAAATAAAAATTACAATAAGTTTACCAAGATAATCAGAATGGTAAACTTAAAATATATTATCAATATTAAAGAGTTAATATTTACACGTAAAGTAATCTCAACCAGATGTAAAAGCTCATTAAAACCGAAAAGGAAATAGAGCTTATAATATGAACAAATGATTAATAAAACATGTTAAACGACATCTTCAAAAAGAGTTAAAACATAATTAATTTTAAAAAGAAAGCACAAGATAAGTGGATAATCCTTAATCCGCGGAGTTTCGAAGAAATACTCTCCTTCTCATCAGAGGGCAGGAATTAGCAAAATGCGGGATCGGATTTTGTATGTAAAAGTATTTAATGAAACTACAAGTAAGTCACAGATCTTACTTGGTTAAGAAAAGTGTGAGGTAAGGGGAATAGGAGGTAAAAGGAAATGATAAAAACATTTCACATGAATGGATAGTCCTAACATTCAAGTAGAGTCAAGGAGGAAAAAAAGACCGAGGAGACCGAGGAGATAGCACTTACCAGATCTACGCTGGATAAGTGCAAGAGAATTGGGAACTTAGGGGGGGGGTTATTGCTACTTAAATTCCAGTGAATACCAAAAGCAGCTTCCAACGAGAAATCAATGTCAAGCAGCTGTTGCGATAATGCAAATTTATTTGCAAATACTACCAGATGAAATGGGTGTGTACTGAAAATCCGGGAAGACTTATTGTCACTCAGCTTCAAGGGAACAGGTTGTTTAAAAACTAGTGTGAAAACTCCTTGTGAGCCAATAATAATAATAATAATAATAATAATAATAATAATAATAATAAACAGAAGAATTAGAATCAGAAGCATATTAGACGTAGAAATAATCAAACCTAGTTTCTTAGTTATGCAAGAAGAATGCATTAATAAGCATATCATAGTTTATATATTTATAAATATAATAAGGTATAATACATAATCCTATGGATTGCAGCTAAACGGATCACTGATATATCTAGTAAACCAACACACACACACACACACACACACACACACACACACATATATATATATATATACGTACATTCATACTCGCGTGTCTTTATGGTTTATTTGCTAAGTAATCCGTTTCAAATATAACAAGTACAACGTCGCAAAACAGACATTTCCTGTCAGTCTTGTTAGAAAAAGAAAGATTTCAAGAGATAGACATTCTTTTTCCTGGATTGTATCGCTATATTCGCACTTAAATCTGTCAGCATTATTTTTTTACGAAATACTACAATAACCATACCAAACTGACAGCTACAACGTGTCCTGGATGTATGTTATCATATATATCTTAGTGCATCTGTGTGAAGCGTAGTGTTACGGAATATCAGATATTCGGTCATAAACAACTTGTATACTCTTTCCAGTATTGTCTCAAATAATTCGTAATTACACATTTGCCTAATTAAAGAAATTAGTGTATTTAAGGGAAGACTACTGATAAATGTAAAGGCAATCTGATTTTATCCGGTTTAATCTGTCTAGTCATATATAAGTAACATATACACGTGTCTGCCTCATCGAACTTCATAAAAATGACCGTATTTTCCTTATTTTTACACATGTTTTACTACCCTCGAATCAATCCCGTTTCTGGAAATTATATTTTAATGAGATTAAGTATATTAGTTAGATTGTCAATCTAATGATTTAACATGAAGATTTATGGGCACAGCATAATAACGTTGACACACCGGTTCTCGTCAGATTACCGAAGTTAAGCAACGTTGAGCCTGATTTGTACCAGATGCGTGACCATTTGGGAATTCTATGCGCTGTATGTGGTCTCAGCTTATCTTGGCATTTGTTTCCAGTCGTCCTGTACATACACTTCACTTGCCACTGGTATTTTACAATGTCGACTCAGGCAAGTAGTGGTTGGAGATTGCCCACCTCCAGCCACAAAAAGTTCACGCGCATGCACCCCTACGTGGGTAGCCATAGTCTGTCAAAGACTGAAGGAGCCTGTTTTATATATATATATATATATATATATATATATATATATATATATATATATATATATATATATATATATATATATATATATATATATGTATAAGGAATGAAAAAATGTACCAGCGGTGGTTGACGTTATGTTTAAAGAAAAAATAGAAAAAACCGAATGAAATTATTAAAAAATCAACGTTTCAGTCCTTGTCTCAGAGGACATCTTCAGGATAATTGAAATAAAAATGTGATAAAAGAAAAAGTCATAGATCGTGCGAAAAAAGACAGTTTTTTAAAATCCAACCCATGTTCACGCACACATATTCGTCCTTTCCCGACATGGGTTGGATTTTAAAAAACTGTCTTTTTTCGCACGATCTATGACTTTTTCTTTTATCACATTTTTATTTCAATTATCCTGAAGATGTCCTCTGAGACAAGGACTGAAACGTTGATTTTTTAATAATTTCATTCGGTTTTTTCTATTTTTTCTTTAAACATATATATATATATAATGGACAATTTTAATTTGTAATGGTTTTTTTTTTGTATAAGCAGAAAGAATACGATTATTAAAAGGAGAAAAACACCAGCATTCATGAAATGCGTTTATATTTGCACATGATAGAAACCTGGTGTTATTATCATTTATTCTTATAACAAACCTGCCATAGCGATTATGTTTTTATCTTGTTTAAGTTTTCTTGAAGTATTCTATTTTGACTTTTATTTTTACTTTACATGTTTGTGGATAATTCTTTAATGAAACACTTGCACACCTTTTAATCAATGTCTACAACCTTTATATTTGCTCTAAAACCCATATTGATTATTATACCGAATTTGTATGTTATATGTTATAGGTTATATGTTAGGAAAAGGGTTTATTTATAAATTGCTAATTTTCTGTGTAATTGTACATTTTATTAATAAATGAGCATTCAGATTTCTTATCCAATTTTCGTAGATAAAAATCAAGCTTAGAGCTAATGTTCATTCCCAATATGATATCAACACCTTGCTTACTTTTTCCAACTCCAGTTTGAACGTTGGAATAGTACTATGTTAATTCCTGAGCATGTAAAGTTCTTTCCAGCCACTACTCTTGTAGTACTTGAGTCCTTAATACTAATTGAAAGACCCGGTTGAATTCACTCTCATTTTTACCTTATTTACCAACCCCCTAATATTGGTAATTACCCTATTGCTGACGTAAATGGTAAGCGCCGACGCATCGGTTGCCCAATTGTCGTCCCATAATGATGCGGTTCGCCACTTAACAAGTTATCATATGCAGTTCATTAGAATCCCTCACCAAATGTGAACACTTACAATTGTAGCTTCCGCCGCTAAATGGTTCTCTTATATTTTGTCTGTCATCAACACGTTTATATCCTCTTTTTCCGTTCTCATGTCACAACTGCCAAATTACCCGAGTCCGTGAGCACCTTGGCAGTGGAAATTAGTTCACTAATCGACGGCTCTTTTGCATTCGGTTATTGCTGTAATGTGGGCTGAAAAGCTTCTAAAATAAGGTAAAATTTCAGACCACATTACATCAGTATCATGTGATTTAGTGCCTTATAAATTCGTACAAAATTTGCATAAGGGGTCTGTAGGATCCCGTGCAGTAATATAAAATAAAGAAAAATGAAAATATAATTGCCGGCTTTTCCATTTATAGGCTTGCGATATTGTCAGGTTATATGCAGATGAAATGCTTTCCGTTGTATATAAAACGCCTTAGCTTTCAGAAACTAAGTAGATTTTGGACATGGACGTTGCATTAGCAAATCTTGTCAGCGGTACGTCATGATTTCTAGATGAAAGTTTTTTAGACTGCAGATTTCCCAGTGCTGGAGTGGGGAGTTTGAGAGTAACAAGTTTTTTGCAGCAGGGTGGGATTTTAAGACGGTGATTTGTTTGCGTGGATAAAAGTACAATAGTAGCTTAGCTACAAATGGTGCAGGCCCGTGCGAGGTTTAACACCTTGTTTCTCCATGTATATGTGCTGGTTCTCTTTGTGAGATGAGCAAAGACAGCCAATGAGATGCGAAACAGATAGAAATATGACTAGAGACGACATTTACTTAAATATTAAAACGATTTTAGTGGACAGGAGAGTCGCTTGATTTTGACGCTAATAAAATCAAAAGATTGTCTAGACTAGAAATATATCTAGGGTATTATACGGGTAAACTTGCTTTCATTACGAGATTCCCAGACGGTGTATCTGTATCACTACAACATTTGATTCACGTAGAGAGAATGAACGTTCGCAAACTAATACCGATTGTACGTCTTTTAGTCAGCAAAAAAAATCAAGATATTAGAACAGTTGCACGGAGTGATATACCGAGAAATAAGTATTTACAAGCATTCAGTGTTTCACATATCGAGGATCAAACTTTATTTAAGGTTTTAATAGTAAGACACTATTATGAAATAATTCATGTTCTCCTCAAAATTAGAAAACAGACAAGGGGCAAGCTTCTGTGCCTGGAGATAACCCAGCAAATAAAGGGGCGGTACTAGCCTCCTATGATAATAGAAGTGGTGTGGGCGATATGGTAATGATTGCATTAATCAATGCTGGGTGCACCACTACTTTAATCCATTCTAAAATAACAGGTTCATGCAATAAAAATGGCACTGTGTAGTAGTTTATAGAAGGGACATAAAATGTAAAGTAACCGGGCAAATGAAGATCAAAGTACGTAGGGTCCGAGTTAAACTTGACAGGATATTAATGAGTCACATCATGTAGCAGCCGTCATAATTAGAATAAATGTATTCAAAGGAATTTAGGGTAAACTTTGGAGATTTACATTGTGCCGTAGGTCCCCATAATTTAGATGCTCGTAAAATTGAGGATAAAGACTATGGGGTGAATTTTGATGGCGAAAAATAGACAGCAAAATATGAAAGAGAATAGAGAGTCAAGAGAGTAGCAGAAAACAATGACATATTATGATAATCCACTGGAAACAGAGAGAACATAAGAGTTTTAGGAGGTAAGAAAGGAGATAACAGAAGTTATGTTTTAAGCATTGAAGGAAGAAGAGAAAATGTGTGTTACCATTGATGCAGTGTTACAGGCAACAATAAAGGAAGTGACGCTAGTGGAAAACTTCCGTTTAAGGGAACCGTTTTGTGGTGTGGCATTCAGGGAGCAATTTAAAATATGTATGTGATGAACAGATATGGAAATGGAAACGGTTGGTGGACGGAACTGTAATTGTGGACCTCAAGTCTGCGTACTTGCAACTACGTATGTCGAGCGAAATAACAGTACGGTCTGGCCTGTTATAAAGAAAACACATTGCATAACACAGTTTAGATTCGGACTGAATATGGCGCCGAAGATCATGGTATCTGTTTTAAAAACGATGTTGAAGAAAAGAAAGCAAAAGAAAAGAAATCACTGATCAGTATATCAAGGGTATAGTAGTGCACGCAACGACAATATCACCAATAAATGTTGTGAGTCATTTTAAAATGATTTGAACAGATAGTGAAACGCAGAATCTCTGGCAGAAGGAGTAGCACTAATAGAAAAGAAGTATGGGAGAACTCATTTCGAGAGATAGGAGATAGAATTAACAGACCAAAGTCATTTTTTACCCGTGGCAAATTGGCGCAACACTATATTATTGTTGAGTGTCTGCAGCTAGCATGTAGTTATGTGAAAGGAGCAATTATAGTATATTAAGAGGACAGAGATGATGGCTAAACTGTTCAAGTAATACAAGAGATTCAAGCTGATATAGAAACATGACCTGTTACTGAGGATTGGCTTTTACTTGAACAGAAAAAGAGTGGTGTGATGTGATGAAAGCAAGTTTGCAATAGAAATGGTCGTGGAGATTGGTTTGGTGGGAGAAGATGCGGCAGGATTGAATATAAAGAAGGGCTATATTCATATTAACACGGTCGAATTACACCCTGGTCTGAAAAGTAGTAATTAGTCTAAAAAATAGGGGTTGAATGAAATAAAAAATACATTCAGTCACGGTAGTAAAATGGAAGGAAGCGGACGAATCCGAACAAATTGTGCTGAAGAAATGATTGGAACACGGGGATTTGAAATGCTTAGAGAGGCAGTATCTGGATTTTAACTGCAAATAAAGGCAGTGTGTGTTCTTTCACGGAACAATAAATGAGATTCATTAACAGGAATAACAAGTGATTATTTAAACACGAAGAGGTTTCAGTATGCTGGCTAGGAATTAGGAAAATAAAAAAAGTTGCATGGCATGCACCGCATGAGAGTTGGAAAAATATTATGTGCAAACAATTTATCCGAATATAAAATGTGAAGAAGTTCAACATGTGGTAAGAATTGTGTTTGATATCAATCGGTTGATTCTGCCTCAAATATTAAAAATAAAATCCTGAATAATTAAACGAGATTAGCTATCGACATAACACGCTAGATTTTAAGAATAAAAAATTGACTGTGAGCTTGGTGGACTTGCAATATGGAAGGCGTTTCATGCAAAATATGCATCTGCATTTATAGAAAAATTGAAAAACGTGAAAGGAAATGCTAATGGAAAATGGCACTATTGTCTGCCTAGAAGGTCTCTAGACGATGGTAAAAATGTAAGACAAAAGCTATTATATGACAGCTTATAGGCCTCAAAGAAAGTGGAGCGATATTATCGGACGCTGATAGCGATAGCTGAGATAGGAAGAGTATAGCATGAAACGGTGTATTATATGCCAAGCATGTGGTCAGTGTAGACGACCCAGATTTAAATACTATAATAGCCAGAGGATAATCGAAATGAACCAGTGGCAATGCATAGATCGTCAGAGACATTAGTTTGTTTTCTTTGATCAAACGTGTTTAAATTGATACGGACCTGCTTTTGAGAAGCCTGTTGATTTCTGTGCAGTAATATACAAAGGATGAAATGAAAATAAAATGGCTTCCTTTTTTTAATTATGAGTTTGTATTGTCACTAAATATGCAAATAAGATGATTTCCATTTAATATATATTAAGCCTGAGTTTTTATATACTGGGTGGATTTTGGATATTGACGCTGGAGAAGCGGATTTTGTCAGCAGTGCGTTGTATTTTGATGTTTAAGTTTTGAACAACAGAGTGGTGTGTGCTTGAGTATCGCGTTTTGAAAAAGAGCGTCGGGTTATAAACTAACACGTTTTTGCACCGGTGTCGGATTTTAACTAGTAAATTTTGGCAACAGTGTATCGAATTTACGCCCGAAGATTGTTAGTTAGAATCATAGAACAGTGACGATCAGATTGTTTTAGTCATTCATCATTTACATCCACTTTTCTGTTCCCATTTCGCAACTGTTGCCACTTCCGGAGTGCGTGTATACGTGAGTTCCCTGGCAGTTGAAATTGGTTGACACAATCAACAGCTCTTTTACATTCGCTAACAAAAGCGATTCTCATGATCTGCACTCGTTCTATTCCCTCGAATATTGCTTATACTGCAAAATTGTATATGAAGTGACACGTTCTCCAGCGTATAAAAAGGCGGCAGTTGTTTTTATTTATGTTTTTCTTTCGATTATTTTACTTGCACCATACAATGTGGGCGGCGGAGAGAACAAAGTTGTACCAGATTTCGCAGGTATTTAATCACATAATCTACGTAAAAATTTGTATATATAATAGTTTGTGTGTAAAATAACAACTGCTAATTGTTAAGATTTACATGTGTGTGAAGTGTAAAATGTAGACTGGTGTGTGCTGAGCATTTATCCAGATTTTATGTTTGAAAGGCCACGCAACCCATGGGAATTTGATGAAATGAAGTTAACAAAGTGTAATGATTCCACATTAACCCGACTTATAAGACAGTGGCACTCTGAAGTAAATCATGGACTGAAATCAGTAGAAATCAGTTTCCGGACCTCATCGCCGTCCGTTTTGGCGTTATTGTGTTATATCTCAGCCAATATTAAACTGACATTTCGGACGATCGAAGCCTGAATAGTCGTCAAATCACTATGGCAGACTAGATTAGTCATGACCTGAAGTAACAATCAATTATGGCATTTTGTATATGCAGTAAAGATTTCTCCGATGAATTCCATGGTATTAACACGTTTTGTGAAGCGTCAAAGACTCGAGTGTTAATGGCTAAATTTGGAGGTGAGCCAAGAAGATGAATCAACTTTTTTCAACAGATGCATTACGTAGAATTAAACAGCGCCCAGGTTGCCGGATCTGAATTTTTGTGCATTGCTACGGAATACTTCTTCATCTCCATGACTCTCCTAACCTATGACCCTTTGACATTCACTTGTCCGATGCATTAAGTGGGGGTTTCGAATGAAAAGCATTTCTCAGATGATGAAATGTGGATTTTCGAAGTCACGCTGTGGTGATAGGCTAACACAACATAAGGTCTACTACAAAAATGATCTTGAAACTCCATCAACCAATAGGGAAATGCATAAACCATGGGATTTTCTATATGGGGAAAGATTAATATGTGTACAAAGTTTAATTTATCTACTGATGTGAAGATTTAAGTCAGGGGAAATATGCATTTTATATCCTTTCTAGATATAAAATAACGTGTTTTTTGGTTACAGTTAATAAGCCAGAAAAAAGTCGTGTTGTTTAGCTGATTCAAATTACTATAAATGAATCGCAAAGCAAAGCATATTTCTGACTAATGTGCACAGCACATTTTATGCATTTGCTGCAAATTGCTATCCTTAATTAATATTCTACTTTCCTTCGAACTCTTCTGCAGGAAGATTTAATAATGATGGAAAAACAAGACAGCATCTTGCGCATCGCATGGAGATCATATCTTAGAAATGTATCTTTGTTTTTGTTAATAATTTTTGCAAACGGAGATGCACAGTGATAGCCTGTCAGCTGAAAAATGACGTCATCGCCATAGTTCCTAGCAAGCAAGATGAGTGGAACACAGACTGTCAATAATAAGCAGACATTATTTTACAGAAAGCGTTAGAAATCTTCCAAATTGGATTAAAAAAGATAAACATGATACTTTGTATTGAAACTCATCCAATATTAATAATAAAAATATTAATAATAAAAAAACGAATTGAAAGGGCGAAAAGTTGTTAAAACGTTTAAAAGGAAAAGGAATACGATTTGATTTGTATGTAACTGGAAGTTTATTCAATAGAAATAAATAAGAATAAACAATAAATATTTTTTAAATAAAAAAAAACAATATTTAAAAAATCAAAACTGAAAAACAAACGATAAATTAGTTTAATTGAAAAACGAACAATAAATTGGTTTAACTAAATAACAAACAGTAGATTAGTTTAACCGAATAACGAACAATAAATTAGTTTAACCGAATAACGAACAATAAATTAGTTTAACTAAAAAACGAACAATAAATTAGTTTAACTGAATAACGAACAATTAATTTAACTGAATAACACACAATAAGTTAAAACTTAAATTCAAACAAATGTTAGTATAAACAAAGTTACTAAGGCAGAAATATTTCAAACATTGAATATTAAAACTTTTCAAAAATCTGTTGTAGAATTTAATTAAAAGTTTTAATTTTTCTTTTACTGATATTTTTTTTTACTAATATTGTCATTCTCTTTGCGATAAAAATGTTTATAAGGAAATTCGACGAACTCCATATCAGCATTTTTTTTCAATTTGCAATATATGAAATAATCGATTTGGATCAGCCAATATATGAAATAATCGATTTGGATCAGCCAAAATATTTAAAGTTATGCACATGACTAATTTTCTTTGATGAATCGAATGTAAAAAAGATTCGCATTTTGTAAGTTTGTTTATAACTATATAATTACATAACATAAAATTATTATATCATTTGGCTATAGCAGAGCACCTCTTTTAATACCCTGAAAGTAGTTGTTTAATTCAGCTATTTCTTCAACAGCCTCTCTCCTGGATATAAAATTTTTGCAGCTATTGCATTTCAGTTTTTTTTTTAAACTGCATGACAGCAATACTTCCCTGCATTGATTAACATCATCTTCTGTTACATCTATGTTAAGTTTATAAACATATAACTCTTGCTCCCTTGTAATTTCATCCCAGTTAGTTTATTTTAAATTTTCAATTCAATAGTTCGATTATTAATTGGTAAGCTCAATTTTAAAACTGACAACATTCTGAGTTTTTTTTCACATTCATACACCTGGCGTATCGATATATTATACTGATCTCCATTAAGTTGTCGATACTGGCCAAACCTTGCCCCAAGGTTATCTGTCTAAAACTTTGCTGGTAATATACACACCATGTTCAGTGCATTTATACAATATTTAGTCAATTCTAAAATTGCGTAAGTAGTATAGTGCAAAGAAGTATATGTTTCCTTTGTTAACTTACTAGTTCTTCCAGGAATACTATTCCAAGTTTCTAACTAGCCACAGAACACATTTAGAAAACTATATTTATCACTATTTAATGTAAGTGGATTAGCATATTTATTACGAATTCGACAATTTTTATATGGTGTTTTCACATTCAGTATTGCCCGCCAAATATAAAATATTTGAATGTATTCTGCGATTTCTGCGTAATTTGACAAGCATTCCTGTTTTCCTAAGGTTAGCAAACCTTGATTTCTTTAATTACATCTTCACCCCAAACAAGGCACATTGCCACTTTGTTGTAGGGGGCTATTATCGCTGACAGAAGCATCAGGGGTACTGTGCAGGAAGTTAGGCAGCAAGATGTCGGTTCAGGTTGCACTTGAACTTCTGCATATCAGTGCAGTCGGGGAAGCAGTGACCCGGAAGGGAATTCCAAAGTCTAGCTGTTCTGGGGAAGAAACTACTGGAGTAGAAGGCTCTCTTGCATCTAGGGATCTCTACTGTGAAGGTATGGGATTAAGCTGCTTGTCGGGTTTGTCGGGGGTATTTTCGTCGTGGGGACACAAGTGCTTGCAGTTCGTCAGAGCATTCTCCGTAAAAGTACTTATAGAACAGGCAGAGGGATGCAACATTTCGTCGATGGGACAGAGGCTGAAGTTTAACTGACAGTTCAGCACCTATCAGATTGGCGACTCTCTTTTGAACCATGTCTAGGAGCGAGAGACTTATGACAGATGCACCAGCCCAAATATGACAAGAATACTCCATAAATGGGCGAATTGTGGCGTTATAGAGGTATAGGGTACTTTCAGGCGTTAATAGCTTTCTAGCACGGTAGAGAGAACCCACCTTCTTCGCAGCGGCCCTGGCAATGTTCTCAATATAATAGTTCCAACTCTTGTTTCCTGTGAACGTTAGGCCAAGGAGTTTAAAAGATGTACTTTCAGATAAAGAGTCATTGGCCATTGCTATTGGCGGTAGGGAAGGTTTATTGTAATTATTGAAGTAAAAAAAGTTTAGTCTTGGCAGCATTGAATGTGACCATCCATTTTTGTCCCCATTCCACTAGTGATCGGACGTCATCCTCTAGTGTTTCTGGCTTTTCTTTAGATATGTGTTCCTTTGTTTTCCTCTCGTGTCTGTAGAGCGTGATGTTTTCAGCATACAATTTTGTCAGGGAGGTCATTTATGAATATTAAGAATAGCAGAGGTCCAATGATAGACCCCTGAGGCACTCCCGCATTTATGTCATATTATTTAGATGTACGACCGTCAAAGACAACCTGGATTCTTATCCAAGAAAGATCTAATTATGTCATGCATTCTTCCAGTGATGCCGTGTGATCTGATTTTCTTGAGAAGACCCTCATACCATACCATGTCAAAAGCCTTAGATATATCTAGAGTTACCGCTCTACCCTCCCACGCTTTGTCCAATGACTGGTATATACGTTCTGAAATTACAGTAAGGATGTCTGCTGTGGAACGGGCTTGCCTAAATCCATATTGTTGGTCATTCAGAAGTTTAGAATCTGTAAGGTCATGGACTAGAGCTTGGTTAATTACGGTCTCAAATATTTTGGCGAAAAGTGGGAGGAGGCTAATAAAGCGATAATTTACTGGGCCAGTTCTTTCGCCAGAATTCTTGACAACTGGCAATACAAAAGCAGTTTTCCAGCAGCCAGGAAAGCAAGATTAATTAAGTCATTTGTTGTAAAGTTTGGAGAGAACTGGGGCTACTTCGGCGGCACAGGTCCACATGCTTTTGCAGTGCCAAGCTTTCTTATGATAGCATGCACCTGAGCAGGGGTGTATAGTATATTCGTTGAAAATTTGCATAACCAAATTAACATTTTGCCTTTCAAAAGTAGTCGGAGAAAGAGCTTTTTATATCAACTTATAGCAATATTTCACAAGTGATTGAGATTCTAGGACATAAAGTTTATGTAAACTAGCAAATGGAGCCCTTTGGATGTTATCTAATTCATGATTTCCATTATAACAAAACTTTGGGAACATCATGCATTTACGTTCATCTTTTTGGCCAAGCCAATTATTCCTAATGCATTTTACTATATGAACTGAGTCGAATAAGAAGAGAAGAGGGGTAGACGTTCTAACTGGATGAGGATGCACAATTGAAAGAGATGGGCTACAAAAGAAAGACATAGATTTTTTTTTATCTATATCATTATTATCTGTTATAACAGATAATATCTTAAACCCTATATCTTCTAAGCCAATTATTACACGTTTAATTATGTCAAATAAGTTTTCAGCGAGAAGACATTTAGTTGAAATAACATGCACAACATCCTTATATTGTGAGAATACACTGCTAAGCATAAAAGCTAATGCCGTTGTGGCAGGTTCATTGCTGTTGTTAGCTAAGCCAACAATATTACCACCTTTATAATCAAGATAGATGTATTAGATGTATTTCATCAAGAAGTAAAGATACTGTGATGTCATTCTGCATTAGCAACTTGAACTTACTTTTAATATACATGAGAAAATTGTGATCGTGTTGTTCAATGACAGAATTCATAGAAGTTGATAAGGTTAATCTTCAAATGATTGAATAGCATGGTACAATTACATTTTTAGTGTCTCTTAACAGTCCGTACCCTCTAGGGGAGCAATTATATAATAAGGAAGGAAATATCATTTCACTCGAATAATTAACCTTATTCATTGTCATTATGTTAATTTGTTCATATATGAACTTGATGGCATTAAAATATTTAAATGATTCACCTTGCACTAATAGCAAAAATGATAAGATTAATTTTAATAAAGAACTGATATTAGAAGTTTTCATTTCCAGTTCTTCGATGCCCATTTTTTCACGTTTTCCATCAAAATCTGCAGAGTAGTTTCCTCTGTTACATGTTTAGGAATTCTATACTCCCCTATAGCACTCATTTCCACATCACTACAGAATACCCTATCGGCCAAGTCTGGTTCAATCACCATAGACAATTTTATTTTGGGGTATGGGCATCTCTTTATATGGTATATAATGATGGTATTGTCTTGCCTAATATAAGTGCAATAATTTTTAGATAAACGTTAATTTTTTTTCTAAATCATCAATTTTATGGAAAATTTTACGTTTCCGTAACTCTAACTCGCCAGCAACACTTTCACATAATGTACGCTTAAGAGCAGAATTTTCTAAATGCATTTTCCTTGCGTTAGGAGACTCTCTAAAAGTGGTTGATGACGATAAGTAGGAGGGACAGTTTGGTAATATTCGAGGAATAGCACCATCATTAACATAGGGATTTTTTTTAAATTTTACATTAATTGTCTTTCCAGTCCTTTCATCAAATGCCGATGCCTCTCGCTGTATGTCTTCCGGTCGAAAATGAAGTTCACATACCTAAATAAATAATTTAAAAGAAAATCGTACCATGTTTGACTTAATACAAAAACAGAAAGAAAATTACATGACAAAAAACGATAAAATAAAAAAAAATAAGGTAAATGTGCAGAATAAGTCCACCCTCGAAAAATCCTTTTAAATTACCACTAAATAGGTTTTCGTGGGTGCTGAAAACGAAAATACCGGTTAAAATTACGGCAGACTAGTAGTTTCCAAGATATAAATAGATGTTAGTTAAAAAGGGGGGATAATTTAACCTAAAACGACCACCCACTTTATGGCCATTTGTTTTGTTTACATGGGCAGCGAGCAATTTTTTCGCCTCAAACATGATGTAGGAATGAACACAACTAAACGTAAAATGAGCACCCACAGTTGACCCCGTCTCCCCGACAAAATTCTTTTTACCCTTTTTGAAAGGGTGTGCTCATTTTACGTTAAACTGTGTTCATTGTACGTTGACTCCCCACCCCCAACATAAAGGTGGCCATACTCATTTTTCTTCGCTTTTATTTGTTAACAAGAAAGCGCCCTAAAAAAAACGATGGCCATGAAGTGGGTGCTCGTTTTACTTTAAATTTTTATAGAAAAGGTATCCCCCATTTTTTAAAACTTACATTTCTTCATATCTTGGAAACTACTCGTTTGCCGTAATTTTAAACATTATTTTCGTTTACAGCGCTACTAGCTGTCTCAGCATTTTGGGGTAATTTTTGACCACCCTAACACAAATCTGCGAATAGCATATACAAACTCGTAATTTCTCCGTTTAAAGTGGGTTGTTTATTTTATTTAAGGAATATACATCCAAAACAAACTATTAAAAGTGTTTAAAAATAATATAAATATTATTTTTTTATTGCTGGCATTTTGTAAAAACTTTTTTAAAAATAAAATATAATGTTTCTATTATTTTCTTAAACGATTTTCATAGTTTATATTTGAAGTATATTGTCCAAAATTCTGACACCTACAGGGCCACGACATTCACTACAAATAATTATCAATAAGCTTTTGGGATAACAAAAACAGTCATGAACTTTTTTAAAAAGTGTAATATAATTCACGCTGATATAAATATTGCACAGTAAAATAGTGTAACCAAATAATAATTTTTCTTATTTAGAATTATTTAAACAAGTAATTCCGTTTTTACGATATCGCTTTTATTAAATTGTTATGTGAAAGTACATGATATTTTCACCATACTCCCCATTTTAAATAAGTTTCTAAATAATAATTTATTATTTCAGCACATAACTTAAATTACATGTAAAATTAATTTTATATACATATTTTCATTTTTATTTTAAAATACGTTCTAAAAAATTAAATAAATAAAAATAAAACAGGCGCGTTTTTTTTTTGTTTTTTTTAATATCTCAAACATTTTAACACTTACTCTGCTATATTCAGGTGGAATAAAATCCTTTCTTTTTATTGCATTAATCCACTGGTAAATTATTTCCTTTTTTTTGGGGGGGGGGAATGAAAACACGGTAACTTTTGGTCCATTTTAATAGTTACCTCGGCATTTTAGAACTATAGCTATGAGACAGGTGACCGAATTTCAACAGACCAATGTTCATGATGTCAGCAGACTAAATTATAGTCGTCGCTAGGCCATCATATTACTGTAGCCACGATCTAATCCCGTTTATCCTGTGACCGTATTTCATGTGAAATAATGCTACGTATATAATTATAGAACGTGCAGAGTAAAATCTCCAATTAGGCTAATTTTGTAAACATAGTTTTAAGAATAATATTTGCACAATTTGCGAAGCAAAATACTCTTAACTATTTTCTTGTTTTATTTTATAAAACGATAGTGCATATGAAGTTTAAACGTCGTACGTGAAGAGTATGGAATATGATGAGGGCATTGCAAGTTGCATATTTATTAATACTATAAAAGGAATGAACATCATTAATAGATGTAATACTATTTGGTAAGCTATGAAGGCGTATTATGAAAGGTTCATGTCGAATGTAGATTTAAAGATGACCAAAGGGTTCAAAAGACGGAAAATTGTTGAAATAAAATAAAGTTCATTTATATACGGTTTTATATTAAAAACCGAGATTTTAAAAAATAGCTATTTGTTTTTATGGCAATAAGTCGAATGATTTAAAATTCAGCTTCATGTCTATAGACCTACATATTTTATCGTTAACAAAAAATTAATTAAAACACCTCGAAACACTCTCTAAGGTAAGTAGTCCATTTAAATTAATGGTATTCACTATACTTTGTTTTTTTGTTTTTTTTGTAAATACTTTGAGAAAAGACTTCAAATTAAATAAAATAAAAATAATACGGATCCAACAATGGAAAACACGATCAGCATATGCTTATACCCCTAAAGTATATCAAACCTCAATTAATCTAATGTAACACTTGTATCAAAATAAGTAATGAAGCAATGTACTTAACCTATTTTAATAGACATGAGATTAAAATCAAATTCGGTGGCTTGATCAGCATACTTGTTTATACCTTTGTTTATCACTTTGTGGAAAGTGTTATTGAAAAATATTAGGTCTGTGCACAAAGAATGTCGGCTCTAGTGATAATTAATATGAGCCGGAATAACACAAGCACTGATGTATCAATAATATAGTCGATTACAATTAATAAAATTTCTTATACGTTGTAAAAATCTAAAAAAAATAGCGTTTAATATATACGTATATATATATATATATATATATATATATATATATATATATATATATATATATATCCATATATATATTATATATATGCATAATATACGTATAAATGTATACTCATATATATATATGTATATATATTTATGTATATATATATATACATATATATACATAAATATATACATATGCATATATATACATTAATATATACATATATATGCACATATATATATATTTATATTTAGTAGATTTCCGTAGATATCTATATATATATATTTATATTTGTATATATATATATATATGTATATATATTTATATTTGTAGATATATATATATATATTGTAGATATATATATATATATATTATATTTATATTTTTAGATATATATATTGTAGATATATATATATATTTGTATATATATATATATATATTGTAGATATATATATATATATTTATATTTGTAGATATATATATATATATATTTATATATATATATTTGTAGATTCAGTGTTAGAAGAGTCGGTGAAAGTTTAAAATGGATACATATGTATTATATAGGTTTAAAAGAAGCCAACTCATCACGCAGTGTTATGTGGATAAACAATATTTATTGTTTACAATAACCATATTTCAATGCAATATTTTGAACATGTTTTCTTCTTATTTCTTGCCATGGTGGTATCTTTTATAAGAAAGTTGTTGAAAGAAAGTCCACACTGTTGTTCTTAGCGGTGTTATTTTGGAATGTCGCTAGCTACACATTTTTCAGTAAAGGTTTTAGATCCCATATTTTTTCAACACCATCGCAAGAAAGTAATAAATAATGAAAAATTGTTCAAAATTCTGAAGATGAAACACTATTTAAACACTATTTACAACCATTTACTTGCAATTCTAAAGCTTACATTACTTTTAAATCTCATAATAGCATATTCTATGGGCGCATTACAAATATTAATTGCTGAAAAATAGTATTATGTTCTATTTTTTTTAAATCGAAAATTCTAATAAATATTCAAACATGCATTACACTGTATGACAGAGTTTCAATATGAACTGTGAATTCAACTGATATGATGCAATATACAAATTAACTGGAATATGTGAGATCTATCAAGGATGATTAAAAAGTTATGAAACTGTGTATTACTTTTGCGCTTTCTGAATAAAATAACGATTCCCTGAGATGTTATGTTTATTTATATTTGGTATAACATAATTTTTATAGTAAGATTACACGCACGACTATATTCCATTTATCATTTTATTCATATATACGTAGATATGTATTTTCCAAATGTTAAATTCTTAGTCTGAGTATAATAAACGTAGAAAGCTTACACATAAACAATGCAGCAAAAATATCGACAACGCACATGTCCCGTTGAAGCTATGATAGATTCAACAAAACATGTTAATATATCTCTTAAATGCTCATTATTCAGTGTTAAACCTATTTTTACAGGTGTTGCATGATAGAAATACATTTTCCTAAAGCTGGCATGTAATGCAGCGTTACATTTTCGTAGAATACGTTTAAATAGTATATTTTAATTCATGCAGATTTCATAGCTATTATAATAGAAAAAGTACTCTATTGATTATTATATTGTTCTCAATATAAATAGTGATTTAAAAGTAAAATATTTGTCTTGGTTGACATCAGCTAGAATCGAAACAAACTAAAGCTAAATCCCTACACACATACACACTTTAAAAAATAACATTACTTAGATATACATATATTCGCTTGCGTAGAATTAAGACGTTTATTCGAGTAACACCTGCCAAGTTCTAATTTTTATTAAACGTTCACCACTATGATTACAGGCTAGCAACCAAATTGAATTTGTTTTGTTGGTCTAACTCCTCAGTATATAAAGTGTTAAGTGCATTAGCCTAAAATTGATGTGGTAGTTTGGCAGAGACCCTTCATACAGAAAGGTAAAGTAAGATTTACATCCTGCTGACTATAATATGGTCGTCTCCAAGTCCAACATAAACACGTTCTTTATGAGCGGTTCCCCTTGATTAATCCAATTTACCAAATTTCCACTGTTAAAAATTAATGCATTACTGTACACTTATTAATTATTATCCTCGAGTGTCCTCTGGGCCTTGATAAGTGGTGACTCCTTTGTAGAAAAAAACAACAAAAAGAATAGATTTTTTTCAGCTTTCTATAGTTTGGATCTAATTTTAATTAGGTGAACGCAGGTGAAATATTTCTTATCGATATTTACGTTCCACCTGTTTATCAAACGAAGAGTGTAAATGTTGTTATATGCGAACTGTTTTACTTATATGAGAAAATGTAATACATCTGTTTTCAGTATTTGTAAATCCTAAGCTGACGTTCTATATGAATGCAAGTACGAATGAATAGGAACAACTAATTTCCATAATTCACGTGACGTTTAATTTCAGTTCTTAAAATTGAATATTTTATGGTTTTAGTTATTCCTCACAGTTTTGCGTCCAGGTGAAGATCGTGCCTTTCTTTGCCAAACGGACTTGGTGACACTGTTGTTATATTTTTGTCAACAAGTTCTCGCACAGGGTTACCGGTGAGAGCATATGCCTTAAATGACTACCAGTCACATGACTAACCATATCGTCTCTAGGTTATCAAAAATGTTCTGGTGCATAGAAGATGAAACATCGGTTTTCCATTTCGAATAAAAAACAAATTTTAAAATCTAAACGTTTTTAAAGTGCATCGCTGTATTTGAAAGCAAGTGAAAGATAAATTTATGCTTATTGCTGGATTGTGTTTTGTCGTGGTTTTAAGCTGTAATCATGCTCGACTGCTTGAAAATAGACAAAAATATGCTTCTTTTCTTTAGTTAAAGTAATGACGTAATCATATGTGAACATTGTGAAGCTTAGGGCATTGTGCCCTTTCTTTGTCAAACGGCCTTGGTGACACTGTTTAGGTTTCAGTAAATGAAACAGCGAGCTATTGAATTCACTTACTATCCTCTGCTGCGCATTCAGCAGTTGTAATTTCAACTGGCTTCTTTCTGTCTCGTAGTCCTTTATATTTGTTTCATTCTCGTCTTTGATCAAACAATGATAAAGTCAAACGATACGTGGGTGTACATTGACCCGGCAACAATCTTTTACATAATACAGCAATGCTTCATTAATACTAACAAACAGTGAGGGTGCCTAAACGCTGAATTTGTGTTACGCAACTTTTTTACAGTGGTTATTATAACTAGCGGGACCTGGGAAATTCCACAGCAGTATTTTTCATATGTAATATATTGTTGCTGGGCATGCCGTGGGCGTTCTGGTTAGCATGAATAAACGCACAATCATATTATTCTAGTTTTGTTTTAATTAAAACTGTACTTCCCCCCTACTAAAATAATAACTTTGATATATTTCCTGGGCTGATAAATTCATTACAAACACACCGGTCAATTAACTCACATTTCATCATTTTTCATAATCATTGAATATGTTACTATGTTCGACAATAATTTTTCATAATTTCAACTCACATTATCGTTCTTCCCTTTACTAAAACACTAAGTTTGATATGTTGTATCGGCTGATTATTTTATAAAAAACACAACTATCAATCAACTCACATTTCATTTTTAATAATTCTTAGATATGGACTACTTTCGATAAGATTTTTTTATAATGTAAACCAACGTTTCGCCCAAACTTACCAAAATAATAACTTTGATAAATTTTATAGGTTGATTATTTCATTACAAACACACCAATCATTCAACTCACATTTCATCATTTTTCGTTATTCTTGGATATTTTACTAATTTCGACAATATATTTTTTATAATTTAAACAAACGTTGTCGCCCAGCCTTACTAAAATAATAACTTTGATACATTTACTGGGGTGATTATTTCATAGCAACCACACTAATCAATTAACATCTATTTCATCATTTTTCGTAATTCTTGGGTATGTTACTGATTTAGACAATCATTTTTCATAATTTATACCCACACTATCGCCCTCTCCTTAATAAAATGATAACTTTGCGATATTGTCTGGGCTTATTATTTCATTACAAACACACTAATGCATGAAATCACATTTAATCATTTTTTTATAATTCTTGGATATGTTACTTATTTCGACAATAATTTTTCATAATTTTAAACCAAATTTTCGCCACCCTCTCTTTATCAAATAATAACTTTGATATTTTGTCAAGGCTGAGTATTTCCTTATTAACACACTAATCAATTAACTATTATTCCATCATTTTTTCGTAATTCTTGGATATTTCACTAATTTCGGCAATAATGTTTTATAATGAAAGCCCTCCTTATCTTCTTTCCCTTTACTTATATAATCACTTTGACATATTGTCTAGGCTTATTTATTATAAACACAACAATCAATTAAATAACATTTCGTTTGTTTTCGTAATTCTTGGGTATGTTTCTAATTCCGATAATAATTTTTTTTTATAATTTAAACCATCCTAGACGCCCTCTATTACTAAAAAAATACTTTGATGTATTGTCTGGGCAGATTATTTCATAAAACTAACACTTAATAATTTTTCTTAATTCTTGGATATGTTACTCTTTTCGACAATTATTTTTACTATTTTTAATTCACATTGTCAAACCCCCGCTGCTAAAATAATAACTTTGATATATTATCTGGGATGATTATTTCATTGCAAACACACCAATCAATTAACTAACATTTCGTTATTCTTTATAATTCTTGGATACGACAATCATTTTTCATCATTTTAACCCACACCATCGCCCCACTTACTAAAATAATAACTTTGGTATATTGTCTGGTCTGATTATTTCATTGGACATGTTACTAATTTCGAAAATTATTTTTCATAATGTAAACCATCTTTATCGCCCTCTCTTACTAACATAATTTCTTTGATATACTTCCTTGGCTGATTAGTTTATTATAAACACACAATCGATTAACTCACATTACATCTTTGTTACTAATCCTGGATATGTTACTAATTTCGACAATAATTTTTATAATTAAAAACCCACATTATGCCTCTCCCTCCTACTTATATAATATATTTGATATATTGTCTTGTCTTATTATATCATTATAAACACACCAATCAAGTAACTCATATTTCATCATTTTTCATAATTCTTGGATATGTTACTAATTTCGACAATAATTTTCATAACTTTAACCCACTATGTCGCTCCCCCTTACTTCAATAATAACTCCCTCTTAATTAAACAATAACTTTTATATATTGTCTGGCCTGATTATTTCATTACAAACAAATCAATCAATTCTGGGTATTCTCATGGTATACATGTTTCACCTATATTATCCAATCCCAGGTGACGCTGCATATTCTGCTAATATATATCGTGTACCTATCTCATTTGATCCCGGGTGACGCTGGGTATTTTGCTACTATATGCTTTCCACCTCTCTCATTCAATACTGGGCGACGATTTCTGATAGTATATATTTGCACATCCCATTCAATCCCGGGACTGACTTCATCTCCGCCACCCCGCTGTTGAAAATATACATTAAATAATGTACTATTTTAATCGTAAAATGTTTCAGCCATTTCCGGGACTGGCTTTATATCCCCAACTCTCTGCTACAAATATACATGAAATAATGTAATGTCTAAAAAGTAAACTGTTTCAGCCATTTCCGGGACCGATTTTATATAACATACCCACTGCAAAAAATATGCATGAAATAATGTAATGTCAAAATAGTAAACGATTTCAGCCATTTCTGGAACTGACTTATAAACCCCACACCACTGTTGAAAATATACATGAAATAAAGTAATGTATAAATCGTAAACTGTTTCAGCCATTTTCGGGACCGACTGCTTATCTCCCATCCTACTGTTAAAAATATACATGAAATAAAGTAATGTCCAAAACGTAAATGGTTGCAGCCATTTCCGGAACCGACTTCATATTGTCCACCCCAATGTCAAAAATATACATTAAATAAAGTAATGTGTAATGCGTAAACGGTTTCACCCATTTTCTGAATTGATTTATAATCACCCACCCTACTGTTAAAAATATACATGAAATAAAGTAATGTTTAAATCGAAAACGGTTTGAGTAATTTCCAGGACTGACTTCATATCCCATAATCCACTGCTTAAAATATACTTGAAATAAAGTAATGTTTAAATCATAAACTCGTTCAGCAGCTTTTCGAAAGTAATACATAAAAACATTAACAGTGTTAGGGATAAGGCAACCATTGCTTCAACACGACTTTTTTAGTGTAGTATCAGTTTCAGCATTCTAGTGACTTAATTCGCCCCTTTTTTAACTTAGTTTATGGAGGAGAAATCTTTCATTGCTGATACAATTTTTATTTTTGTTATTGATCAGAGTGCCCGTTTGGGGAGCTGGTTTCCTCCTTAATTTTTATCTGACCTCATGTCGAATTCCGCTCTTGTGGAGAGACAAGTAAACAAAAGAAATAATCAGAACGGAAATTTTCCAGGGCATTTCATATTTAATCAAAAGTGACATTTCCAGGGCATTTTGTAATTAAATCAGAAATAACTTTTTCCAGGTACTTTTTTAATGTTAAAACTTTGTTACATTAAACATAGTACCTATTCACAATGCCTCCCCACTGGACAGATTTAGACACCAGAGTCGTTTTTTTTTAACGTGGAGAAAAAATTGTCTTCGTCGTAAAGGATTTCTCTTCCACTGAGAGAGAAGAAATTGAAATGTAGCACATGAAGAACAGATACTACACTTTGATCTTAGCCAAAAGGCCAAGAAAGACAACTCATTTTTATTAGCTTTGCCTCAACAGCGACACCAATTTCAATTAATTCATTTTTTAGGGATGCACAGCATGATAACGGACGAAGCGATAAGCGTAATATAATGATGATGTTTTGAAAACCTTTCTGCGCAATTTTTATGGTATTTCATATAGGCATTGTAGTGAATAATCTGCTTTGTTGTGTATTAAAGATATAAGAAGTAAAGAATAGAAAGCGGGCGACATTTAAAATTAAACCCCTTTCCGTTCTATATCTATTTCTTACTTTATATCTCATTTATATTCGAACTCTATATCAAAAATACCTCATATGCCTCTCTGCGCAAGAATATTTAATTCCATTGATTGAATTTTACTCTTGCAATTCACTACATGATTCGTCTACATCGGGTTTCATCCCTTCTAGAACCCC
This sequence comes from Euprymna scolopes, assembly GCF_053919585.1. Lineage (NCBI taxonomy): Eukaryota > Metazoa > Mollusca > Cephalopoda > Sepiida > Sepiolidae > Euprymna > Euprymna scolopes. The sequence continues at coordinate 78,602,659 of NC_136491.1, read as the reverse complement.
GGATATTCTTTTAAAAGATAGATATCGTATCGAACTATTCTCAGACTTACTGATCTCAACACTTATGCGTACTTTTGAATCACATTGAATATATCCAACTACACTTATTTGAATATCCTTAGTATTCTTTTCTATTTTTCCTGTAAAATGTTACTTCTCTTTCAAATTTGCTTTCTCGGCTGTTTTCAAAAGTTGAACCAACTACAAAAACATATGTTTAGCTATACTTACCTTTAGCTTACGTTTTTGTCCTCTGAAGATATGAGCCTATATAAAAAAAATTAAATGAAATAAGGAGCATTTCACATTTATTTTGTATTGCTTGTTTTGAATAAAAGATCAAAACTTCAATTCTACAATAGCTTGAGTTTTTCTACTCGTTTTAGGCTGATACTGGTCAGTTACTGATATTGAGCTTTTTAAAATCTGGATGCGGTTTTGGTTTTATAAATATATATTTCTATATTTATATTTCTACACTTTCGCTGGTGAAACGTTTTTTATTAAAATTTACTTTACTTGCGAATTTTGCTAATACCATTCAAACACTACTGTTAAGTGGCAGTTTTAGTCATTAAGAACTGCTTAAAAGCTTTACTGCTCACCCATTTTGGGCCAAATTTCAAACAACTATTACAATTTATAGATCACTTTCTCAGGTATATTGGGGAAAATATTTTCGTTCAGTAAAACCGAAGGTATAATGAATTTACTGGTGTTCAAAATCGTAAAAAACGTAAATAGGTAAGTAACGTTTTTATGACTGATTTCCATAGCAACCACGTCGCTTCGTCGAATATAGTTGCTACCAATTAACCGCTCTCGCGAAAAGAGAAGTAACAAGTTAAACCTAGCTAATTGGAAAAATCATAGATTACAATAGAAAAATGCGAGCATGAAAATAATATGGTTAAGCTTAAACATGGAAAAATATAGGACTAATTGTTAAAATTGAAAAAGGAAAAGAACAAGATATTGGTATAAAAAAATATAATAAACTCATAAATATTGCCGCATAAAGAATTTATTTAAATGCAATTTAAACATAATATAATCAATTAATAATGCGGCAGTATTTTAAGTTAATGATTTAGCGTGTTTTTTACTAGAATAGACTGTCCTTTTATTTTCCAGTTTTAATTTTCCATGTTTAAGCTTAACCATATAACATTAAATGCTCGCATTTTTCTATTGTAATATATATATATATATATATATATATATATATATATATATATATATATATGAAATATATTTATATATGTAATATATATATGCAATACATATATATATATGCAATATATATATGCAATATATATATATATATGCAATATATATATATATGCAATATATATATATGCAATGTATATATGCAATATATATATGCAATATATATATATGCAATATATATATATATGCAATATATATATATATATATATATATATATATATATATATATATATATATATATTCAATACTGGGGAGTAATATATTTCCGTGCTTTCATATCACAGTTTATGTTGCTACATAATTTTTTAATACACAGGGTTGATATATTAATGCTACCAACCACTCCATTATGTCACACATGGTCTGAAAAGGGGGTTACGCAAGTTTCCTTAAAAGAGAGAAACTCTTACATACCAAAATGTCCTAAACATTCCCGCCAGCATTCCTCGATCGAAGCGTTTCAGCCAGACAAGCAATAAACTGACCCAACCCGAAAGTCGGGTTGCAAGGCGTTTGAGGGTGGATTTCGTATACCTCAGTCCGACAGGTAGTGGGCCAGTTCCTGTCGGGCTTTATGTCAAGAACAGATCCTTTACTGGTACGTTTGTAACCAGTCTACAAGCAACCGAACAGCAAGGTGACTCTTCCTCACAATTTCAAAGAATATAATGAAGGTAGATAGTTAAATGCTGCCTTATATATATATATATATATATATATATATATATATATATATATATATATATATATATTACATCATTATGTGACACAAGATTTGGAGAGAAGAGTGTCCAGCAACTCCACTAAAGGAGCACCCTTGTCAAGCAAAAGTGCCTAAAAAACCTCGTCGACAGCCTCCGGTCGTAACGTCTCAGGCAGTGAACAGTAAACCTACTCCACCGGAAAGCCCGGCGGAGAGGCCTGATAGGTGGACCTTTTGGGTGATACCCAGGTTGCGTTCCTAAATCCGGCATTTGGTCGGCCAGTTCTTCGCTCCACCCCTCTTGGATTTTTTACAGGTACTTTTCTAGCCAGTCTCTAAGCAACCGAAGCAGCAAAGATACTTATTTCCTACCATATATTGATGGTAGATATTTCAACGCTGCCGACCATCGCATTCCCTGACACAAGGACTGGAAAGTGGGGTGCAAGCAAGCTCCCCTAAAGGAGAGGCACTCTTATCTAGCAAAAATTGTCTAAGCATCACTGTCGGCATTACACGGTTTGGGCTCCTCAGGCACCAAGCAATAAACTTACTCCACCCAGAAGCTGGGTGGCAAGACCTGGGAGGATGAACCTCCTGGTTTATACCCAGAGGGCATACCTAAGTCGGACAAGTACTGGGCAAGTTTCTGGCCCCGCATCTGACTGATTATCAAGAACATATTCTGTTTTTTAGATACGCATCATCACTTATCAAGGCCAAGAGGCCACCCGAGGATAAGATTTAAATAGTGCACAGTATAAATTGAACAATTTAGTAATCGTTAGTAATGGAAATTTGGAAAATTTCTTAACTTTTATGGAACGGCTCATCAAGAACTTGTTTACGTTAGATTTGAAGACAACCATATTGTAGTCAGCTGGAAAGCAGGAAAACGGAAGATAATTTCATACGCGTGTAGTTCTAAGAGAGAAGTTTTGTTAATGGAAGCAACGTTTAGCTTTAGGCACAGATAATGAGTGGGTGAAATTATTGATAGTGTTTTCTGCTAGACGGGTGTTTCATGTGAAAGTCTGGCGAGTGGGACCACAGATTGTAGCTCAGTCGATTACTTGCCATGAAAATAACGATAAAGCAGAGACAAACTCGCAACATCCCTTCTGTAAGAAAGAAGTGCTGGGAAGAGAAAAGGACATCCCCTACGAAGTCTATTTTGAACTCTTTCAAGGCAGAATAAGTACTTTTTAGCAGCTCCTGCCCAGATGTGGCAACATTATTCCATCATTGGACGTGCCTGGCTCTTATATAGATAGAGAATTGCATCAGCGGTGACATATCTACCGGATCGATAGAAGGATCCCACCATTTTTCCAGCGTCCTTGAGAACGGATATTATATATGTGTTCCATTTAAGATCAGGAGTAAAGGTCAAGCCCAGAAGCTTGTAAAACCTTTATTGGTACTTATTACTTAAGTCTCCCAGCAACTGAAGTAGTAAGGAGACTCATCCCCAGTATATAATGAGTAAACTCTCCCTAAAATTTCGGAGATTCTATTTATAAACGCTGCCCATGGGAATTGACGAATCAAATAAATTCACGTTCTGTTATCAATCAATCAGAAACCAGAATTGGCCCATTAAATTAAATCTGTTAAGAGTTCAGTACATCATTTTTCGTATCAACATGAGAAGGGTATTTTACTCTTTAGCTGCAAAATTATATATTCAAGAACCTGTACAAAACAGTTTCCCACAAAAAATTCTTCCTCTCCAGGACTTTTTCAGAATCGCTACACTCTGGCGACTGATTCAAGATGTTTTGGACTCGGCGGAAGACTTTACTTCGGTTGATAAGATGAAAATTCGACTGGTGGCAAATGAAATATTTATGGTATCGAACAAGGTAATTAATGCACAACCTGAAAACATAAACGACACTAGGTTGATTGAAAAGAATGCAAGAATGCGGAGTTCATACCGTGCTCAGATGACAGAAGGTTATCTCTTGTAATGAGAGAAGCCTTTGGCAATGACTGTAAAGCAGTAAGTATGTTAAGACTCTGTTGTGAGCTTAGAGCGCTAGTGCGCATGCGCACCAGATGTTTACACATAGAACGAAATTGGCGCCTTTTCCCAGCTTAGTCGTTCGTTACCGACCATGTTGTTGTACCTGTTGAATTTTCTGTTGAATAAAACCTTTCTAATATCTTAAAAGGTATTTATTTTTCATTACAATTTATTCAACATAAAATTAAAAATTAACAGCAACAATGGATGCTATACTGAGACCTGGTAAATTCGAAGGATCGTCAGATACAACCGCTGACGAATGGAATCATTGGTATCGTACCCTCATCAACTGCATCGACTCTCTCACAGTTGTTCATCCTCAAAATCCTCCGAATAAGTTAAGTATTCTGATTAATTTCATCTCACCGAGAGTCTATTCTCTTATATCTCACTGTTCAACATTCGAGAGGGCTATTAGCATCCTTCAAGCAACCTATGTAAAACCGGTAAATTCTGTGTTTGCTCGTCACCTTCTTTCCACTAGGAAACAAAATCAAGGTGAATCTATTGATCAGTTTCTCCTAAAACTAAAGAATCTTTCTAAGGATTGTAAATTTGAAGATGTTACTGCCTCTCAGTATGCGGAGCTAGCGATACGTGACGCATTTATCACAGGTCTTACTTCCTCAACTATTAGGCAGAGATTACTTGAAAGTTTTGAAATTAACCTAGATCATGCCGTAGCAACTGCACGAAGTCTAGAAATGGCCCAACATAATGCAGCAGCTTATGACACATCAATTGTAGCAAAGGCATCTATTCATGCAGATGAATCTGAAAATAACTCTAGTTTGGAACTAACTAATGAATGTGCTGCTGTTTCCAGAAATAATCAGGCGACTCACTTCGCCAGATGCCAATTCTGTGGACGAGAAAATCATTCTCGAAATATTTGCCCAGCTCGGAATGCTGACTGCCTTAAATCTGGAAAGAGAGGCCACTTCTCTAAAGTCTGCCGATCTAAAATAAAACAAACAACTTATAATACCAGGACTAGTTCTGCATATATTGCCCTCACTGCGTCATCCCAATGCACTCCATGCACACAATATTCTGTAGTAAATGCAACAATTAATAGTACCTGTTTGAAAGCTATGGTAGACGGTGGAAGTATAACTTTATACGAATGAACATCGTGAGATCACTCGGCCTTAGTATATTACCTTCTAATGGTGCGGTAAGCATGGCTTCCTCGAATCTCACGAGCAAAACCTTAGGACACTGTGTTGCGTCCATCGCTGTTAATGGACAAATTTACACTAATATGCGTCTATCTATCCTTCCCAACTTGTGTGCTCCAATTATACTAGGACAGGAGTACATGCAATTGAATAACCGGGGGGAATTCCGTTATAACGGAAAGATACCATCTTTACAGATTTGTAACGTCACTCAGATGAAAATCGAACCACCGTCTCTCTTTGCTAATTTAGCAAAGAATTGTAAACCCATCGCAACAAAAAGCAGAAACTACTCAGCATCGGACTGCGAATTTATCCGGAATGAGATACAAAAATTATTAAAAGAAGGTATCATAATCAAATCGAATTCCCCATGGAGAGCCCAAGTACTAGTAACTAGAAATGAAAGACATAAGCGTCGCATGGTCGTTGACTATTCTGCAACTATAAATCGGTTTACACTTGTGGATGCTTTTCCGCTTCCCAAAATTTCGGATATCATACGCCAACTATCACAGTACAAAGTTTTCAATAAGTTGGACCTGAAGTCTGCATATTATCAATGACCTATACATAGAGACGAGAGAATTTACACAGCATTTGAAGCTGACGGACGACTATACGAGTTTTCTAGGTTACCTTTTGGGCTAACGAACTCAGTAGCTGTGTTTCAACGTATTATGCATAATCTGATTCAAGAACATGAACTCCAAGGTACCTTTGCCTACATTGATGACATTGTCATCGGAGGAAAAACTAATAAAGAATTAAACGAAAATATGGAAGCTTTTAGAAAGGTTATCAACCGTCTTAACTTGCAACTAAACCCTGTAAAATGTGAATATGGTATAACCAAACTAAAGTTTCTAGGGCACTTATTGGAAAATGGAACAATCAGTCCTGATCCAGATAGACTTACACCACTAAAAGAATTACCGATTCCGAACTGCAGTAAGTCACTCAGGCGGGCTCTAGGTATCTTCTCATACTATTCACCATGGATAGAGAATTTCTCAGATCAGATTTCACCTTTATTAAACATTACGTCCTTTCCTATCACTGAGAAACTCAAAACTCAATTTCAAGCCATGAAAGATGAAATTTGCAAGGCTTCGGGTGCAGCCATTGAGGATGAAGTTCCTTTTACGATAGAAACTGATGCATCTGCGACAGCATAAGCAGCCTGCCTTTCCCAGAATGGACGTCCAGTAGCATATTTTTCCAGAACCCTAACGCAGTCAGAGCGTCGACATTCAGCAGTGGAACGTGAATCGGCAGCCATTGTAGAATCTGTGTGTAAATGGCGTGACCTCAAACTCGGTCGACACTTTACCATTATTACTGACTAACAGGCTGCATCATTTATGTTCAACACGCAGACACTAAATCGTATTAAAAACGATAAGCTGCTTCGGTGGAGACTTGAACTTTCAAACTATTCTTATGAGATAGTATATAGACCAGGTTCTCTTAATAACTCTGCAGATACCCTTTCTCGATCATGCTCTGCTTCGCGCTCATTATCACTAAAGGACCTGCACGCAGCACTTTGTCATCCTGGAGTAGCGAGACTCTATCACTTTGTGAGGCAGAAGAATCTACCATTCTCCATGGAAGATGCTAAGCGCACCTGCGCTGAATGTCAAATATTTGCTGAACTAAAACCAAGGTTCTTCAAACCTCCATCAGGTTTATTAATCCATTCCCGATCCCCCTTTGAACGTCTTTCAATAGATTTCATGGGACCGAAACCATCTACGAATAATCTCAAATACCTACTCGTGATTGTAGATGAATATTCACGCTATCCTTTTGTCTATCCATATCAGGACATATCAACAAAAACTGTTATAAATTGTCTCCAGAATTTATTTACCTTTTTTGGCTGATTTTTGGAAATCCATAGTGATCGAGGAAGTCAGTTTATTTCATGTGAACTAAAAGAGTTTCTCTGGCAACATGGAGTTGTGATTACCCACTCAACTCCATACCATCCAATCGGCAATGACAATGCGAGAGAGTAAATGGCACAATTTGGAAAACGATCAAACTTGCACTCAAAACCAGGCAATTGGACGAACGTCACTGGCATGAAGTACTCGACATAGCTTTGCACTCTATTCGATCACTACTTTGTACAGCAACTAACTCAACCCCACACGAGAGAATGTTTAACTTTTCCAGAAGGTCGGGCACCGGATATACCTTACCCGAGTGGCTGCAAGGAGGACCGGCCCTCCTTAGGAAGTTTGTCCGCCAACACAAGTCAGATCCCCTAGTGGAATCAGTAGATATAATATCTGCAACTCCCAACTTTGCCAGAATTCGTTTCCCTGACGGCCGTCAGTGAACAGTCTCAACAGAAGACCTAGCCCCCACTCCTGTCACTGACCCCTCTTCTACAAACTTGGAATCTCCTGTCTCCCCTGATCATGGTACATCACCAGATTCTACTACTCCATCAAACATCCGCGAACCAGAGTTGATTGATCAACAGGAGACCCCAAAGAATAATACCTCACCAAATAGAGAATCTTTCTCCTTAGTCGACAAAACAAAGTGTTTAGAAATAGAAGAGCAGCAGCAACAGTCTGACTCGAAGAAGGGCGTTTTCAAATTTCTTCCAGAAGAAACAAAAAGGGGAAGGAAGATCAACTGCAACCCGAAATATAAATAAAATGTGGTGGAGAGTGTTGTGAGTTTAGAGCGCTAGTGCGCATGCGCACCAGATGTTTACAAATAGAACGAAATTGGCGCCTTTTCCCAGCTTAGTTGTTCGTTACCGACCATGTTGTTGTACCTGCTGAATTTTATGTTGATAAAACCTTTCTAATATCTTAAAAAGGTCTTTATTTTTCATTACAATATTATAAGAGCCGAAATAACAGCAAATTAATTATAAATATCTGACGAAGTTATTACTTACAGTCTGTTTATTTTCATGTCTTTAAAAGGGTTGCCGGGTTATTGTAAGCCATTTACAACCGGGATAAGTCCAAAAGAAAAAAAAAACATGATTTTTACTCAATCCAGGGTAAACTTAGGGGTTATGAAGAACCTGAGAAAATGATAACAGAAAATAAGAATCTACAAATATGAAATTTCAAAATGCCCACTTAAAACCACGAAAGTAAAATTATACCTTACCTCGAAAAAAAAACCCAACTTTTCCAAATATATTTGCTATGATTCTGGCCAACTCAGTCAAAAAGTGTTTCCTGTTTAAATACAAATGTTTCAAAGGTGACTCTATTAGAAATGTGGAGAGCTCCGTTAGCGAACATACATTTTTATTTTATGTACATTAGACCCTTCAACAAAGAATAACAAATTTCTTGTCGCTTGTGGGACAACGGTACATGTAATTATGAAAGAATCGAATGTTATCAAGTTTGGTCTTAACTTTAATCCTCAGTGTCACCTTGTAGATCTAGCTGAGGGCAGTTGAGTAAACGATAGCGTTTTGAAGATGCGATGCTGAAATCTCGCTTAGGAATACTAAAGATGAATTTTGTTTCTGTATTCTGGAAAACGCTCGTCACACCCCGAAATTTTAAAAAATATTTTTTTTTGTACAATCCACTACAAAATAAGGTTGAAATGTTAACTTTGTTTCCAATAACTCAAAATTGGTGTACCTGAATGGAATTCTATCTGATATTAAAAAAATGGAAGACTTTATTGTTTAAACAGGGAAGTCCCATAAAATACGCCTCCTATGTTTTGCAGACATAGCATAAACTTATTGGGCATTGCATATTCTTGATATCAAAAATTGCCGAATGTCGAAAATAAAAACGTAAAAAACTTGACAAACGTTGACGTTTACACACAAGGGGAAATGGCAATGTCTCAAAACAAGATGTTATAGAAGAAGACCCCGAAAAGTCTATCACTGATACATTGTGACTTGAACGTTTCAGTGGAACCGGTGAGCAGTGAAAAGTTCAGTTTAATTTTGTAGATGATTATTCCGGTTATTCTACTTCTTTAAAAAACAAATCTGATACTTTGCAAGCAATTAAAAAATATTGAGTTAACATGGCGCCATAGGGCGAGAGTAAAATGTATTCGATCTGAGTATGGTACACAATTATCCAATAAAGACTTAGAACTTCTATTAATTAATTATTGTATCAAATGTGAAAAGTCGAGCCAAATTCACCTCACCAAAAAGGAACCCGCGGAAAGATCATAGCGGACACATTTTGCAATGGCAAGATTTCTACTTATTAGATGAACACTTCCAAATAAACCTCTATTACTACTGCATATATACGGAACCGGTCCTTTAACAAAACACTATCTAGAACCCCATATGAAACTTTTTACGGTAGAAAGACACATTAAAGCAGAATGCCTGTATTTTGTTCATCTTGCTTTGCATTTATAGATAAAGAAAAGCAAATTAAATATCAAAACCGGTCGAGGTATATTTCTTGGGCACAATATAACCAGTCAAGCCTACTTAGTAGTTTTCCCAGAGAAAAATAAAATAAAAGACTCCGGTGTGTAAAATTCACAGACACGTTTATTTTCAAAGACGAAAATTGATCATATGAAGATAATGAATTAATACTCTTTAAATTCATAAAACAAACGATTATTGTATAATGAGGACAGTGGCGATGCTAATGTTAAAGTCTAAATTCATCAGAACGTTACCAAAATTAAAGAAGATGACAAGATTTTTTTGGTGGTCAAAAATTTGGAAAATTATCAAGTGGACTATCGATATTCCATTGCTACGCCAAAAAGCTTACACGAAACAATTAATTCATAACGTTGAGACTGATGGAAGCGAAATAGATGCTTTAGCAAGAGATAAAAATATGACATTTATTCTTTAAAAAAAAAGAAACAAATTACAGCGTCAGGCGTTGAACGGTACGATAAAACCAGCCCATTTTACTTCGGATTTTTCCAGAGAAAAATAAAATTAAAAAAAAATCCGATGTGTAAAATTTACAGACATGCTTAATTTAAAAGATGAACATTCATCATATGAAGATGGCTAATTAATATTTCCTCAAATTCATAAAACAAAATTACGACAATGAAGTCGCCGTTGATGAGTACAGGATTATTTTCTAATGACAGTGGTTATACTGATGTTAAAGTCGGCAATTCATTTACAAAAAAGACTAAAGCGTCAGGCGTTGTACAGTCCAAGGCTAAATTTATTGATAAAGGCTACTCTAGGATTTACAGCATATAATATTTTGATATGTTTCCAACTCTATAAATTTAACGACAAACAGAATTTTATTGCAAATCGTAATTGTTTGTTGCATTTTGTGACTCCAACACACATTGCAAGGAGTAACAAAATGCAACAAATAACGATGTGGAGTTTGAAGCATATTATTAGAAGGAAACACATACTCATTCATAAACCCTACACAAACATTCAAAATAAAAAGAAATGACCTAGACTTCACTTCCAAAACTGTAGTCTATGTAATAAAATAAGCAATATACGAGAAAATATACATAAGAGCCACTAAAACCGTCAGTAATAGAGTTTATATGCATACAACCAACATTAAAATCGCAAAAAATAAACAACTGCAAGATTCACAGCACATACATACATGCAGTTGAGATACAATTTTTATGATGCCCATTTTCCAAACCGACAACTACTTTACTTTATTAATACACCAAAAAAAATCTCATAAAAAATTACTTCTGCCTTAAACAAATCCAAATAACAATACATATAAATAAGCAAAACACAAAATACACTTACGCGCACACATGCTTGTGTAAGTGTGCACCCACACATACGAATAAAGACAAGCACTATGAGACACACGCACTCACCCACGCGCACGTAACCTTCACGGGCACACCTATCAACATCAAATATAATATCGACTCCCAAAACGAAGCTAATGACTAGAAACATAATACACTATTCTGTCCACATTTTCCTCTCCAGAATGTATGCCTATGTATATATTTGTATGTATGTATGTATGCGCAATCATATACGTATATATACTTGTATATATGTGTAATTGTGGGTGGGTTTATGTGTGCGTATATATATATATATATATATTTATATATATATATGTATACTCTTATTCTTATTATTCTATATTTACGAGGGGGGTGCAATGAGTAATGCCCGTGACCAAATTCCCATAACAGTAGAGCAACGAAACTTGGTACAGTTATTAGTCTTTCTCTACATCGGAACAACCCAGAGTTATGCATTTCTCCCATCGTTTGAAGAAAGGTTTTGTAGAACACCCCAGGTTGGTCCTCCAACCACGACGTGACTTTAGAAATCAAATCTGCATCATCTGGGAAACGCTTTCCTTTCAAAAACAACTTCATGGCTGGGAAGGGGTGAAAGTGGGATGGTGCAAAGTCAGGAGAGTATGGAGGATGGATGAGGATTTCATAACCACACGCCCGTGCTTCTGATCTGGCGACATGCGCGTTGTGGACCGAAGCGTTGTCCTGCAGGAGGAGGGTACCGTGCTGATCGTGTCTCGCCTCTTGATTTAGATAGCTTCCCTTAATCTCCTCAAAAGTGAAGCATAATAGGGTCCTGCGATTGTGGTACCCTTGACCAGGAAATCCGTCATCACTACTCCGTCCGGGTCCCAGAAGACTGTGAGCATGGTCTTGACAGCGGAGGGCTGCACCTTTGCCTTCTTTGGAGGTTGTGAGTCAAAGTGGTTCCACTGTATTGACTGGGCTTTGGTCTCTGGATCATAGTGATGGACCCAGGTTTCATCTTGTGTAATCAGTCTTTTGAAAAACTTTGATTCATCTTCTTCGTACATCTCCAAATTTATCCTCAAGTATTCGACGTGTTGTCGCTTCTGGAATGGTGTGATCATCCTGGGAATCCATCTGGCAGACACATTATGCATATGCAAATGGTCTTGAATGATAGTCTCTACAGACCCTGTACTAATCTTGACATCTTGGACTATTTGGCGAATAGTAATTCGGCGATCTTCCAAAAGGACAGCCTCAACTTGACGGACAGATGCCTCATCAATGGCAGAAGGGGGCGACCAGATCTGGGAGCTGTTTCCACGGACTTCCGACCATGTTTGAATCTAGGATGCCAGCGTTTTACAAGGTCATATGATGGGGCATTATCATCATAAGTTTTTTTAATTTCATCAAAACTCTCCCTCGGTGTGCGTCCTTACAAATGCAAAAACCGGATCATTGCTCGACATTTAACAGCCCCATTTCACATCTGACTCAGTCAAACACTTGAAAAACAGAAACCACAATGAGTTCAGAGCTGTAATTTGCCACATAACCGTAGAGATATAAATCATTGCGCGGGAAATATTTCTGCTAGATCAGACAACTGGAAGTGGGTCAGGGGCATTACTTATTGCACGTGCATCGTATTATTTATTTTCGTTTTTCGTTATACATATGCGTGTATATGTATATATACGTATATGTGTTTATGTATATATGTATGCGTGTTATATTTGTGATAGACTGTTGCCTTACTAGGCCCTTATTATGAGGACGTAAAATAAAAACACATAGGCTAACACAACACGGTGCATCCTCACACGTACACTTAGATATGTACACCCATACACGCGGAGCAAATCAAAATATCAAAACACTCACACGCAAACATAGCACGCCCACACACGCACACGCTCATCCAAGCACACGCACATACACCTTGTCTTTCTCTCCATCTGTATTTCTCTCTCTCCTTTTCCACGCACAGGCACGCACATAGAGGCACGTGCACACTCATGCAAAAAGAAGATATCACATATTTTGACCAATACATATGCACATGCACACACGCAACGCACATCCATTCACACTTACACACACGCACGTACGTACTTACACACACACACACACACACATGTCAGAAAGGAAAAAAAGTCGTAAATGTAGTCACCTTAGTAATCTTAGCACCTCGTATCCACAAATGGAGTTAACACTGACCGATTGAACGCTAACCAATACCACTTGAGACATCAAGTTTCCTATTCCCATTGATTTTAAAAACACAATCGTGCTAGCTGAACTATAATGACCCACAAACATTTTACGAAAAAGCACATTTTAACTAAAACAATTTTTAATTAAAATTTTTTTTTAAAAACTAAAAAAAAAAAAAATCTCGAAACGCGTTATGAAATTATTTGAAATTGTAAAGTCCAGAACATCTACGGAACACCTGCACACTGACAATAAGTAATCTGCAGGGCTTGCAAAGAATAGTTTCTCATCGGAAACTCTTCTGAAATTAAACATGACTTCCAATTCAAGTATTTTTTTAAAATGTTTGTAAAATCCTTTCTCGTAAATTGTTTGATCGCTTATTCGTTGGTTTCGTGCGTATATATTTTTGTATTCAAGTAATAACTTTTATTTGAATAAGATATTTTAGGTCGAGGCATTTTGAATTTAGAGATTGTTCAGTGAAACCTGATGTTCTGAGTTCATCTTGTTTCAAAATAGCCACACATATGTAGAAAGAAACATGGAGAATTTCCCATGGTTTTAGAGAATATAATGTGGCTCTTTGTACGGTTAGTTATCTAGTAAATTATTTGGTATAATATTTTATAATAGAATCTGTCTTTTAAATCAGAACCCAAACTTGTAAATATAAAAAAAAGACCTAAAATTTTCTAAAAAAAAAATGCTACCATTATGTGAATTACAGTACCGAAATGTTAAATATCAATGCAAAATTATAGTGAAACGCGAAAGGATTTTTTTATTGAAACTTTTATCGATACATTTGAAATGTAATTTACACAAATTTACGTATACACTGTACAATATTACTGTCATATGCAAGGTGATTTCCAAGTATTTATTTTAACAATGCTTAATACAACAGCAGATATCAAAAGCCATAAAATATTGTATACTTACTGACAACACAAATAAGATTATGTTTACAGAAAACATACACATATATGTACATAGATAGTAGTGTCCGGGTTTTAAATACCAGTGAACAAAGCTGTATTATTGAGAAAGAGCCGACAGAAGACACGCATATATATATATATATATATATATATATATATATATATATATATATATATATATATATATATACACACTTTAGTGTGCCATATGTGCGTCAGTAAAATGTTCATTTTTCATTGCAATGTCTTTCATTTCACTAAGTGCAATGTAGCTTTATGTTGTGTATTACATGTTGTTTTATTTACATAATTTATATATATATATATATATATATGAGAGATTAAATAATATATATATATATATATATATATATATATATATAAGAATTTAATATAAAATATCTCATACATTAAAGTACAGGTGTTTACTTGTTTATATATATACACACACCCATATATATACACACATTGTATAACCGTTGTCAGCCACATTACATATATATATACATATATATATATATATATATATATATATATATATATATATATAGAGAGAGAGAGAGAGAGAGAGACTTGGAGAGAGAAAGCCTTTGAGACAGAGACAGAGAGAGACATTAGAGAGGGACAATAGAGAGAGGGACTAGACTCACTCCGGTTTAATAAACATAAATGAATAAAACATTGGCTGGTTGGCTTTTTGTACATGTATTTTTCGTGAGATTATATTCGCCTTTTTGGATGTCGTATTAGTAAATAAAAATATATATGAATCAAATTCCGGCAATTAACGTCTATATTAATCACAATGTATATTTCAGAGATAACGATGTGACGTCATAAAATTCAGAGAATTGTCAAACAGTAGAGATCATTTAGAAATAGGAATTGATTTGAAGAATACTTTTTTTCAATATAAATGTTAATAGCTTATATAGCGTGATCATTAAACATTAATTCTGTATTGGATATTTACAGTCGGATATGTGTCCTTGGTGTAATTTATATGCCGTTTATAACAAACTATAGAAACATATGCTATCTTGATATAACGTTTGTTTTAAATAAAACTTGGGTTATTATGGCATATGCTTGACAGTAATTGAAAATGCACAACACATTCTATTAAGAGTTTTGTTGTAAACCTATCTTTTAGAAAGCAACGTTTAATAAACATTATAATACGAAAGCCATTCTAAAAGTAATTATTCCTCTTTTTAAATAGAAGTGTTTATTACTTACGAAAAAGAAACAAAAAAAGTTTATAAAAAAAGAGGCATTTTTGCTCGAGAATTATTTCCACATAGACATCGCATTCCCAATGTAAATTAAATTGCGATGAACGATGGCTGTGCATGGGTGTCAGAAGCATGCATTGTCATACAACCGTTTTTTTTTTAAACTTAATCCTCCTGTGATCATTTTAACTAAAACATTTTAAGATCTACAACAACAAAAGGTGGAGCCCTTAAAACAGCGAACCGGTTTTCTCTACAATTGATTATTCCACATACACACGACCGCTTTGAATACGGATTTAGTAGGGATTACATAACAGATATAAGCTACCAACGCACGTCCATAATAGCAATTGCTTTACTGGAGTCTCACACCGTCAATATCTGCAAGAAGGAGAAACAACTTCTACCTCATGAATGCATGAATTCAGTCATTGCAATGTTCAATACCTCTGACGCATTGAGGCATGCTTAGAAATAGATGGGATTACTTTTGGAACGCGTCTAGGAAAAATAACTTTTAAATTTTGTTTATTAGCGAAATTAAGACTAAATTTTCAAAAAATTAAAGTCGATATCTTCCGACGATTTCAAAAATACGACAGCAAGTAGGCTATCATCTGTCCACAGGAAACGATACCTTTTAAGGAGGCTGGTGAAAATAATTTACATCAAGCTATAAGCAGTAATTTAATTTCACCAAGGAATCATCGTTTTTTTTTGTTTTTTTTTTCAATAAGGACACGTGATGATAAAAACAATCGAAACGTGAAGCTGTAGGGTCAGGTAATAACCGAAAACAATGCGTTTACACACAATTGTCAGGCCATGCATCCATCTGGTCCGATACGTGGGCACTCATAAAGACTGGTATTTCTTTGCACAATCAAAATTTTTCGTGGGTCAAATACGTAACATATGGAATTCGTAAAAACATATACAAGTTTGTAAAACCCGTTAACTTTGTTTTTGGAAATGGCCGACCGAACGTTCCTTAATTTTTAAAGAACGTCCTGTCTGTTTTAAGCTATGAAGAATACTTTTATTATAAATTGGGAGAAATCAAAAAATAATTTTAATCGCGCAATAAGGGTTGGGTTTTAAAGTAAGGGTTTAGAGTTAGTGGTTAGGGTTAGGTTTGGGTTAGATAAATGCTTGTAATTTTATTTAGTGCATGTGTAGGTTTATCCTGTTTATCATTATATTTTTTGCAGCGATTTAAATTTTCTCGATCGGCAGCTTCCGGTCACACCCGTGAGCGGTCATGCACACGCGAACAACTTCTTGGAAACGTCTGGTCAGTAAATACAAAAGTACTAAATATTAATAGCTGTTATTTTCCCCATGTAATCCTGCTAAAAAAATATTTTCTCTGAAAATTTTATTGGCAGGAAAATCTGTTTTACCCTACGCTGTTTTTAATATTCATATAATTAAACGTTAAGTAACTATTTTCTTCTCTTTGAATAGTGTTGTTTTAGGTGTATTTCTCCCTATTTGACTTATAATGCTGCGTTAGAAATTTATCATCATCGAGATTTATATTTATGAAGCATACAAGATAATGTTTATATGAAATCTGGAAATTTGATTGTATTTTCGCTGAGTTTAAACTCACACAAACGATACTTTAATGTCATATCATACGTGTGAATGCAAACTTATTTTATTTTTAGTATGCGAAGCTTGATATGACGGACACACGAATATTTATGAATTGGAAATTATGTTTCAGCAAATAATCATATTTGAAAATTAAATGGTACCTTTTACATGATAAATAAATGAGGTCAGTAATCGTCGATTATTGGCGATTAAAAGTAAAAATATACCTCATGCCGCATAGTATTAGTTTCTAAAAATCATATTTTACACACACACACACACACACACATATATATATATTTACGTGTGCATACATAGATATATAATAGATAGGTTTTATCTCATATTAACGAAAATTAAATACCTTGATAATTAACTAAAACAATTGACTCTTAAAGAAGCATATCTGCTATTGATCTTATAGAAAGGGCGTATTTTTTATAACTATAATTTATATAAAAATTAAAGTTTCCCGGGAAAATTGCAAATAAAGGTCAAATTATAATTTTCAATATATATATATATATATATATATATATATATATATATATATATATATATGCGTATATATATATATTTACTTGCAAGTAAAGGTCCAATTATAAATTACAATATGTATATATATATATATATATGCGTATATATATATATGCGTATATATATATATATATATTTATATATTTAATTGCAAGTAAAGGTCAAATTATAATTTACAATATATATATATATATGTGCGTATATATATATACGTGCGTATATATATATATATATATATATATATAATAGATAGGTTTTATTTTATATAACATATGAATATTAACGAAAATGGAATACCTTTATAATTAACGAAGAAAGTTGGCTATTATCTGTTATCGATCTCATCGAAAGGGTGTAGTTTTTTATAATTATAATTTATATAAAACTTTTATGATTAATCGACAAATAATAGAGTAAAGAGAAGTTTCCTCATGTAACAAAATTATAGAAAAATGTAAGTCTTACCGAAAAAAAAATGAAACATATTAGGAAATTATAATTATAATATGTTTACTAGAGAAGTTTGGTGCTCATAAATACACGATTATAACGTTTATAAACTAAGAATTAGTGATAAAAATATAGTCCTGCACATTACGAGAGAGAAAGCAATCAATTGGCATATAAGATTTACGTAGAAGTTTCAAATCCAATAAATCACGCGATTATTGATGCAAGACAATTAAATTAGTTTTGTTTTTAAATATGTTTGTAAATGAAGTTCTCCATTTACGGTGCATTGTTTTTATATTAATTTTACAACTAGAACCAACTATTTATGCACTACTTCAACGTATGATACACTTGCTTGGATTCATAACAGATCATTACTGGCAAGTCCTATCAGTACCTGAGAGACGATTCAAAATGACAATTTTCATTGATTATTAAAACGATTCTATTCGAAAAATTTACAAGATGGTGCCCAACAGTCTATAGCGATCGACAAGTTATTGCATTACAACTGGGATAGACACATGTCCGACTGTATGTGAAATTAAAACTTGAGTTTTAATTTCCTTCTAAATTTTTATTTCCCGTTTTGATAATTAATTTCGAAGTTTATGACAATTAAATTTTTATGTGTGAGTATATTTTATTTTATGGAAAACAGAGATAGAATATTTGCTTCTTGGAAAAGAAATATATCTCGGGTTAGTGAGTTTATCTGGCTCAATATTGAAATTGTCATTCAATACAAATCGAAATCCTGGGTTGAATTGTTATAAATCCGTTGTGTCGATAATCCTGGTTTTGCTGTTTACGCGAGGTAGGCATTTGGCTTCTAGAGCAATCTCTTTTTTCATTTCGTGTGGGGTCAACCCACCAAATGCCAGCAGGATTCCCTGTCGGAACTCCGAAATGGACAGAAAGTAAACAAAGAACTTGGACACGAAATTAAGCAGGTAGACGTTACGGAATAGGGGTAAGAAGAAGTCGTCTTCTTCGCCATTTTCGAAAACCCATATGATAACCATCATTGACAAATACGGAAGACTCGACATCAGAAAAACTGCTGTGATTGTCATGCAAGGCATGTTCATGAGGACATCCAAGTTCTCCACAGTTGGTTTGGGGACATGGTCGAAAGTTCGGACGCTCCACTGAGCCGTGATTAATCCACTCACAGGGTTTGCCAGCACAGCACTCCCTTCGATCTCAGATTTAGTTTGACTGGATGGCGGACATAGCCAGTAGGGGCAAATGCAAAACTGAGAGAGTCTTACGAACAGGAATGCGAACGTAATCATCCAAGGGAAGACAAACGCAAAGAAAAGCTCAGCTCTTTTGAGATCACGCATTTGTGGTAAGTCTTCCGGTAGAATCATGCACTTGGTTATCGTGGCCGTACCAGTCGGGTTATCGCTCATCTTTTTCACATCAACTACCCCATGGGTCCAGGTCACGTGCAGGAAACCAACACCAGCGAAAATCGCTACCATGACGATGATGAACTTCGCCTGAAGGACACTTTCGAAGCGTCGACGTAAACCTCTAGAATATAGTCTAGAGCATCGCTGCATGATTGACAGAGCCATATACCAACAAGCTAAAAAGCTTGCGAAATGCGACACGTACAGAACGATTTGACAAACTCCCATTGTTGTAAACAGACCAACGCCGTATCGTGACAACCACGGAATAATCAGTGTTATTAGGTATAAATTATCCATGATTCCAATAGCGATAAGATAGTGACTTATCGCTAGTCTGTTAAGATCTGTGTGTAGAAAGACTGCTATTGAAATGGAATTTAGCAGCAGACCGAGAGTTGAAAAAGTCGGTTTATAATAGGTCTCCAGTATATCAATGAGTTTCAGTGAATACCATGTATGGCCGAATGTCTGATCTCGTATCTCAGGACCTCCGTGAATAAAGTGAAGATCCGATGATCCGGATCTATTTTTAAGCATTTGTTCGAAGTACAAGCTGTCCATTTTTTGCATACTTGTCAAGATTTACTATTAAGAAAATATATCCTGGATTTATCCGCTTCAAGATGTAAGACAGAAAATATGACTTTCGGTGCCGATGAGACAATGGCGCAGCCAGTAATACTCCAAATAGATCTGAAATAAAAAAGAAAAGGTATTAGATTATATATGAAGCGAAATAGTTTCAAATATTGTAATTTAAAAATAGATTTTATAAAAAGACATATTCAAACGTGTATATATATATATATATATATATATATATATATATATACATATATATGTATATATATATATAACACATACAAACGTTCATACAGTGTTGTTTAGTGGTTGTCTGATAATTCAGTTATTTTAATGTATGAACCCGCGAACAATTATATGGATGCTATCAATTTGTATTTTATCCGTCCTCAGTCGAATATATGATAATGCTTTTATTCATTGTACAGCTATACTATAACGTATGGTCAAATATTGTTTTCGTACAATTTCAGGATATTGTACAATATTTCAATGCTAATTACAAAGACTGCGTATGTTTATGTTGTTTTATCATAAGACGGACCTATTAACGCACTGTTTTATTGACATAAGAGCATGTCTTAATCATACCTACATGCTGTAGATAGTTATATAGTATATGATCGTCTGACATCAAACCATGGCTCAGACAGTATACTTTCCATTTACACCTTAACGCAGAGTATAATAAAATAAATGTAACGCGGATCCACTACTTTATTAGAGTAAATACATCAATCAGTTGTGTCGACATCAGCATGTGGGCGCACTACGAAATACGCAAACAGCTGTAAGCAATGTACGGGGTGACGAAAAAAAAACGGGTCCCAACTCTAATTAGGCCCCGTTTCTTAGTGGTTTGTCCAAATGTCATAACTAGCTAATTATATTCAAAACATCACATCGAAACACTAGGGTATTTGGCCTTTTTTTCTCCGTTCTACAGCATATGTTCTAGATGGCCTCCATTTAGCTCCGTGCATTTCTTGAGGCGCAGCACGAAGTTGTACATGACGTTCTTACATTATTATTGGTAATGACTCTCATCTTCTCCCTAATGGCTTCCTTGAGTTCCGTGAATGTTCTGGGTTTCCCTGCGTAGACTCTGTCCTTACGATAGCCGCAAATAAAAAAATCTGGGGATCTTAGGTCCGGACTATGGGGTGCCCACTCAAAATCAGTCTTGAGGCTGATCAATCGGCCTCCAAAGCTTTCTTTCAGCCAATCCCGGGACAGGTTTGATGTGTGAGAACTTGCTCCGTCCTGGTGGAACCAGAACTTGCTCAGGAGCGACGGGTAGATGGTCTGGACCTCACTCTTAAAGGTTCTGATGACCTCTACATACCGCTCCTTGGAAACTGTCACTGCTGCGCCAGATTCTTCGATGAAGATTGGTCCGATGATGCCTCTGGCCGAGATTGCCGCCCACACTGTACACTTAGGAGTATGCAGGGCCTTGGTGGCTACTTCATTGGGTCTGGGGGACCCCTGAGAAAACATTTGTTGTGGAGTTCCCATTTCCATCAAGATGGAAGTGGGCTTCATCAGGGGTCCAAAGGAGGTTAAGGAAACTTGGTGTCTCCTCGATCTTCTGGAGCACCTTGACTGCCATAACTCTCCTCTGCTTCTTGTCTGAGGCTATAACTGTCTGCAGCGTCTGTATTCTGTATGATCAATCCCTGATATCGTTCACCAGCACTCTCCTGCAAGTCCTACGGGACATATCGAGGGACTGACTTCGCTTACGCACATAGGGTTTCGGATTCTGTGGAGAGACTCTCTCACTCTTTCGACCAGCTCCGCTGTTCGCTTCTTGGGACGTTCCGAGTGGTTGGGACGGTTCTTTCTGTAGCGCTGAGGTTCTCCACGGTCCCATACTTCTCGAAGTAGTCCACCCAGTTTTGAATTCTGCTTTTCGATGGAGCCTTTTCACATTCGAACTGACGCATGAAAATGTATTGGGTTCTCTTAAACGAGCCTGTCTTGTAGTAAAATTTAATACAGTGTATTATTTGCCCCAGCTCCCACTGAGGTCTTGGTGTGCTTACGGTCGTTGATTCTGCCATGTCCTGTAAAATAAGGGCAATCGGTGGATAAATAATGGAGATATCACCTAAAGTGTACACGGGGCCCTTTTTTGGGGTCACCCTGTACTATACACACTGATTATATTATGAAATTTAGGAAAAACCATTAATAGTATTATGTATTATTTTTGACCCATTAAAGGAAACAGGTTTTAAATCAGCAATATTTAAAATGAAGAGAGTGTTCTTTCACGAAACGTTTCACGAGTCAATTGAATGTGTTTATTAAATTTCTGTTACATCGATCCTACTTTCAGGATTTGGTTTCAACGTCTGCTGGCTGTTAACAAAACTAATACGAATCTTCTATTGACAAAGACTTATCCAACATTCGAAAATGATATTGATTTTATTTTCAAAACCTGTAGACTAATTGGTTGAAAAGTTAATTACACCCTTTCAGATATTTTATTTGTAACGTTTGAGGCGTGTTTTGTGCTGTTTGTATTAAACATCTCATAAATACGAAATAGTTTGAGAGTAATATTTTTATATATTTCCTTTTCTATTAATCTCTACCTACCATAAAATTTGATCAACGCTGTTTTAGTAATCCTTTAAATATATTATACATTAAATAATTTTGGAAGTTGAGCATTTACTCTATGAGTGTCTCTACTCTACAGACCGGAAAAAGGTGAAAACAAAAATATAACTCATACAACTACAGAACTATCGATACTTAATTATTTTATCTATCTATATATCTATCTATCTATATATCTATCTATCTATCTATCTATCTATATATATATATATATATATATATATATATATATATATATATATATATATATATATATATACGTTATTATCATTGACTCGTTGAATGGTTATTACTCTCATAATTTCCTTGAATTTGACCTTATTTGAAACTCCATAAACTGGATATACGTGTTAGAAATCCTTCGCATATTACTAAAAGTAATATTCGCAATCGAGATATTCATTTTGCTCTTAGACAAATACGCAGGTAAGACATACTTGGTCTTTACATAAATATTCACAAGTAAATCAAGGAATATGACAGTGGTTTACTACTGAATGTTTACTGTGACAGAAAGACACAAATATCTAAGAGAGAGTAAAAAGCGCTCGTTCTTCTATTAAAGACTATGTATAATCAAAACAATTAAACCTGAAATACTTCCAATATAATCCAGTCTCTAGACAACTCAATGTGCTGGCGTTTATATTATTACGTCAAGTAATATCTCAAGTAAATTGCAGCTGATATAACATCGTCATATATTAAACTACAACCATATGTATATATACATATCTATACAAATTTAGAGAGAGGGATATATATATATATATATATATATATATATATATATATATATATATATATATATAGTAATTCATAAAATATAAATGGCGATTAAGCTACACTGAATATTCGGCGTTTCATCCACTCTAGGATTCGTCAGGCTTAGGAATATTCAGTGTAGCTTAATCGGCATATATATTTTATAAATTACTAACTAGCTCTACCTACGTATTCAGCACTTTTGAAGTATATACTTAAAGTTTACGCATAAATCTATATTTTCGTATATTAATTTTATGTGAGTAAATGAAGTAGTTATATATATATATATATATATATGTATATATATATATATATATATATATATATATATATATATAACGAGAGGACGGTGACTGCATTAGTATATAGCCACCACGTTAGACAATCTTGTATAATTTATATATGCATATATATATGTATATATATATATATATATATATATATATATACTTTTTTGCACACTTTAAATCATAGGCATACGAACACATACACACACATATATAATATAAGGCTAAACGTCTGTGTGTGGAGGGGTGTGGTCACGAATAGGCTCCTATATGGTTGACTATTTAAAAAAAAAACTGATTATATATAATGATAGAAGATGTATCGAGGATCAGAAATGGGTATGTTTTATCTGGCAGAACGGTGGTTCATAAAAGTTGTGGTGGCTGCGTTCGCGCTTGGCTCCCAAAGTATGGAAACAAAATATGAAAAACAAAAAATGTTTACAAGGGTTTTTGATATAGAAATACATAAGACTACTTTGATAAGTATGTTTCAACTTAAATAGGGATGGTATAATACAATTGTCTACGTTCGCGCCTGTACTCCATGGAAATATGACACAAACTTTAACAAAGACTTTTCGTATCTATTTGCGTAAGTATACTTTGATAATTATGTTTCAGTTTGAAGAAACATGGTATGATAAAATTATTGGGTGTTCGTTCGCGCTTGACCTCCATAGAATGTAAATATGTCACAAAGGTTAAGAAGGTTTTTTATAAAAGGGGTGACAATCCACAATATTACCTTAACTTTAATCTTAATTCACGTTAGCTTGAATTTATTTTTTAGAGTTGAATCATATTGTGTCGAATAAATTCACCTCATAAATTCACGTTCTTATTAAAATGAAAGCCCCCCCCCCCCGAAGTCGGAACTTTAGACAATTCTTGACACAAATTTTGCATAATTCTGTTTTTTTCCTTCTCCACTTGCACGTGCCACTCTTTCAAAAATAGATAAAGAGATAAATAATAAAAAAATAAGAACGTTACTAGTTATCGTGTCAAAAGAAGGAAAAAAGTCCTGCTCAGGTGATTACGTGTCTTTTTAAAAAAAAAAACATTTGCATAACCTTTTTTTTATTTTTATTTATTTATATATGTTTAAGCTTTTCTTATCAGTGTACTAGAAGGAATTCAGTTCATTACAACCCTCTCTGTGTGTTATTTACATTAAAATAGTACAACCCTGAATCCGACAGCGCAATACTACACCGTTCAATACTGTAAAACTGAAACGAAGATGTGCTGATTGAAAAGGACGCCATTTTCTTCTTATTTATATTTATATCGATTCTTTGCTTTTAAAAAATTAAAGTTATTACGTGTTTACTTTATCCCATTTTGCTGTTTCGGATTATTTTACTAAAGTAAGTAAAGCTTCATTATTTTTTAAAACAGTTTTTGTTTCTTTGTTTTTCGATATTTCGTCGATATTATTTAGCAAGCGTATTTAGCAGAAAGGCCAACAAACGACTACACGAAAAAAATAAATATACAAGAAACAAATGTTCAGTTCATGCTTTTTTTAAGTTTTTAATGCTCTTTCTTCAGCGAATCGAAATTAAAATGAAATTTGAGGCGATAATTACTTAAATGAATTTTTATATAAACTACACATGCCATAATCGAATATTCCTCAGGCACAAAATAACGGAAAACATTAAAATATGTTTATAAATATTCCTTACGTTGACAGAACTTTCCTAAATCGTAAACAAAGAATGCTCAGGTGCCCCTCTTTCAAATTGAAAATGGGGCTCCCTATTTAAAAGCCGCTGCCATTTTGATTTTTTTAAACCAGTTCCTGATTTTAAAAACATATGTACAAACTACTTAAAAATAAAAACCAATGAACTGTTCTACCACAAAAGTAATTTTTATTGACTATGGTTGCATTTATTTTTTGTATATTTATATTATTATATATATAGCATTTTCTCTTTGTAAGGAAACATCATTTTGTTGGCCACTTTTGGCTACGAATGGAAGCAAAGTTGATATAAAAATATATTTTTGCGAAAATTATCTTTACTTTCCTCATATTTTGCTTTGAGTAAAATTTTTGAGTATCAAAACCTATCTCTTTAGAACCCCTCCTTTTCATAACCTATTCATAACTTTCAATCACAGTTCATTTTCTGTAGGCTGTTTTTTAACCCAGTCAACGACGAGTACTTCTGCTAGTGTATATATATATATATATATATATATATATATATATATATATATATATATTGTATAACTCTACATTTTGCTTATATATTTTTGAAGTCGGATTATGTAGGTGCTAAGTCTGCGATAGGTTGAAGTTAAAATATTTTTCCCTTCTGGGAATTTAAACTGCATTCTTAATTTTTAGTTTTGCATTTTTTTATTCAAAGCTTCTTTAGACTATATATATATATATATATATATATATATATATATATATATATATATATATATATATATATAAGAAATAAAATCAAAAGTATGTAGTGTGTTCCTAATATAAGCAATGATAAACTTCAATCTAATAAAATACCAGTATTTTTATATATATAATTTAATCCTAACCTAATAAAAAAGTTCAATACGCAATAGAGTGTAGAGGTTATTATATGATGAGAAGAATGTCAAGCATAGCATTCTTTGAAATTCTGCCGAATAAGGAATTTCTAAATTGGTTTTTGGAGTCCTCGGTCGAACAATAAATTTTGATTATAAATTTCAACGTACAGTTTTAATTTTATTTCTTTTATATATATATATATATATATATATATATATATATATATATATATATATATACAACACTTAAAATTTAAATAGAATTATTGACAGACAAAATATCAAGAAGCTGAATATAAGGAACAGAACCAATCGAAATTGGATTATCATACATGTTGAAATAATGTATTTTAATACTAGAAGTCACGATATTTATATTAAACCTATATCAGCCTACATACAGACAATGTCAACAACAAATATAGTGATTTAGGCAAATTTACTTTAAGAAGTGCGAAATCATTTCTTTAAACGACCAACTATCTTTAAAGCACAAGCACAAACATAGCAGTACACAAGTTGATATTCAATTCAGCGAACGTACTTAACTGTTGAGATTCAATCTTTCCGTAACTAAATATGTATAGCGCTAATACGGTAGTGGGCGGAAAATCGTTCTCGCAACGAGTATTTATGAATAGAATATACCTATGCTCAGTTATGAATATTTATGAATTAATATTCATAATACCTTGGTAGTTCAAATGTGCATGAGTACGTATGCAAATTCTTACCTATTTGCCATGAGTCTGCAATATAGATGGAAATATGATTTGTCAATTATATTCCACTTTTATGCATACAAATTAATTTAGGAAGCACACTGTGATTAAAGATCGTATAACAAATAAATGAAAAAAATGATTTCATTTCTAATTCAAAATTGCTATAAATAAGGTACATTAAACTCTATTTTATATTAATGGTCAAATGCCTTTTATTTTCTTTTAGTGAATTAATAGTTGCTACTTTTTTTCTGATAGATATAGGAACATAGACTCATTGATTGATATACTTATTACATGAACAATTTTGCGCTACAAAATCGTTACAGTAACAATTGTGTGTATATATAAATACATACATACACATATATATATATATGCATATATATTCATATATATACACGCACTCATATATATATACATATATATATATATATATATATATATTCTCTTTGTATAACTTTACATTTTGCTTCTATATTTTTCCATCGTTTATTCATCTATAAAGCGTATTTGCCTTTAGTATTGGAAAATCAATTTATATTCATGCTTTTAGTATTTACCTCTAAGCATATTTCTAAAACTTCGAATATATCAGAAAAAAATATTTGATTTCCCCATTCTTATTATTCCATACTATATTGAAATGCCATCATACTATTAAAATTGTATTTATTGTGAATGTCTAGCGGTAAAATGGTGTAAACCAGTCCGTTTCAAATTGTCTTTGTTATGAGTATATGACCAAATACTTTTGATAATTTCAAGTTGATACATGGTGAACGTAAATAGCATTCATATAGAAACATGAGCTTAAATGTGATATTGTTCTGACGGAAGTAATTCAAGTAATTATCATTGGTATGTTGATATTTACCATGTTAATAGTTCAAAGGATTATGTGTCAAATTACAATTTTTCATTCGTTTTTATTAATATTTCAGTATTTGTAAGCCATTATTTTTCTTATGAGAATGTATGTTCGGTATTACCACATAATTTGAAAGTAGATAGTAATATTCTTCTACTAGCACGTCACCCGTTTTTGCACGGTAATAAATATGCATATAATAATAATATAATAATCTGATGCGTTTTACTCATGCATATTTCGTATTTCTAATTATAGGCAAATTATCAAAGAACGGTTATCGCTCCATCTAATCATTTTAAAACAATTACGTCTTCTTTTCAGAACTCTGACTACAAGAAAAATAGAGAAAGTTAGCACAATGCTTTTATTTCAATTACAGCTGGGCTGAAAAGGTGCCGAGACAGCTCTCGATATGAAAGAAGTGTTTAGCCCACGAAACAATAGATAACTCAT
Organism: Euprymna scolopes; assembly: GCF_053919585.1. Classification (NCBI taxonomy): domain Eukaryota; kingdom Metazoa; phylum Mollusca; class Cephalopoda; order Sepiida; family Sepiolidae; genus Euprymna; species Euprymna scolopes. Next base: position 78,574,476 of record NC_136491.1, on the reverse strand, counting down.
ACCGCAATAGTGGTTTAAGAAATTTCTGGTAGCGACGAGAGTCTTGGACATGGTGAGCGTAGTGGTCTGCCATTGGATGTTAACAACGATCAATTAAGATCCTTAGTCGAAGCGAATGCACACACACCTGCTCGGGAACTTGCTTCTATATTAGATATAACGTCTACAACGATTAATAGCCATTCGGAAAAGATTTGAAAGACAATAAAACTTGAATGGAAACAAAAAGAAACTTCGTTATCATGTATCACCTTCTCGTCTCTTACACGTTGTAAGGTTGTAACTTGTAATTAATAGTACGTCCTTTACGACAACCGGCGATTCTCATCTCAGTAGTTAGACGCCGGCTAACCCCCAAAACACTTCAGGAAGCAACAAACACAAAGTAAATTACGCACCAAAACTGTGATAAAAAAAAAGAAATTAACTATGTCCAGTCAGTACTGGAGAAGAATAAGAATTTAAATTATTTGGATTATATGACCTACTTTACGTTTCCGAGTTGGGCGGAGTGTTCATTGAGGAAAAAGTTATGACAATTATGACTAAGATCTAAATAATAATCCGAATAATTAAACTAATAAATATAATATTTCTTACATGGACAAACACAAAACTATAGAAGATTAATTGCAAGCAAGACTTCGCTGTGTGTATTCGCACGCAATGCCTATTTAAATAGTGGAACAAAATTCGTGATTAATAAGAGATACATTGTTTTGAGTTCATTCCGTTTAATCTGGCATTAAAATCAATATCGCTCGGTTGCGTCTAATTAATTATTTCTTGCGTGAAAATCAACTTGAAAGCAAGAAATAAAAAATTAATTCAAATTCAAATATTTCAGAGATAACAGTGATCGCGATTGTGACAAAAGTGAACTGCCAAGATATAGGAAAGAGATATGCTTTATAGATTTTGTATTTAAACCCCCAACAAACGATCACTATATGATGTCTTACTCTAAACTAGTGTCTATACTTATAAGAACCATACTATGTAAAGTAATACGTAGCTATATGGAGAATAGACAATGCATTGTGGGTTCTTTGTCGGCAGCTCCCGTAACCCTCGCTTCCTCTAATTTTTTTTCTCAGTCCTCGTTTCGAATGAGTGATTTTTTTCTGATAAAAAGAGAAGAAAACGCTATGTTTTTTTGTCGGCAGTGTTTTTGCGTGAGCAGTTGGCTGATGTGTCTAAAGTTTTCTATTTCTATGTCTATCCTTGTAAGCCTGCCACTAAAATGGTGCTGGAGATAAACGTTTTTACTGGGCTGACTGATTATCAGGGCGACGAACCTTGGACTAACCATATTACTTTCTAATTGTTACGGTTTTACCATATCATGGTATACAACATATATTTCTTCGCTTCTTTTTCTCCACTGCTTTCCATCTCTTCTCTGTGGGCACCAAGTCTGTCAACCTCTTCCACAAATCACAAAACTCCATCATGAAATGTCTCCAGAAATACTAGAAGATTTAGTAAAACTTCTAACGCAAGAAGTGAGTACCATGTCTCCTTTACCAACATCAGGTAACTACATTCCAATGTCCAGAGGTTGGAATCCAATTACAGGAAAACTAACTAGACCTATTCTTCCTAAGTGAAACTGGCATATGACCAGCCATTTCTCTATAGTAGTTCGTAATTAAAGAATATTCTAATTTAACATTCAAATTAACCCCCAATATCGCCATTGGTATATGATAGGTGCCTACATTAGAGATGGCCTTCCAATCAGTCCTCAGTGTGCCATGAGTAAATTGCTTAAATCTCTGTCAAATAGTGAAGTAGTCAACTATCTCAGCAAGAATAACCTATTCAGTTACATGCAATATGGTTTCCGTTCTGCTAGATCTACAGCAGTTGTGCTACCAGTTATATGTCATAGTGCTTGCAAATCTTTCAAGGTAGGTTTTCTTTCTAAAAGCATTTGATAGTGTGTGATATAAACGTCAACTCCACAAAATCTCCAGCTAACCTGATATGGCTGGAAATTCCTTCTCAATTATTAAATCAGTTCTCGTTGCTAGGAAAAGAGGTTGAGGGGCCGAACTCTCTTTCTGACTTACATCAATGATCTTCCAAATCACATCCAAAAAATAATTCGTAGACATGTATACTGACGACATTACTATCTTTGGTAACACATCAAAGGCTGTAAATAACCAAGTTCTCGTTGAGTATCTTTCCTCTGATTTTGAGCACGTGGTTTAATGGGAAAAGAGGTGACTGTTTAATTTTAATGCATCTCAAACCAATCTTCTATCTTTACTTCATTAACTCTCTGATCCTCGTATGGCATCAATTGAAATATTTGGCTCTAGATTTGGAGATGTTCTATTTTTTGTTAAGATTCTGAGCCTGACCCCTCCTGATATGAGATCGACCACGTAAATCAAATCCGTTGCCAAGCCTGATAGAGAAAATGGTGGAATCGTTCTACCGCTCCAATAAATATCTCATTGTTCATGCAATTTTCTTCCTGTATAAGAGCCAAGTAGTGTACGTCCAAGGATAGAACTGTTGCCACATCTGGTTAGGAGCCGTAAGGAGCACTTTATTCTGCCTTGACAAATAGACTGTTACGCCTAGTGAAGGACGGCGTTATCTCTTCTTTGCAACCTCAGAAGAGACGTAGCGAGCCTCTCTGTTTTATCTATATCTTCATGGCAAGTGCGTATCTAAGCTCCAACTAAGTCCTTTCAGGCCTGACTGTCACGAAAATACTCGTCGAGCTAAACCACTTTCAATAATTTCCCGCACTCTTTATCTGTGCCTTAACCTAAATGTAGATTCCAAGAACAAAGCTGATCCGTTTTCCTGCTTGTCAACTGACTACAGTATGGTCGTCTTCAACTCCAACATGAAAAGTTCTTGATAAATCCTTCCTGACGTAATCCAGTTTACTGAATTTCTATTACTAACGATTACTACATTTTTCCATCGACTTCCGTAAACTTTAATCCTCAAGTGGGTTCCGAGCTTTGTCTTATATGTACCACTCTAAAAAATATAAACATATAAATATATATATATTTGTTCACATTATATTTATATTTCGGATGCCGATACAGTAAGTGGATTCATCTGAACAAAATATCTAAGACAAGCTGTCCCAGAAAAGCAGTTATTTAAATAACAATTACTGGTGGGTTTACGGTAATACGATCCTTGCATTACTATCCTTGTTTGTTTTAATGCATACAGTTCAAACGATAGGTATTAAAAGTACTTAAACAATAATTACTAATATTGTCAAAAGTGTGAAACGTAAAGTTTATTTGACAGACATATAATGCATTAGAAAATATCCTAAAACAAATTAAAATCTCATCAAACTCCATTAATCAGAAGAGGGGGAGAAAAGTATACTTTTTTACTAACGATTCGAATCGGCTTCAAACCAAATGTTTTAATATCTTCTGTAGCTTGGAATTTTTTCTGCACTCAGATTTTTACATGTTACTAGGATTAGAATGGTAACTTTTCTCGTAAAGATAAACTTTGGTTTGGTTGAAATTCTCCAGTTATAATTAAAAGACGTTTATCTATTGTGGCTGTGGCGTCACTGGTGAAGTGCGCAGATAAGTGGAAATATAAAGTTGAGAGAGGGAAGATGTGTCTCGTCTGAACAAACAAAAAATAGCAGCTAGGATTTTGGATACCCTCTTCATACTTTTATGTCAAATAGTGTGGAGTTTTCTCTGTTTCATTTAACTTCAATCGAAATTCTCAGAAACCAAGGACAAACTCTCGAGGCTAACACATGACATAATATTTTCCACTAAAGATAATTTACAATCGAACGCACTTTCCGTCTCTCCTTGTGCAACTTTTATTGATTGCTATTCTTCAATTACATTCATTCTCTTCGTAACTGCTGCGTATGTATACTTATATGTGATAAATAGTTGATAGACTCGCGGATTGGATAATAGATTTTATTTTATGATGTACATTGGTGTCTTCCCCTGCCCCTCTTAGTAACATTTACTTTTCATCATTGAGAGCTCTATCACTTTCGGTCATAGTAGTTTAACAGCACCAGAGTTATTTACATCTATTAAAAATGGGATAACTTTATTAATCTTTTATCATTTAAGTTATGACTCAGTGTATAGTGAATACCCTTAATTTTTCTCTTACTAGAGTTTACTGTGTTATATATATATATATATATATATATATATATATATATATATATATATATATATATATATATTTCTTGTAGCGTATTAGTATTAGCAGATTTCAAGACAAGAATTCATCAAGTCTTGCGTTGCATCCAGCTATGTGCTGTTACTACAGGCGTCATTGTCTGATGAAAGCGCTACATTCCAGTCTGGGATATCCGTAACAATATAATTTGGGCTGCGAATAATCTGTGGTTATGACTATTTAGTCAGAGTTTACTTGTAGGGAATAGTATGTTCATGTAAGCTTGTCATGCCAAACTTATTTACAGAGAGACTTTCTATAATATAAATCTCACCTGCCTGTTTAAATGTATGTGTGTATGTATGTATCTAAACTGGTTCCCCCACCAGACTTGTTTGGTGAGGAGGGCGGCTAGTCTCCCTGAAGGATTAAAAACAAGACCTTCCAAAGGGCGAATGAACTCTTTTTCTGGGTCAACGACCAACTAGCACCGTGTATATTTGTGGGTGTGTGTGTATATGTGTATTGGGGTAGAGAGGGATCCCGTAAGCCGTGGTGAAGGCAACCTTTCTTTTAAAAAAACATAAAGCGGAAGACCAGTACCCGCATTAAACTGGTCTGCAGTTTAATTTGTTGCTGGCTATCTTGCTCTTGCTTGTTGCTGGATCTCAATATTTGGAACCGAGAGAGAGACTTAGCTGTCGTACAAAGCTAAGACTCTGTAACATCATATTTGTATAGATACTCCCTCAGACATTTGGAATCATGGATTTTAAATGTTTGAGGGAGTGGCACTCGTCTGACAAGACGTTGAAATCATCAATCAATCATCATGTATGTATGTGTATGTGTACCTATGTATACGTATGTATGTATGTCTGCTTAAAACTTTCGATAAAGGCGACCGATTTTCACGATATCAGAATCACTGATTTTCAAAAAGGTTATCAAAGATCTCTCCTTGAAAACAACCTGTGAGGTTTCCTGTAAGCTAAGTGACAACAAGTCTTCCCAGATTTCCAGCAATCTCCAGCTCTTACGATAGTATTTGCAAATATATTTGCATTATCACAACAGCTGCTTTCCATTGATTTCTCGTTTGCAGTGGCTATTGGTCTTCACTGGAATTTGAGTGGCAATAAGCCTCCCTATGGTCCCAGTTTTCTTCGCATTTATCCAGCGGAGGTCTGGTCAGTGTTTTCTCCTAGGTCGTTCCTTCCTCCTTGGCTTTTCGGTCTCCCTCCTCTTTAAGGGAGAGGCCAGTGATGTGGTAATGGGAGGATGAGGTTAAGATTATAGAACTTATTGATATGCGGTTTCAATATTCTTGGTTCCATGTAAGGCTTCATGTTTTGCCTCTACAGCAGTTTGTCTGACCCGCACTTGTTGCTCATGTGTGTTGTATTTTCCAGTTATTCCTCTGATTCCAATTTCTCCCATTCTTTTTTCAAAGTGTTTCGGGGTTGTTTCTAGTACTCATACGAATATAGGAATTATTTGGATTTTTTCATCATCTGTATCCCTTTCAGCTCTCTGGCTAGCTCTGTGTATTTGTTTGGCTTCTCCGTTTGTGTGATATTCACCCTGTGGTCAGATGAAACAGCAAAGTCTACGATTTGACAGGACTGATCTTTCTTGTAAATAATTACGACATCCAGTCTTCTTGCTTGGATGGGTTTATAAGTTTGTATGTCCATTTACCATATTATTATTATTATTATTATTATTATTATTATTATTATTATTATTATTATTATTATTATTATCATTATCATTATTATTATTATGATTATTATTAGTATTATTAAAATCGTTATCATCATCCCTCGCACCATCATTTCTATCATGATCATCCTCTATTTACCTAATATTATTTACGAATTCTGTTAGAAGATTATAAATAATTGGCGGCTGTTCACGCAAAAATACTGCCAACCTAGAAAACAGCTTTTTCTTCTCCCTTTGTCAGAAAAATCACTCATTACAAATGAGGACCGGGGGACAAATAAAGAGAAGCGAGAGTACCAGGAACTGCCAATAACGCATGCACGTTGGGTTTTCTACTCACCATTAAAAATATTGTTAAGTATTGTACTTAATAAAAGTCCAACTGGCGTGTTTAAGAGGGGGGTTAAGTGAAAGATTCCCCTCTGACCAACTGAAAATGAAAACACTTGCACACGTATTACAATATTCTGTGAATCTATATTAAAAAAAAAACTGTCAACTTTGTGACATATTTCCATTCTATGGAGGTTAGGCGCGGACGAACACCCCATAATTTATTATACCATATTTCTTCAAACTGAAATATAATTATGAAAGTATATTTACGCAGATAGATATGAAAAGTCTTTATTAATGTGTATACCTATTTCCATTCTATGGAGGCCAAGGGCGAGCGCAGACCCACAATTTTATTATAGCATCCCTATTTAAGTTAAAACCTACTTATCAAAGTATTATTATGTACATCTATATCAAAAACACTTGTAAACGTTTTTTTTTCTTATTTTATTTTTTTTATTTCCATACTTTGTCGGGCAGGCGCGTATGCAGACCTCACAATTTAAATGAATCATCATTATCCCAGATCAAACATACCCATTCTTGTGTCTCGATACATCTTCTATCATTATATGTAATCAGTTTTCTATAATATCCAATTATATAGGAGCCTATTCGTGACCAGACACACACACATACGTTCAGCTTATATATATATATATATATATATATATATATATATATATATATATATATATATATATGGGATAAGTCACAGATTAGATATCAAGTGAATGATCCTGTCAGATTATAGATTGAGGTAATACTTTCAGGATGACGCTAGCCAAAATGGCAATATATAACTTTAATAAATCGTGTAAATCGAAATATATACGCATATATTAAAGTCAGGAATTTATTGTTTGAAACAAGAGTGTATGGGAAAAAAGTATGTTTATTTCCTTAATCTATGGATTTTCAATAATTATTCATATCATAAGAGACAATGAAATGCAATTACAAAATGTTCAGCTATGAATAAACAAATATTTTGCTTTTCAACACATATAGTGAAAATGTCATTTGAATAGTGAATACGCGCTATAGAGGAAAAGGAGTTCATACAACCTGGGTAGTCCATTATCAGAATGAGTTCAATATTTTCCGGATATTACTGCCAGGTCAGAGGAGTGTGTACATATTTTGATTTAAAGAATTTAACTTTAATCATTAAAATTGTATTTTTATATATACATATATATACATATATATATATATATATACATACATATATATATATATATATACATATATATATATATATATATATATATATCACATCATTCCTGCTCGATTCATTTCGGTGTGAAATTATAGCGTGTAAATATCTGGTTTATATATATATATATATATATATATATATATATATATATATATATATATACAGAGAGAGAGAGAGATAAAGAGAGAGAGATAAAAAGAAATGCGTGCGTGCTAACCTGTGTGTAAATCTATTTGCATATATTTGTGTCAGTGTTTATATGTATTTTTCCGTTTGTTCATAACGTGGGGCAATAATAACAATGGTAAAGCATAACTGAATTAATGATCAAGTTTATATTATTAAATTAATGATAAAGTTTATATTATTAAAGTAATGATAAAGTTTATATTATTAAATTAATGATAAAGTTTATATTATTAAATAAATTATAAAGTTTATATTATTAAATAATGATCAAGTTTATATTATTAAATTAATGATAAAGTTTATATTATTAAATTAATGATAAAGTTTATATTATTAAATTAATGATAAAGTTTATATTATTAAATTAATGATCAAGTGTATATTATTATATTAATGATAAAGTTTATATTATTAAATTAATGATAAAGTTTATATTATTAAATTAATGATGAAGTGTATGTTATTAAATTAATGATAAATTTTATATTATTAAATTAATGATAAAGTTTATATTATTAAATTAATGATAAAGTTTATATTATTAAATTAATGATAAAGTTTATGTTATTAAATTAATGATAAAGTTTATATTAAATAATTAATGATAAAGTTTATATTATTAAATTAATGATAAAGTTTATATTATTAAATTAATGATAAAGTTTATATTATTAAATTAATGATAAAGTGTATATTATTAAATTAATGATAAAGTTTATATTATTAAATTAATGATAAAGTTTATGTTATTAAATTAATGATAAATTTTATATTATTAAATTAATGATAAAGTGTATATTATTAAACTAATGATAAAGTTAATATTATTAAATTAATGATGAAGTTTATATCATTAAATTAATGATAAAATGTATATTATTAAAGTAATGATAAAGTTTATATTATTAAAGTAATGATGAAGTTTATATTATTAAATTAATGATAAAGTTTATATAATTGAATTAATGATAAAGTTTATATTATTAAATTAATGATAAAGTTTATATTATTAAATTAATGATCAAGTTTATATTATTATATTAATGATAAAGTCTATATTAAAAAATCAATGATCAAGTTTATATTAATAAATTAATGATAAAGTGTATGTTATTAAATTAATGATAACGTTTATATTATTAAATTAATGATAAAGTTTATGTTATTAAATTAATTATAAAGTTTATGTTATTAAATTAATGATAAAATTTATATAAAAAATCAATGATAAAGTTTATATTATTAAATTAATGATAAAGTGTATATTATTAAATTAATGATGAAGTTTATATTATTAAATTAATGATAAAGTGTATCTTATTAAATTAATGATAAAGTGTATATTATCAAATTAATGATAAAGTTTATATTATCAAATTAATGATAAAGTTACTATTATTAAATTAGTGATGAATTTATATTATTAAATTAATGATAAAGTTTATATTATTTAATTAATGATAAAGTGTATATTATTAAATTAATGTTTGATATAATATTATTTAATTAATGATGAAGTTTATATTATTAAATTAATGATAAAGTGTATCTTATTAAATTAATGATAAAGTGTATATTATTTAATTCATGATTGAGATTATATTATTAAAGTTATGATAAAATGTATATTATAAAATTAATAATGAAGTTTATATTATCAAATTAATGAGGACGTTTATATTATTAAATTAATGATGAAATTTATACTATAAAATTAATGATGAAGTTTATATTATTAAATTAATGATAAAGTCTATTTAATTAAAATAATGATAAAGTCTATATTATTAAATTAATGATGAATTTATATGATTAAATTAATGATGAAGTTTTTATTTTATAATAATTATGAAGTTTATATTATAAAATTAATGATAAAGTTTATATTATAAAATTAATGATGAAGTTTATATCATTAAATTAATGATAAATTTTATATTTTTAAATTTATGATGGATTTTATATTATCAAATTACTGATAAAGTTTTTTATTATTAAATTAATGATAAAGTTATTTATTATTAAATTTATGATGAAGTATATATTATTAAATTAATGATAACATCTATATTATTAATTAATGATAAAATTTATATAATTAAATGAATGATGAAGTCTATATTATTAATTAAGTAGAAAGTTTCTATTATTAAATTAATGATAAAGTTTATATTATTAAATTTATGATAAAGTCTATATTATTAAATCAATGATGAAGCTTATATTATTAAATTAATGATAAAGTTTTTATTATTAAATTAATGATGAAGTTTATATTATTAAAGGGCGAAAATGTTCAAAAAGGAATTAGATGTAGAATATATAAACTAAGAAAAGTTGAAGACGCCCCTGATAAAATACGAAATATTTATAACAATTGTTTCAACAATGAATATTAGTAACAATTACACAAGAGCAAGATAGCCAGCAACAAATTAATTACAACAATACCATTAGTGCATTCATATTTATACAATGTTAGTTCACCTCTCATCGCTATATTTTTATACTTATTTTGTGTCTTTTAAAGAAAAAAATAAAACAATTATTATATATGAGTAATTTTATTTTCTGCGTTTATGCGTGTATTTTTGGTTAAAACTTACACTTGTTTATTACAATACGTAACTTAAACAAGCCGTATCCTGGAACGAAACGAAGTAAATTACCCATTCTATTTCATATTGTGGGGAACGTCGATTTTCTAGGTATGTTAAGTTTTTATCTTAGGGAAAGCAATAAGATTAAAGAGTTTACATTAAAGTCGGGGATATTGAAAAAACAATATATTTTACATATTACTATAGCATATGTACCGCCATAGGTACATACTACTCCGCAACTTTTATATTCTGTTTTATAGTTCCAAAAATGTTGAGCTTTAATTGTAAAAAAAACTATATATACATATCTCTCTCTGTATATATATATATATATATATATATATATATATATATAGAGAGAGAGAGAGAGAGAGAGAGAGAGAGAGAGAGAGAGAGAGCCTCGGTGGTAAATGTTCTTTTATGAGGTGAGCTCGTGACACAAACAATAAACACTTCTCAATAATAAAAGAAGATATTATGTCCGATCGGGTAAAATAATACCGTAAGGTGTCGATATGCCTCGTGCATATATAGAAATGAAATGCTACACATACCAACTAAAAATTGTGGAATAAATTACCATCACAATATTCGGAAACTAACTAAGCTGAGTAGGTGGATATTATATACCATTTTGGTAAAAACTAGTGCAATAATATTATAGGAGCTGAATTCCCGCTATATCTCTCTGAATAGAATCACAGAACAAAGGACGAAGGAAGTAAAAAAATAAAACGATATGACTTGTTGAGATTATAAACACGCAATTCAGTCTCTATAAACCTCGGGTCTTCCCGCGAAGAATATAATGTGTCTTAAACGTTAAAAAGGCATCAGTAAGTGATTAGCGGATTCTAACTTTCATATAAGAATAACTGTAAAATGTTTTTGAATCCTGATGGGGGTAGTTATTTATTTGCCGCCCACCTCGGCAAAATGTGGCACAAGGCCGGAAAGTGGGAATCCAGCAGGCTCTCCTAAAGAAGGAGCACTCCTGCAATTGTAAAAATTTCCTGAGTAACCCCTCAGACAGTAAGCCCCGGAAAGCCCAGTGGCAAGGCCTGGGAGGCGGGGTACATCAGTCCAATAGATGCTGGGCCGCTTCCCGGCTCCTCACCTGATGGGCTGAGTGTCAAGTGACGAATCCTTGACGAGTACTACTACCCCGTCACCCTACAGCCGAAGCCGCTAGGAAACATTCCCCATCAGAGGACAAGTTATTTATTTGCCGCCCATCTCGGCAAAATGTGACACAAGGCCGGAAAGTGGGAATCCAGCAGGTTCCCCTAAAGCAGGGGCACTCCTGCAATTGAAAAAAATTGCCTGAGTAACCCCGTCGGCATTCCCCGGTAGGGGCGCCTAAGGAAGTAAGCAATTAACTTACCCCACCTGAAAGCCCAGTGGCAAGGCCTGGAAGGGTGGGCCTCCTAGGTATCAGGTGTCAAGTGACGAATCCTTGACGAGTACTACTACTCTATCTCCCTGCAGCCGAAGCCGCTAGGAGACCCTCCCCATTAGAGGGCTGCTGGGGGTATGAGACGAGTGGATTAACCAATCATTTTTATAACCAACGGTTGTGCTAAACAACCAATGAAAACGTTTAAAAATTATTATGAAATTTTCGAATTCTGGATTCAGTCATTTCGCCGTAAACTACGCCATGCAAATGATTCTTAGCCGCCATCTTGGTTACTGATCTGAACTACGCCGCCATCTTTGTTCAACACAATGTCTCAAAACTTAACAGGTTATGCGCCCAGCCAGCGTCTTTTCTTTGATGGATCGGAATCTAAATTCGAATTGTGGCAGGTAAAATTTCTGGGATATCTAAGGATTCGAAAACTACACAAAGTCATACAATCTCCAACAGAGAACCCAACGACCCCGAATTTCTCAAAAAGAACGCGACGGTTTTTGCAGAACTGATTCAATGTTTAGACGATAGAAGTCTGTCTCTGATTATAAGAGACGCATTGGATGATGGAAGGAATGCATTAAACATATTAAGAGAACAGTATTTATCAAAAGGGAAACCGAAAATAATATCCTTATATACAGAACTAACGTCTCTGATTTACGTATCATGAATCGAGGATGAAACGATTACAGACTACGTTATAAGGGCAGAAACAACCGCCAATGCCTTAAAACTCTCAGGTGAAATAATAAGCGACTTTAAACCATTTACAACTGTTATAACTCAGAAAGACAAACCCATAAATTTCAGCGAATTTAAAGTGGCATCGCACAGTTACGAAGAGACTAATCGTATGCTCATGGACGATAATAACTCCAGCAATATTATGATGTTCAAAAATGCTTCTCGAAAGCTTTTTGAGATAACAAGATGCCTACTTATCGAATCGAAATTAGCGCATAGTTTATGGACATACGCTTTAATGGCAGCAGCATATATCAGAAATAGATCGTTCAATAAGAGGCTAGGAAAAACGCCGTATGAAGCGTTTTGCGGTGTAAAACCTAAAATGAACCAAATGCATCTATTTGGTTCTGATTCTTTTGCATTTATAGAACACACTAGTAAACTAAATACTAAAAGCGAAAAAGGTACTTTCGTAGTTTACGATAAAAATAGCCCGGCATACTTAATCTACTTCGCAGTTCAAAATGCCATAAAAAGGGTTAGATGTTAAAATTAAACGATACATTAAATTTTAAAAAATAGCGATCCAGTGGATGAAAAACGTGAAATATTATCTAGCATCTTAATAGATCAAAATGAAAATATTAATAACGACGACAATTGCAGTACTTCTCACGAAAATATTAACAAGACACGTCGATATCCAATAAGGGAGCGAAAAAGGCCAGACTTCTTACAAATTGAAAAGATACAAGATTACGCCGTGGATTACTGTAACTCGTTGAACAGCGCACCGGAAAGTTATAATGAGGCGATTAATTCACAAAATCACCAAGAATGGGAACAAGCTATGGTATCCGAATTGAAAGCTTTATCTGAAAATAACACATACGAAATAGTGGCAAAACCAACAGATGAAAATATAATTTCTTCACGCTGGTTTTTTTCCAAAAAAATCACAGCTTCTGGCAGTGAAACTTTTAAAGCAAGATCTATGGCAAAATGTTTCTCACAAATTTCTGGAGTGTAATATTTTGCAACATTTTCACCAACGACAAATTTAACGACAATTAGAATTTTATTACAACTTTCCACTCAATACAATTACAAATACATAGAAAATGTTATTTAAATGCTCCGATTGACTGTGAAATGTACATTTACTTTCCAGAGGGAGTCAATGAAAAATAAAAATTGGGTGTGGAAATTAAATAAATCGTTATATGGACTAAAACAAAATTCACACAATTGGAATTTCACACTCCATAATTATTTAATAGAACAGGAATTCAAACAATGTCTTGTAGACGAGTGCATGCATACCAAAAATGTAGGTAATAAATTATTGATTTGGTTTTTTTTGGGTTGACGATATATTACCAGCCTCAAACTGTGAAAAAACTTTAAAAGATGTTTAAAATGAATTAAATAACAAAATTTAAATGGCCGATCTTGGACGACTGTCATGGTTCCTCGGTATAAAATTTACCTGTGAAAATGAAACTATACATTGAAAAAATTCTGCTCAAGTTCGGAATGCAAGATTGCAAGCCGCGTTCAACTCCCGTTTATATGGACATAAATAAAAAATATAGGGACAGGCACAAAATTAATAGATAACCGAATATATAGGGAAATGGTAGGGAGCCTCATCTACTTGATAACCGCAACAAGGCCTGAAATATGTTACACTGTAACAAAGCTATCTCAAAACTTATCTAAACCGACAATTAAAGACCTTAATCGTGCAAAAAAATCCTTCGTTACCTAAAAATAACCATGGAACAATCTTTAAGATTTAAAAAAATCTACATATCGTCTAAATTTAGAAGGATTTTCGGATTCAGATTGGGCTAATTCTGAGGATAGAAAGAGTATAGAGGAGTATTGTTTTAGACTGTCAAATACTGGACCTATGATCTCTTGGAAAACTAAAAAGCAACAAATTGTTGCCCTTTCTACTTGTGAAGCAGAATATGTGGCTCTTACTCATTTCGCACTGGAGGCAATTTTTCTGAACACCCTTCTAAAATTTATTTTAAAACCAGATCTAAGTAAAAAACCTATAAGTGTTAGTTTACTTCCACCGGTTTCTATCCAATTCAATGTCAGCTGTCGCTTGTTGTACCCTATTATAATTCCTGTTCTTTCTTCTATATTTCGATCTTTGGCTTTTACTTCCACACTTATTGCATTTTTTTTTAATTTTGTAAAACAATTAATAAACCAGTAAACATTGTCTGCCGCAATTACTGCAGGAACATTTGAACGACTTTGGAGTGGAGATTGGATGATGTTTCTTTGGTTGTGACTGGGAGTGTTTTTCCCAAGAGAGTAATACTTGCGGTGGTAACTAGTCTGACCCGCTGGATTTCACGGTGTCTCTTGAGTCGTTTTTTTCGCCGAGTACGGATTAGCAATATTCTTACAGCTTTTGGAGTGTAAGCCCTACTGACTTTCGAATCTTGAGAGCATTCGTTGACTTATCTCTTCATTTTTTTGCCCTAACTAGCCCTTGTGAAAAAATCAAACATTAAAAACAATCCGCTAATAGTTCTACCAGACGAGATGCGTCACAGTGCTTGTTAACAATATAAACGAAAGTGGTATCATCTTTGTGGTCCAGCTTCGTCAGTTTGAAGCACTTTCATCCCTTATGAAAAAAGTGTCGTATTCGGGTAGAAGACTTTAAATAAGAGCTTAACCGCTTTGGCGTTGTCTAGTTCGCCTGTCATTTTTGGTAGGATATAGTCAACAAACTTAATGTGTTCTCCCTAGTTTCCTAAAAGTAGATTGATATTTTTGACATTGCTCCACTCTGGGCAATCAGCAGTGAATAAGTTTTTGTATCTTCTATATAAAAAAAGCCAAACATCTTATCCTGCTCAGACTCGTATGTGAGCGTTTCAACGGAATTCCATATAGTGTTTTAGTAATAAAAGCTGCTGCTATCACTGTATTTCAGTCCTGTTTAAAATGTTTTAAGAACATCTCTGTTGTCTTCTCTACTGAATTAACAATTTATCCTTCAATATTTGTTGCCGATGTTGCAGTGTATCTATTTATTCTGAGAGTTGCTTTTGAAACACTTATCCATTCTCCTTGTAAAACTACAAGAAAAGTCGCGGTTACTGCTGCAGCTGCTGTTGAATTTTCAACTAGAGCTGTCTAATTTGTTTTTTTTTTTTATTGTTCTCTGATTTTTGCTGCTGGACAACTTGAACCTTGGGTAACTGTGCGATTATTGCCTTGAAATGCTCCATCTTCAAGATAATCTCCAAACGAATGACAGACAATTTTTTTAACACTGAAAAAATATCTCCTTTTTAATCACTTGAGGTTTTAAGATATAAATATTTGAAAGCAAAATATAAAAAAGGGGGAATTTTCTTGCAGCAAAAACTTTTATGTGAAGCAAAATAGGCTGGCTTCCTAGAGGAAGAAATGGAATAAAGGTAATTATTTGCATGAGTAAATAGTCATTTGCTAACTCATAAAAAATAATATTTAACAAATAGGAAAATGTTTGCTTTGAAAAAAACACACAGAAAATAAATAGAATACATTTAAGAAATCCGAGTAGCAAAATCTCTGGAACAATACTCATTTTCATAGGATTCACCCCCTGCAGCAGTCTAATTTGCAATGAGTTACGTAGGCGGAATTAGATCAACATTTTAAAAATTGTTGTTGCTTTTTTTTTGTTTTTGTGTTTTTGCAACAGGATTTACAAGTTCGCGACTTACAAAAACTGCTTTGTACAAAAGTTTTTTATGTTTTGTCCACATTTTGTCTATAAACATGACAGAATTGTACTTAAAAGTTGAAGAATTATATAAATAAATATGCTTGCATGACAGGTTTTACGATTTCTCTTTTGAATTTGTTTTTTCCTTCACTATTTTAATGTAACGCCGGGCTGTTTGTACATTTGTGACTGAATGTTTATCAATTGTTATTCTTAGATAGAAATTCCGTCACCAGTCACTATGGGAACACTGGGATATTTGAAAATTCAGTTTCCCTCATAAGTTTTGGAAACCTGTCGAGAGTTGTTATGCTGTAAATGTTGGAAAAATGAAGAGAAGACTCGGAAACAGTTAAAAGAATGAAATATTAAAAAGAAAATATAGAAACGATGGTAGTTGAGTGGGAACTTCTCTCAACTGAAAGACAAAGTAGAATTATGACCGTTTCTCTCTGAGTATTTTGTTCAGTGTGCTGAAAAAGGGAATCCACGATAACAACTTCAAATAAAAATTAAGTCGAGGTTATTATTTAATGAATTTTATTTTTGAATTTTTCAGATGAGGATTTGTAATTCGTATAATTTGGGTTATTTATATTACTTCTCTAATTTGAGGTTTTATACAAATACAAATATTAATATATGTAATTACCGACTTTCTCTCTCTATATATATATATCTTGTTGAACTCATCGATTTAAGATTTTCGAACTCGGTAATTTGTAAAGCATTTTGGACGGATATTTTTTAGTAACTCGTAAAAATTGCATTCTCCTCCCCCCGGTCAGTCATGATTAGGTAATAGTACTAAGTAATTGACTTTTGCATTTTGAGTGTCGCCCGGACAGTTAATTCAATCTTCAACCTTCAGATAGTGTAACTTACAGCTAATATACTTTATCCCTTACGCAATGTGTTAAACAAAATAAACTTGAATAAGATCATAGGTTATATTGACCGAAGATTTTATAATTAATACTTGATTTCATATATGTGTTTATTTATTCTTTAATTTATAATTATAAACAGTTTTATAGTGTTTTTCAAGCAAATACATCTACTAGATTTTATTTAATAATGCAATGGTGTAAATCGAAAATGAAAATGCGAATATATGTTTTAAATGCATCTCATTCTTAGACAAAATTTATGGGTGATCTATAACATTGAATCCTGACTCATGCGGATATCTACATGGGAATCTCAGAAAACGCTTGTTGATAGTCGCTGAGCAGAGAAGGAAAAATGTTACTATAAGAAATAAAACAGATAAATCAATTGATATTATAGTTTCCAACAGTCACAAAATGATTATTTCACTG
The DNA here is from genome assembly GCF_053919585.1 of Euprymna scolopes. Classification (NCBI taxonomy): domain Eukaryota; kingdom Metazoa; phylum Mollusca; class Cephalopoda; order Sepiida; family Sepiolidae; genus Euprymna; species Euprymna scolopes. The sequence continues at coordinate 78,557,057 of NC_136491.1, read as the reverse complement.
GCGCTATTCTTATGGAGATGTGTATTTATTATTCGATTGCTGGTGTATACGGACAGTGGTCAAAGGAAACACATCCTTCTTGAAATTGCGTGCAATCTATTTAGCTAATAGACTCATCAATCAAGATTGTAAACTTCTTTACAGCGGACTATTTTTTAATTGTTTCTTTTAGAGGCTTTCGGGCATTTAATTTTCTTAGAAATATGATGAGGGTTCCTATTTTTAAATAGTTAAAATGTCTTTATATATATATATACATATATGTAAGTATGCATATATATGTCAGGTCATGTCATGTGCTACTGGTACCATGTAACCCAGTACTACCTGCCTCGTGATCGGATCACCGGCGACTAAACTGGTTCCCCCACCAGACTTGTTTGGTGAGGAGGGCGGCTAGTCTCCCTGAAGGATTAAAAACAAGACCTTCCAAAGGGCGAATGAACCTTTTTCGGGGTCAACGGCCAACTAGCACCGTGTGTATTTGTGTGTGTATATCTGTATTGGGGTGGAGAGGGCTCCCGTAAGCCGTGGTGAAGGCAACCTTTCTAGGAGAAGCAAATCTCTGATTTAAAAAAAAAACATTAAGCGGAAGACCATTACCCGCGTTAAGCTGGTCTGCAGTTTAATTTGTTACTGGCTATCTTGCTCTTGCTTGTTGCTGGATCGCAACATTTTGAACCGAGAGAGAGACTTAGCTGTCGTACAAAGCTAAGGCTCTGTAACATCATATTTGTATAGATACTCCCTCAGGCATTTGGGCTCATGGATTTTAAATGTCTGAGGGAGTGGCACTCGTCTGACAAGACGTTGCAATCGTCATATATATGTATATGTATATATACAAATATATATGTATTTTTGTACATACAAATATATATATGTATTTGTGTATATACAAATATATCTGTATTTGTGTACATACACACATGTATATATATATATATATATATATATATATATATATATAAGTATGTTATTTTTAGAAATATACATAAACGTGTCAGTTGAGTGTACACAGTTTCATTAAACATGTTTTGTCATGTTTTGAAGAGAAACGGCTAGTAGAAACAGAAAATCAATATACCAGATTAGGAAATGTAAGATCCATGAAAATCGGTTACAAACAAGAGACACATTAAAGTCTTTATTTTAATCAAATACTTGATCGTATCATTTTGTAGAACTTAATATTGAGAAATATAATCATTAAAATTACCCATTTAGATTTATCGTATAGATCATTAAGAGAGATTTCTCATTAATAATCACCTATGGTGTTCATTAGAGTCTGGATTATTGAAGATGTCACCAGATTTTTTTTGTAATATCCGCCTCTTCTGATGCCCTCCGAAAATTATTTTGCGGAATCAGAACTCCGCTTATAGCTGATTTCTTCCCTGCCAGATACTATTGGACTTCACAAGAATTTAAGTCGCATTAAAGTTTCCCAAGACCCGATAGTTTGTTTTACTTTTATTATTATTATTATTATTATTAGTAGTAGTAGTAGTAGTAGTAGTAGTAGTAGTAGTAGTATTAGTAGTAGTATTATTATTAATATGATAATAATAATAATAATAATAATAATAATAATAATACCAACAACAATAATTGTTATTATTTTAATGTTATTATTGGTAATATTATTAACATTATTATATTGTATTCACCAGGAATTGTAAAATAAACGGAGATCACGCACAGCAAAAACCTATTTTTTTCTTGGATGTGGGTGACAATGAATATCCACAGATTTCAAGTAATTTACACCTCTTTCAGTTTTCTTTGCAAATGAATTTGCGTTATTTCAATATCTGTTCGGCAACACTGCTAACTTGCAACAACCGTTGGAATTCACAAACTTCCAATGTCACAAGTACTCATTGCAATCATCCAGTGAATGTTTTCTTTCTGCATTTACGCCTCGGTATTTCCATGCTTCTGACTTGACACACCTATTTTCTGGGCGCAAGTTGATGCAGAAACTATGGTTGTTTGAAATATTGGCGTAGTTAGCTCACAATTTGTCATTTTCCATGTTTATTTTTTTTCTCGTTGGGTTTCGTTATCTTCTGTCTGTCATAACATGTTTAATAAGGTCGTATAAGGTATGTAGCTAATGTGAGTTATTTTCTAATTCACGTTTATTTTTTACTTAACTGTATTCAGTGTGTCTCTTGAGTCCGATTTCTTCTAGTCTTTTAACCATGTCTATTGTCGTTGTGTCTAATGCTACAACAATTATCATTTTAATTATTATGTCCCATAAGTATATTGACAATATTGACATACGTTTGAAAATATTAGGTATACGTGTTTTTTTTCAACCCTGAAATACTATATCATAAACTGTGAACTAACCTACATCTGCCTTTGTAATCTACGTCATTCTCTTGGAAATTATCATGATGGTGTACACTTTTAAGCAATCGTCCTGGCTTTCAATCGAAAAGAAAAACTAATACATTTTATCACAGGCAAATAGGTTTACTTCTCTACTGAATGGCGTATTCTAAACTTCTAATACCTGTGGACCACTGCCTCATATAAAAACGATTTTCTTCGGGACTCATTGCATAAAAAAATATTTGTATATGTTCGAATATAATTTCGAGATAATTACATTAATAAATTATTAAACAATATTAAGTTGCAAATGGTATTGCCTATGATGACCGATATGATTTTTATTTTGATATAATGTTGTATCTTTGCTGTTACTTGTACCACTTAAATAATAAAGAAGAACCTTGAAGCGGCTATTTTGAGATCGACAAACAGACATATAAACGAAATCACATATTAGATTAAGGGATTTAAAAGTCGTTTCAGAACTTTAAAACTAGGATGTCAGCAAGGAATTAACTTTCCTTGCGTTAGTTAAGTGTTATATGTTCTATATTCAGCTTCCTTCTGAAATCTCTTGATTGTTTTTTATACTGCATTTAATTCACACCAGTTTTAACTTATATATTATGAGTATACAAAATAGATTATGCTGCTTATGGTAATATACAAAAAAATGAACCATTCTAAACAAAAGCCGGTATTTAATATTAAATGACTTGCCTGCCAATTTTTACAGTATCCCTAAATGAGGGCACACACATGCATCTATATATATATATATATATATATATATATACATGTATATATACATATATATACATAAATATGTATATGCATACATATATGCATACACATATACATACATGTATATATATGCGTACATATGTATATATATATACCTATATATATATATATACATATGTATATATATACCTATATATACATATATATATATACATACATATATATATATATTTAAATACAAATATACGTACATATATATACACCTGCATACATATACACACATATATATATGCATGCATACATTCATACATATACATACATACATATATATATATGTATATATACGTACACACATATATATATATATATATATATATAATAAAATACAAATGACCTTGTAACGGGTGTTGAACCCCACATCCGGTTTATGACTTCCCCTTACGCATGCGTACATACTTTAACCCGTTTAAAATCATAAGGGCATTTTACAACGTCGATATACTCAGCGCCTTCTTTTTTTTTAATTTATTCTCTATTTTTAACGCACCTTTCTTAACAAAATTCATACATTTTCTTCTACACAACCAACATAAACAAATACTCCTGAAAATATGTTTTTTTTAATTGCATTACAAATAAATAATCAACGCGTCAATAAAACGTATCGTTTTACTGTGTACTTTTTCAGCGTCCCAATTGTTTTTTTTTTTCGCCTTTCAATTATCCAAATAAACAATTGTAAATACTTTCTTCTTTTTTTTACATCGTCTATTATAACATCGTCTTAATTAGTTTTAGAGATCTTATTATTGGCATATAAATTAAATATTTGAACCAATGGGTCCTGAGAGTTTAGTTTAAAATTAATGGAAAAATTACAATTTATTTTAATTTTCTATTTAAAAAGCTATCTTTAACATGGGAGATTGTTTTTTAACTATTCTGTACTTTCATTTAACAATTTAATTTTTTAAAAATATATCAAAATTTGAATTTAACTTTAAGTATTATGGTTTCTGTTCAGTGAACATTAACCTATAAGTATTTCGAAGCACTTATAATGCAATTGCTTTTTTTTTTTTTTTTCAAAATAAAACATCATAAACAGAACGACTGATAGAAGTCTATCTATATGTTTTTTTTCATTTTAATATACGGTCATAAAAATATTTCTGTTATGCCACAAAAAACTATTTTCTTTACGCCACAAATTTTACGCTCTTACATAAATTCCATAGCTAATACAACATACTGGCCAAACGGGTTACGGGTAGTCTAGTCTCTCTTTCTATCTCTCTTTTTCTCTCTCTCTATCTCTCTCTCTCTCTATATATATATATATATATATATATTCTCTCACACTTTCTGAACATTCTATTAATTACTCGTAAGGGTAGCTTGTTGGGGTGACATCGTCCTTTCCAGTAAATAAAAAAGTCTTACTGCTCAGACATCGGCTTGGGTTAAAGCTGGTTTGATACCTCGTCCCTTGTTCGATATGAGGAAGGTTCTTACCACTGTCGGATCTGAGCCGGTGGTTGCTTGATCTGTGTAAGTTAATAGACTTTCTTGTATGTGTGGCGTGTTTGCTCAGTTGGTAGAGTGCACGCCTAGTATTGAAGAGGTTCGAGTTTTAAATCCTGAGCGCCGATATGCCTAACTGATGAGCCCAAATGAGGGCGAAACTCGAGTCTTGGAGTTCCGGTTTGTTGGCTTTCTTGGCTCTTGTGGCCTGCGATATTGGTTCAGCTGTGGAAAATTCGAGACTTCTGGAAAATCTACAACAGTGTAGTAAATAATGGGCAATCAACAATTCCCCCACTAACCAACAATCACGAGGTTGTCTCCTCAGCAACCGACAAGGCTAACATGCTTGCCAGTCGGTTTGCCTCAAACTCCACACTGGACCCTTCCAACCACCCCCTACCTGACTTTCCTATGCGGACAGACACCACACTAGACGATCTGAAAACAACCCCTGCCTAGGTGCATGCTATCATAAAAAACCTTGACACCTCAAAAGCATGTGGACCCGATCTTATCCCAGCTGTGCTATTAAAAAAGTGCTCAGCCGAAGTAGCTCCAGTTCTCTCCAAATTCTACAACAAATGTCTTAATGAAGCTTGCTTTCCGGGCTGTTGGAAAACTGCTTCTGTTGTACCAGTATTCAAGAATTCTGGCGAAAGGACAGACCCATCAAATTATCGCCCCATTAGCCTCCTCCCACTTTTTGCCAAAATATTTGAGACCATAATTAACCATGCTCTAGTCCATCATCTTACAGATGCTAAACTACTGACTGACAAACAATATGGATTTAGACAAGCCCGTTCCACAGCAGAAATCCTAACTGTGATCTCTAAACGTATATACCATTCACTGGACAAAGCGGGGGAAGGCAGAGCGGTAGCTCTAGATATATCTAAGGCTTTTGACAGGGTATGGCATGAGGGTCTCCTCAGTAAAATCAGATCATACGGTATCACTGGTAGAATACTTAACATAATTAAATCCTTCTTAGATAAGAGAAAAATCCAGGTAGTCCTCGACGGTCGCACATCTAAACAATATGATATAAATGCGGGAGTGCCCCAGGGTTCTATCCTTGGACCTCTATTGTTCCTGATATTCATAAATGACCTACCCGACAACATTGCCTCTGAGATGGGTATATATGCTGATGACACTACACTCTATGGCAGACACGACAGGAAGACGAATGAACACATTTCTAAAGAAATGGCAGAAACACTAGAGGAAGACCTCCAATCTGTAGTGGAATGGGGACAAAAGTGGTTGGTCGCGTTCAATGCTGCCAAGACTAAACTAGTTTCATTCAATAATTACAAGAAACCCTCTCTACCACCCATAGCAATGGCCAACGACTCTTTATCTGAGAGTCCATCTTTCAAACTCCTTGGCCTAACGTTCACAGGAAACATGAGTTGGAACAATTACATTGAAGGCATTGCCAGGGCCGCTGCAAGAAAGGTAGGCTCTCTCTACCGTGCTAGAAAACTACTAACACCCGAAAGTATCCTGTACCTCTATAAGGCCACCATTCGCCCATGTATAGAGTATTGCTGCCACATCTGGGCTGGTGCATCTGCTACTAGTCTCTCGCTCCTTGACAAGGTTCAAAAGAGAGTCGCAAACCTGATAGGCCCTGAACTGGCATCTAAGCTTCAGCCCCTGTCCCATCGACGAAATGTTGAATCCCTCTGCCTTTTCTACAAGTATTTTAGTGGTAAATGCTCTGACGAACTGCAATCACTTGTGCCCCCACGACGCGAGCACCCTCGACAAACCCGACAGGCTACTAGATCCCACCCCCACACTGTAGAGATCCCTAGATGTAAAAGATCTTTTTACTCCAATAGTTTCTTCCCCAGAACCGCAAGACTCTGGAATTCCATTCCAGGTCCCTGCTTCCCCAACAGTACTGACGTGCAGAAGTTCAAGTGTAACGTGAACCGACACCTTGCTGCCCAAATCCCTACATAGTACCCCAGTAGTTGTTGCCCCTGATAGTAGCCCCCTACACCAAAGTGGCAATGTGCCTTGTTTGGGGTGAAAATGTAATAAAAAAAAATATATATATATATATATATATTCTCTCACATTTTCTGAATATATATATATATATATATATATATATATATATATATATATATATATATATATATATATATATATATATATATATATATAGCTAGGCCTGACGTCTGGTGCCGGAGTTCGAATCTCTGGACTGAGGTAGATACTTAGTAATTATTATAGTAAAAATTTATATACACATATATATATATATACATGTATACACACACACACACACACATATATATATATATATATATATAGAGAGAGAGAGAGAGAGAGAGAAAGAGAAAGAGATAGAGACTTGTTTGTAATATTCCGAATTTTACTGGGTTTGTATAATTCAGTAAATTTTCATACACAAATGAATTTTAAGCCAAAAAGAGATGACTTAAATTGTAAGCTACAAAATTATCATATTTCATAATTGAGCATTAATATACTGTATTAAAAAAAACAAGGATCAAAAGAAAGAATTGATAGCAACAAAAAGTGTATTTTATTGTTGTTACAAATATTTCAAAACTAATTGGACAAATTCAAACATTATGGCGTCTGCTAATTTTCAGATAAATAGCCTTTCTTCAGACTTATTGAATTAAAAACACTTTAACAATAAAATATTATGTAAAAACATTTCCCATTAAAGGAAATAACGCATGCGAAAACATTTATCACGGACGCATCTTTGTCAGGAGCTTAATTAAATATTTATATATCTCCGAATTTTCGTATCACTATTTTAAAAACCTGTCATAAGAAATCACCACAATAACCTGTACCCATTTAATAACTTTTAATAATATTATTAGTTGATTTGTTAAATTATATTTGTATATTTCTTTATTTCACATAATTTATTTTAGCAAAAAAAAAAAAAAAGAATTTTATTTTTATATTCATAATATGGCCAAATCAAGAGGGCTAAAACGTTACAATTTTGTCAGTTTCGTATTCGACCTATGCTTGCTTCTTTGCTTACAGAAATCTTATTTCTTAGATTTTAGACCATTTAAGGTTTATATTTTATTTAATATGGAAATAAAGACCAACATTTCCTTCTACTTATTTAATCCCCATTCATAATTAAAGGTAAGGGATCCCCTTCTATTTTTTTATTCAATTATTCACTTTCGTTATTGGGACTAGCGGTTGTCGGGTATCCTTAGCTACGAAGGGAGATAATCCTGCTCGTTGTGCATTTTTACATTTGCTTAATTATTGGGAAACAAATATTGTCGTAGGTACTCATAACAGTTAGGGTTAGGGTTAGGGTTAGGGTTAGGGTCATTTGATGTTTCAGCTGCATTTAAGACGTGATAGCAAAAACCTATTCCTGTGAGGACATGCCGGTATAGGAAAACCCATGGATCAGGTTAAGGATTAACGGTATACTTTACAATCTTAATGGTTGAAATAAGCTAGCTTATCCTTTACTGTATTAGTTTAATTATTTAATAAACCATTGGCGCATTTTAGGATTTACCAAACTAGAAACATCAAATAAAATATAAACCTTAAATGGTCTTTAATCGAAGAAATAAGACGAAAGCATAGGTCAAATACGGAACTAACATAATCATAAGGTTTTAGCCTAATTGATTTGGCCATATTAAAAATATAAAAATAAAATTTTAAAAATAATTTTAAAAAAATATTTAAAATAAAGAAATATAGAAATATAACTGTAGAAATTAACGAGTAATACGAGGGGCGTGCAATAAGTAACTTCCAATAGCAGTAGAGCAACGATACTTGGCACAGTTATTAGTCTTTCTCTAGATAGGAACCACACAGAGGTATGCATTTCTCCAATAGAATACAGCTCTGGAGATCGTTTTTGTAGAACACCCTAGGTTGGTCCTCCAATTACGACGTGACTTCAGAAATCAAAGATGCATCCTTTGGGAAACGCTTTCCTTTCAAAAACAACTTCATGGCTGGGAAGAGGTAAAAGTCAGAGGGTGCAAGGTCAGGAGAGTAGGGAGGATGTAGGTGGATTTCATCACCACCTACCTGTGCTTCTGATCTGGCGACATGCGAGTTCTGGACCGGAGCGTTGTCCTGCAGGAGGGGGGTAGCTTTGCTGATCTTGCCCCGTCTCTTGATTTTGATAGCTTCCCTTAATCTCCTCAAAAGTGAAGTATAATAGGCTCCTGTAATTGTGGTACCTTTTGTCAGGAAAGCTGTCATCATTACTCCGTTCTAGTTTCAGAAGACTTTGAACATGACCTTGCCAGTGGAGGGCTGCACCCTTGCTTTCTTTTGAGGTGGTGAGTCCAAGTGCTTCTACTGCATTGACTTGGCTTTGGTCTCTAGATCATAGTGATGGACCCAGGTTTCATCCTGTGTAATCAGTTTTTGAAAGACTTTGACTCCTCTTCTTCGCACATCTCCAAATTTATCCTCGAGTACTCGACGCGTTCTCGCTTCTGAAATGGTGTTAGCAACCTGGAAATCCATCTAGCAGAAACCTTATGCATATACAAATGGGCATGAATGATATTTTCCACAGACCTGTACTAATCTTGACATCTTGGGCTATTTGGCGCCGATCTTCCAAAATGACAGCCTCAACTTTACGGGCAGATGCCACATTAATGGCAGAAGGGGGGCGAACAGGTTTGGGAGCTGTTTCCACAGACGTCCGGCCATGTTTGAATTCAAGATGCCAACGTTTTAGAAGATCACATGATGGGACATTATACCCATAAGTTTCTTTCATTTCATCAAAAGTCTCCTGTGGTGTGCGTCCTTTCAAATTAAAAAACCGGATCACTGTTCGTAATTCAAAAGCTCCATTTCACACCTGACTCAGTAAAACAGAAACCACAATTAGTTCAGAGATGTAATTTGCCACCTTACCCGAAGAGATATAAATTATTGCACATGAAAAATTTCAGCTAGATCAGACAACTGGAAGTGGGTCAGGGGCATTACTTATTGCACGCCTCTCGTATTATTAAAAGTTATTAAATGGGTACAGGTTTTTGAGGTAACTTCTTATGGCAGGTTTTAAAATAGTGATACGAAAATTAGGAGATATATGAATATTTAATAAAGCTCCTGACAAAGATGCGTCAAGTATAAACGTTTTCGCATGCTTTATTTCCTTTAAGGTACTGTTGTTAAAGGGTTTTATTCAATAAGTCTGAAGAAAGGCTATTTATGTGAAAATTATCAAACACCATAATGTTTGAATTTGTCCAATTAGTCTTGAAACAATTGTAACTAACAATGAAATACACTTTTTGTTGCTATCAATTCTTTTTCTGGAAGTCTTGGTTTTTGTTATAATACAATATACATACATACATATATATATATATATATATATATATATATATATATATATATATATATATATATATATGCCAGCGTCAGATTTATTGGCATATGTTGTTATTCTGGAAATGATGAATTCGCTGTCCTAACACTTTTGCAAGACAAGATAAATTGCACTGACTTGCTTATTTCCAAACCCTCGATCGCTCCATAGCTTGGAGACCATCTAACTGCAAGCACAAAATATGTAAGGTTGTATGATTGTTGAACGCAAAATATAAATCAAAATAAAACCCAAAGTAAAACCACGGGAAATGATTTATAAGGTGTATAACAAAAAATAAATAAAAATAGGATTTTTTTACTTTTCTTTGCTTATTTTATGATGCCAAGAGATCCGGATATATTTTATTTATTTATTTATTCATTTATTTTAGTTTTTTTGGACATGTATCTTAGGTGTGCGCATAATTTAATAATAGCATCCACAGCTGAAGTTTTGTTTTCATAACAGTAATTTTTATTTATTTTTTTTAATAAGGGGATGTGTGTGAAAAAGGTGCAGACAGTATCGAGTACTAAAACAAATAGTGCTTTATTTTTTGACTACAAGTTTAAGGTTGCATACAACGTACAAACACACTAAACGCACTTTATATTATCTAACTTTTTTAAAATCTACTTCATAAAACTTGGCCTTTTGGTCAGGAGTAAAGTTTAGTATCTGTTCTGCAAATACACGTCATCTATTTTGTTTATGATCAGTGATGTAAAAATCTTGATAATACCAAATACAGGAAAATTATTAATTTTTTTTACTGATATTTCGGAAACTTCGAATAACTTTTATTTTATTGCAAAACTTCTTTAATACCCGTTCTATTCATTATAGAGAATATGTTTTCTCTGTAATTGTTGCCTCAATCCGATAATTAATATAGAACACGTAGTTACCTCTACAACGGAAACAAATCATATATTAAATTATACCCTCGTAAGTAAGTTCAGTAAAATAAAAGAATGAAAAATATTATAAGCTGGAGAGGTATTTCGTCTAATTAATAGTGACCTTTTAGAAGTGTATGTTATACGATTTAAAGCATCAAACCGACTTATAAAAACATGTTATACATACTTGGTAGAGTAGGTTATTCGCTTAGAATATGGTATTCATGTAAAAGTTTAAAACTTTTTCTCGTATAATTCAGCTAAGGCTATTGGTTGTGTTTATCATCATTTTTTGCTAATATTTCTGTTGCATAACCACAAGGTCATAGACTGTTATAGCTTATTTAGTAGAAATTACATTAAAGGAAGCTATATTACGAAAATAAAACACCCGAAAGCTAATATAACTTTTGATCCACACCAACATGTTATTAGAGGGGTATTGTTGTGTAGTCTATTTTATTTACTCGGTTAAATTAAATAACATATATGAAATCTCACCTGGTGATATATGGGAAAATGTTATAACAGTGAGTGAAACAACGATTTTACGTTCACATCATAAAAATATTATAATTAAAGAACAACTCTGGCAGTAATCTTGTTCTACTGGGATTCGAATTTCAAATAGATTCTGTGCGTGATTGATTGTTAAATACACGAGCATGAAAAATATTCTATTTTCTTAATAATACTGAAAAAGGATCAGACATTAAAACCTATTTTCTCCAACACCTAACAGTAATAAAGTTCTATTAATTATCTACGAGACTTGTCCCATATTTAAAGTCTCATATTTTAATTAAAAAGCTAAAAAACAAAATCAACAGCTCCTTAAAAGTGATTATATATATATATATATATATATATATATATATATATATATATATATATATATATATATATATATATATATATAAAGGAAAACACACTGTTGAAGAAGTTAAAATGCCCCAAGTAAAACAGACCATAGAAGTGCATACTTTTATAAATATATATATATATATATATATATATATATATATATATATATATATATATATATTATTTTATTTCTTTTTTAATGGTAATTATCGTATCAAATCGTAACAGATTCTTAACCAGGAAAATTCAGACTACTGCTTCCCATGTCGTGGTGATAGGAAAGTAATGCACGTTCAAAATAGTTAAAATTAATGTATAAATATCCAAGAGTAAATATCCTAGAGCGTCTGCATTGGTCAAAATAATAGGAAAATCGCTACACTTAAGTCACATGGTTTTGATTATACAGTACATCTTAAACAGTCGATTTCCAATTATTTTTAGCCATGGAAATATTATTTATTTTTGCCGGGCAAGACCTTAACAGGTAATCGAATGAAAATTTGTGGTATATTCATTTCCACACACAGACACACACATATATATATATATATATGTGTGTGTGTGTGTGTGTGTGTGTGTGTGTGTGTGTGTGTGTGTGTGTGTGTGTAATACGGTTCATATGAATGTTAATTTCATCTAAATTTCTCGGCGGGGTTAATATTGCCCGAGTTGTTTCTTCCTTGCTAATGGAGTAATAGATGGCTTCAGGGGAGTTTCTAATCTCCAGATGATTCATGGATTTTTTTAGTTTTTTTTTTTACATAGGCCTAACCAATTATCAAGGCCCAGAGACCACTCGAGAATAAATAATAAAGAGTGTACAGTATTAAAATTGGATAATATAGTAAGCGTTAGTAATGGAAATTCGGGAAATTTCTTAACATAAGTGGAACGGTTCATCAAGAACTTATTTACGTTGGACTTGAAGACAAATATATTTTAGTCAGCTGGAAAGCAGGAAAACGGAATAGTTCCACAAGCGTGCATTCCCTCAGAAAGAAACCTTGTTCATGGAATCTTCGTTTAGGTTAAGGCAATGGTAATGAGTGGGGGCATTATAGATAGTGGTTTCTGCTAGACGAATATTTCTTGTGAAAGCTTGGCGAGGGGGAACCATAGATTGGAGCTCAATCTAGTACTTGCCATTAAAATTAAAATAAAGCAGAGGCAAACTATCAACATCTCTTCTGTGAGAAAGAGGTTGCAGGGAAGAGAAAAGGACATCCCCTACAAAACTACGAAGTAAATTCTGAACTGTATCAATGCAGGATAAGTCCTTTCTAGCGGCCCATGTATATATATAAACTAGCAGAACACGTTTACCATCGTTGCACGATTGATGCATGGTCCCACCTCGTAAAAATTAAAGTACCGTTGATGTTGGTGGTCAACCCCCCACAAACCTCGTCATGTTAAGAATGGATTTCGGAATAGGCACCCCCAACCTCCAAATATATAGAACGGTTTTCAGGATAGACACCCAACATCCCCATGTAAAGAACAGCTTTCGGAATAGACAGCCCCAACCACCCCATGTTAAGAACGACTTTCGGAATAGACACCTGAACCATGTAAATATACTTGTATCTGCTAAATTTAAATATGATTTTCATCATCAGCATAGTAAAAAAGCTAAATGTTTAAGAAAACTGTTAAAGGGGAGCTAATGTAAAAAATTACCTACAAAAAAGCCATTTTCTTCTGTATAAAGCCACGCTAATTGGTTAATATGTTTAAGTTTGTTTCATTTTCACCACGATTTTAATCAGTAGTGAGCGACGGCAATCGATGTATATTTTATTTTTTTAGCGACGCAAATCACTTAATACGCTTAATTATTTTTTCTGCATGATTGTAATCTCTAGAGTGCAACGTCAATCCGTTAATATATTTAATTTTGCTGTTGAATTTAGCGACGCCAATCGGTTAATATGAATTATTTGTTTTTTTTTTGTTTTTTTTTCAGCACGATTGTACTCTGTAGAATGCGACGACAATCGGTGGATATGCTTAATTTTCTTGTTTGTTTAGCGACGCTAATCGGTTAATATGTTTAATTTTGTTTGTTTGTTTTTCAGTGCGATTGTAATAGTTAGACAGCGACGACAATCGGTTAATATGACTTATTTAATAAGTTTTTAGCACAATTTTCTTGTAAGGAGCGACACCATACTGTATAATTTTGGAAGCGTTCGTTTATTTACTTAAGAAGTGGGTTCTGGAATATAGAAGTAGGTATAAGCTAATAAAAATGAGCGGAATTTGAGAAATGGAGAATTTATCATTTTTTAATCGGGAAATAGAAAGATTATGTTATGTGTATGTATGTTAAGTTAATGGCAGTGCAAGCGCAATATCGTAGGAAAATATAGAAGTTGACCCGTCCTAATCTGGTAGCTATGGTAACACTAAATATTGATGGAGAAAAATAAGAACTTATTCCTCTGTAGATGTGGCGATTAGGATAGTGTTAATCATCGAATTAAGTTTAGTATTTTATTATCACGAGTGGGTGTGGCAGAAATGGTGATCGTAAGCTACATAAGATAGTGGTTGTGATGGTAGATCTATTGAATTTGTTCAAACCTGCGGTACTTTGATTCAAAGAGGAATTTCTACAATATATATATATTACACAGTGGTCACCACTTATCAAGGCACTGAAGCCACTCAGGGATGGTGGTTATTGCAAGTACATTACGTTAGTCTGGAGATTTGATGAAGTGTTTACTTAAGGGGTCGGTTAATTAGGAATTTGTTAACGTTGGACTTGAACACATCCAAGTTGTAGTCAGGTGGGAAGCAGGCAGACGGAATAGAGTTCCACAGGTGTGCAGTTCTAAGAAAGAAGCTTTGTTCATGGAATCCACGTTTGGATTTAGGCACAGATATAGAGTGGGGGAAAATTTTCACAGTGGATTCAGCTAGACGGGTGTTTTTCGTGAAAGATTGGCGAGGGGGGACAAGATATTGGAGTTCAGACGAGCACCTGCCATGGAAATAACGATAAAACAAGGATAGGCTCGCAACGTCTCTTCTGTGAGAGAGAGAGGTTGCAGGGTAGAGAAAAGGGCATCCTCCACTAAGCCACGAAGTCTATTTTGTACTCTGTCAAGGCAGGATAGGATATTTTAGCAGCTCCTGCCCAGATATGGCAGCAGTATTCCATCCTTGGACATACTTGGCTTATATATATATATATATATATATATATATATATATATATATATATATATATGTGTGTGTGTGTGTGTGTGTGTGTGTGTGTGTGTGTGTGTATATATAAATAATTTCTGTATTTTAATGAAAATATTTTATATTAAGTAAATTTGTTTTTGACGTAATGCTAACATGTTTTATAGTTTTACAATGAAAATAATTGGTAATTACGAAGCACTTATAATTAGACTATATTATTCTTTAATTTTACAGAAAAGGACAAAGTTCACTATAATTTTAGAGAAGCAGACTTAGATGTTGTCACCTGTAATTATCTTATAAAAGACACATAACATAAATTCGTTTAGTGAAAAGTACATATCAAAGGAAGATCATTCACATCTATATGGACATTCCGTTTTTCTCATCTACATCACACCTTTGAATGTATAGTCACTCATATATATTTTTCTATGCAAAAATTATTTACTTGTGTGAGTAAATTAATCCGTAGCATACACTTAATTAGTTTTCTTCCAAAATGTCCCCATGTCTCAATAATGTGGCATAATCCACTATTTTTTTTCAGTAAAACGTTCTTGAAAACAAAACAGTATTTTATCTAATAGCTTCCCAGCAATGCTGATAAAACAATATAGAATATATGCTGATGTGTGACACAGTCAGGCGTCTTGATTTTGAATGATGGTCACTGTTAGATGGTGCGGCCCGAAAAGCGGAATTGGCGCTGGTGGTGTTTTTTTTTAATCGAAAAAAAAAACGACGAAATTATATTTTTGTTTGTAAAATATGGAAACATGCAAAATAAGGTTCATCTTTCTTAATTAAAAAAAAAAAACACTCACGTCTAAAAATAGAAATCAGATGACCAATACATGGGATGTCTCGGTCGATATTCGATCATTCTATGTCAACGAAATCGAATATCTAGCAGATCGAGTTACGCTTCCGTGTAGGTCGGAGTCTCTAGGCGAACGTGACAGAAAACATATAACAAAACCGTGCAGATTTTAGCAAGAGAGTAGTCGGCCGGCGGTACTGGTGAAGAGACACTCACCTCGAGTTGAGTAAGCCGCGCCCTCTGGTCCCATCCTTAGAATCGAGACTCATGGCAGTGTTGATTGACCCCCCGGTTCTTTTCTACATATAATAAGCGTTGTTGTTTTTTTTGTGTGACATTATCATCATCACCAACACCACACGACAAAACGTCTTAGATCTATACCGATTTATTGGTTTATTCAATAACGATAATGCATCGATTAAGGGATGTATGTCGAGTAATCAGAGATAGAGCGAAGATGCTAAGAGACATATGAGGGATGCGACGTCTAGTGATACCTACATTAGGAGCAAAATAATTGTACAGTGACAGATAAAATGTTGAGACTGTGTAAGGAAGTAATGGCAGAAGTGAAATAGTCATAACTAAACTCTTGGGAAGTATTCACGGTAAACGACTAAAAGAGTATGCTTATTTAATCATATGTATTAATGAGCTATAACTACAGAATTGAACTATGGGATTGATGCTATATCCGTATATTTTAGTTTCATACTCTCATATTTAAATGAAGTATTGATGATTAGGCATAATTTATGTAATAAAGATGAGGGTGTAAATTATAACTGATACAAGATAAAATCAATTTTCACTGAATAAGATAGACGATAAACAGATGCGAGAATAATAGGGTAAACATGCAAGGAATATAGGATTCAAAGTATAAAAAATGTATAACAATTATGGAATAATAATAAATAATATAAATATAGACAGATAGAGAGAAAGAGAGAAAAAGGGACAGAGAGAGAGAGAGAGAGACAGACAGACAGACAGACAGACAGAGAAAGTAGAGTGAGATGCATTTTCAAGGGATATTTTTAACTTCCTACTAAACAAGTCTTGTATACATTTAAATGCATTTTTAACTCTATAAATAATATAAATGGTAACGTTAATCCCTTTACGCAAAAAGTGTTATATCCTCTGATCTTGAGCACGTAGTACAATGGGGAAAGAAGTGGCTGGTTACTTTTAATGCATCTAAAACCAAGCTTCTCTCTTTACATCATCAACATTCTAATCCACATTTGTCATCAATTGAAATGAATGGCTCTCGTCTTCAGGAGGCCTCAAGTTTTGACATGCTTCTGGGCTTGACCATTACTCCTGATCTTAAATGGAACACGTATATCAAATTTGTTGCCAAGGCCGCTGGAAAAATGGTGGGATCTTTCTATCGATCCAGTAGATATCTCACTGCTGATGCTATTCTCTACCTATATAAGAGCCAGGTACGTCCAAGGATGGAATACTGTTGCCACATCTGGGCAAGAGCTGCTAGAAAGGACTTGTCCTGCCTTGATAGAGTTCAAAATAGACTTCGTAGCCTCGTAGGAGATGTCCTTTTCTCCTCCTTGCAACCTCTATCTCACAGAAGAGATGTTGCAAGTTTGTCTCTGATGTACCGTTATTTTCATGGAAAGTGTTCAACTGAGCTTCAATCTATGGTCCCCCCTCGCCAAACTTTCACAAGAAACACTCGTCTAGCTGTAAACACTATCAATAATTTCCCCCACTCTTTATCTGTGCCTAAACCTAAACGTAGATTCCATGAACAAGGCTTCTTTCTTAGAACTGCACGCCTGTGGAATTGTCTTCCGTTTTCCTGCTTTCCGGCTGACTACAATATGGTTGTGTTCAAGTCTAAAGTAAATAAGTTCTTGATGAGCCGTTCCATATAAGTTATTAAATTTACCAAATTTTCATTACTAATGATTACTATATTGACCAATTTCTACTGTACACTCTTTAACCCTTATCCTTGAGTGGCCTCTGGGCCTTGATAATGTGGTGATGCCTTTGTAAAAAAAAAAAAAAAAAAAAGCTTTGCAAAGACAGACACAACATATACATTCAATATTGTCAGACTACTATTCACTATCTCCTGTCTATTTGGCGCATATAATTATTCCGTTTGGCCTTTTTTCTAACAGTTTTATATTAATTTCCACGAGAGTCGCAATCCAAACATATTAATCAATTTCACTCGCTAAAAGTTTTCACTTAGAAACGCCTCTATATATCGAGAACGCCGTTGGTGTTAAATTTTTGTGTTCATACATTTTACCTAATTCTTTCTACAACAAACGATTTCGATTGAGTGTTACAGTATGCTTTCTCGAGACAATGGTATAACAGGATAACGATTTTGGAACGGTTAGAAAACATTTGCAATAACAGCACGCAATGTCGTTGTCCATCAACAGAAAATTGGGTTAATGTGAACGTAACATTCCTGCTGCTCCAGAAAACTTAAATCCAATGTATGTTTTGTTTACATTTTTTTTATACATACTTCTCTGATATTTCCATTTTATAATCGGTGCCAATCATAAAATACAGTTCGTATTTTTCAACCACAGCAAAGATAAACATCCTTGACGTTCATTCAGATTTTGCTTAGAGATACATTTGTTTCTTGCATTCCCTATCGTAAACTATCCAATTTCTGATTCTGTTTTGTCTTTGTCTTGCCTGTTATAGAGAGTGGTGTCATCAGCAAATATAGTAATCTCAGAAACAATTTAATTAGGAATGTCATTTATGAATATCAAGAATAATAAACGTTCAAAGATAGAGCCCTGAGGTACTCCCGCATTTATATTTTATTGTTTAGATGTACTACCATCAAGGACAACCTGGATTTTTCTTTTAAAAAGGATTTAATTACATTATGTATTCTTCCAGCGATACCTTATGATCTCATTTTTCTTAACACCCCATACGCTGTCAAAAGCCATAGATATATCAAGGGCAACCGCTCTACCCTCCCCTATTTTTTTCAGTGAATTGTATGTATGTTCAGAGATTACAGTTAGGATATCTGTTGTGGAACGAGCTTGCCTAAATCCATATTGTTTGCCGGTCAGGAGTTTAGCAGCTGTAAGGTGATGGACTAGAGCTTGATTATTTAAGGAATTTTTTTTGGCGAATTATGGGAGAAGGCTAATGGGGCGATAATTGAATGGGTCAGTTCTTTCGCCAGAATTCTTGAAAATATCACGGGTTCCTAATTTCTGTGCTTCGATGCGTTTTCTGGTTGTTTCAGTGTATTCTGGCTTAGCTCTCGCTATTTCGCTCTTACAATTACTTCTAGCTTCTATGTACTTCTTTCTGTTTGAACTGAACTTATGTCAGTTGAATCTACGGTACGCATGCTGCCTTTGAACAATGGCAGCTGAACAAGTAGAAGTAAACCATTGGGGAAAGTGGGGATTGTTATAGAATTTCCGCGTGGAAACATGTACTTCAATTGCTGTTTTGAACCATTCAGTGGTCTCATTTGCTCACTATTTAGCTGGAAGAGAAAAGATATTCCCCCATGGGGCAAATTTAATAGTATTTTCAAGTTTAATTACAGTTTTACGAGTCTTTATTAAATTGTTAGGTGAAAATACGGAATATATACACAGCACTCTCTCTTCCCATGTTTTATCTGTTTTTTTTTTGGGGGGGGGTATGGATATTTTCTTGCCGGAGTGTAAGTAATTATTAACAGG
This sequence comes from Euprymna scolopes, assembly GCF_053919585.1. NCBI lineage: Eukaryota > Metazoa > Mollusca > Cephalopoda > Sepiida > Sepiolidae > Euprymna > Euprymna scolopes. Next base: position 78,537,518 of record NC_136491.1, on the reverse strand, counting down.
AGAATTGGTGAAAAAAGAAGCAGCAGGATATCGCACACAAAACAAATAGTTACGGAGTTTATACTTTGCTGGCGCAATAATAATCTGCCTTTTTTCTCTGTTCTCACCTTTAACATTTTTCTTCCATTTATTATCGTCTGCTCATTCGGTATAATCCGGCAGTTTCTGTCGGGCAGTGTCGAGCAAGACTCACAGAAAAACGGGCGTTAAACTGCAGAAAAACTATTTTTTACATTGTAAATACAAAAAATAGAAGTTTAAATCTATTTTTTATATAGATATGTGAGGTGTTGGTATTTGTTTTTTTTTGTTTTTTTTGCGCACATATGGAAGCGTTGTCTCCATCTTTAATGTTTTTTATAAATGTTTACTTTAACTGTAACAGAACACCTGCCAACACTGACCAATAAAAGTTAATTTTGATTAGGTTTCCGGTATCGCTGGAAAAGAATCTGATATTCGAACCCGTCGCAAATTTACGGTTTGCATGGTATTAACCCCCTGTACCCTCACACTATTTTGTGCCATCTCACCGCCTTCGTTTATGCTATTCCTACATGATGCGTTCGCGCGTGCACGTGTGTAGTAAAGGGACTTGTCACATTGCAAAACAATTTTTTAACAGACATTCAAAATAACAAGAAATTTAATTAATATATATATATATATATATATATATTTTTTTTTTTTTTTCTGTGTTACGTAGGTTTTGATGCTTTTTAATTGATCCAAAAAATAAGTTTTCACGAACGGTTTACAAAACATTTTTTTGTTTTTCTTTCGTATTGTTACTTTTTTAATTTTTTTTTTTATGTTTAGGGAAATGGGTATTAAATTATAGAACGTGTGCAACTTTTAACAGGCGTTTCTGCAGTTTAATTTACCATTTTTCTGTAAGTAACGCCTCCCCAATTTTACTAATGAGATGATTTTTTTTTTATTTCATGAAAAATATTTCCTTTTATTTAAAATGTCCGCCATGTATTCATGCACCTTGTGAAAGATCACGTGACTACGCGCATTTTAATAAGAACTCAACTGTACACACGTAGCCTTAACGAATATGGTGGCATGGCGCAAAATAGTGCGAGGGTCTAGAGGTTAATACCATGTAAACGGTAAATTTACGGCGGGTTTGATTATCAGATTCGTTGTCAGAGACTCCGAAATCCGGTGACCGTAGTCTGTTCTAGTTAAAAAAAAACAACATTTACCAATGTTTTATTTTATTTTATTTACACATTACACAAGATTAGTATTTTGTAAATTGTATAATATGTGTGTGTGTGTGTGTGTGTGTGTGTGTGGGTGTGTGTGTGTGTGTGTTAATATCGTTAGGAAGGGGAGGGAAGGAAACGAAAGAAAAGTGCAAAAATAATAAATAAATAAATATCAGTACGAATAGCGACCCTCTTGCAGCAAATCTTAGGCACCCACACAGCTAGCCACCGATTTCTCCCTACGTCGCACATAAAATCTTTAACACATTGTCTTTTTGCCTCACTCTGCCCCTCTCTCTGCCCCTATCTCTCTCTCTCTCTCTCTCTCTCTCTCTAATTCCCTATAAATATTATTTTAATATTGCACGAGCAGACAAATCAGAATAAAACATCATTTGTAAATAAATAAAACAACTATGAAAATGAGATATTTTATTTTGAAATTAATATATCAACTTAATTGCTTTCACGCCGTGAACTAATAATACTTTTTCGTGTGACTATCCCAAAAACGCTCTGTCTTTCTGAATACAGCTGTTGGCGCATTCTGTATTATCTTTGAATAAAAAGTTATACTACTTTAGTATTAAGGTTGTTAACGACTTTTTATTTAAATAGTTTATTATTAGTGACGTTAAAATATACGCTATATTCTTGTAGTGTTTTTTTGTTATAAGAAAACTGTAATTCTGCTTATATTTATACAAATAACACATTAAAATGAGCTTCGATATAATTCTTTATTTTACAAATTAAACATGGGTTTAGCAAAGATTAAAATATGCTTATTTCATGAGACAGGGGAGGAGAGGGAGGTAGCCCTAGACATAGGGCTACTGCCTAAGCTTTTGACAGGGTATGGCACGATGGTCTTCTCATGAAAATAAAATCCGATGGTATTACTGGGCAAATGCTTAGCATAATAAGATTTTTCTTAAATGAGAGAAGAACGCAGATTGTACTTGATGGGCGTACGTCCAAAAATGTATATATAAATGCGGGTGTACCCCAGGGATCGATCCTTGGGCTTTTATTGTTTCTGATATTCATAAATGAACTTACTTGATAAAATTCTCTTTGGGATGGGTATATTTGCCAAGGACACTACGCTCTATAGCAGTCACGTGGGGAAAACTAATTAGCACATATCTAAGGTAATGGCCGAAACCATAGAGGAAGATCTTCAGTCTGTAGTGAAATGGGGGCAGAATGGATGGTAACGTTCAATGCTGCCAAGACTAAGCTAGTTTCATTTAATAATTACATTAAACCTTACCGACCACAAATAGGTATGGCTATAGATATTATACCTGAGAGCTCCTTGGCATAACGTTCACGGGAAACATGAGTTGGAATAGATATATTGAGATCATTGCTAAGGCTGCTGCAAAAAAGGTGCGCTATCTCTATCGTGTTAGAAATTTACTTACGACTGAAAGTATCCTGTACCTCTACAAAGACACCATTTCCCCATGTATGGAGTACTACTGTCACATTTGGGCTGGTGCATCTGCTACTAGTCTTTCACTCCTGGACAGGGCCCAAAACAGAGTTGCCATCCCAATAGGTCCTGAACTGACATTTAACTTCAGCCCTTGTCCCATCGACGAAATGTTGCATCCCTCTGCGTGTGTTACAAGTATTTTAATAGTGAATTCTCTGAGAAACTACAACCACTATTACCCCCTCGACGGAAATACGCCAGACAAACCAAAAAAGAAGCAAAGTCCCACCCCTATACAGTTGAGATCCCTAGATGTAAGAAAGCCTTCTACTTTAATAGCTTCTTCCCCAGAACTGCACGACTTTTGAATTCTCTTCCGGTTTCCTGCTTCCCCAACTGTACTGACATGCAGAAGTTCAAGTGTAATGTCAACATATATTTTGCTGCTAAACTCCCTACATAGTACCCCTGGAACTTAAGTCCCTGATAGTAGCCCCCTACATCAAACTAGCAATGTGCCTTGTTTGGTGTGAAAATGTAAAAAAGAAAAAATATATATATTCTGAATTTCTAAAGTTGTAGTATTCTTAAAATTAAAGTGGTGAACATGTTAGATATAAAGACACAGAGTTTCCAACAAAGAACTGACATGTTTGACAAACAGATATTCATTATTCACAAGTAATCCAAGTGGTTAACTGAAATGCAAAAAAAAAAAAGAAAACTGCAGCAATAGAAGCTGCAGATATATACTGTCTGTTTGTGTTGGACATGTCCACCTATTTCTTGGACCCGGGAAAAGCGAATATGACATTGGGGTCAAACCTTAATGCAAGCTGCCACACAGCGGACGAGTGTTCATTTACCGTCTAATTTAGATGACAAATCTGCTCAATCATCTTCAGATTTGGCTGTCAATAAAGAAGTATACGGATGTCGCTTTGAAAGATTTTAACACATGTGAGGAAACGATGTACGCATTATATTAGATGAATATCGTAGTATTATATAAACGCTTAATTACATATGTATATACATATATCTACGTATATACACACACATATATATATATATATATATAGAGAGAGAGAGAGAGAGAGAGAGATTTAAACACATACATATATACCCATATATAAACTTATATGCATATATATACATATATATACATATATACACATATATATATACATACATATAAATATATATATATACATATGCATATATATGTGAATACTTTTGTGGGTAGGTAAATTTTTCGCATAAGTATATATATATATATATATATATATATATATATATATATATATATATATATATATATATATCGGAAATCCACATTAAGATGTTACGAGATTTGACTATATATCTTGTTCCAAAATACAATTTTAAAAACTCCCGTTATTCGAAACATTGAAGTTATAACACACGTCATGAATATCTTAATAGTCAGAGTCTTCTTTTCTAATGTATATAGTTTGAGATCTATTTCATGAGATTGCGTCTGTTGCCTCGGCGCTCTCAATATAACTGTGTAAATATATATTAGCGATAAAATAAATAATGTTAAAATAATTAAATCTTCTAATCAGTACGAAATATTTGGACTTTTACACGTTTTATTGTTTATATTTATATTACTTTGGTATCATCTGACGCGATCATGTATATGTATATATATATATATGCATATGTATCTATTTATATATAAATATATATATATATATATATATATATATGGGGGGGTGAGTGCGCGAAGTGCCTTCAGTTTGTTGCCTTACTTTTTGTACAGGCGTTTAAAGTTTTTATGGGATCTTGAAAATTTAGTATGTTATTTCTATATCTCTTATAACTTATGACTAACCAATTTTCAAAGTATAGGTAAAACAGAAATTTGAATACTCCCCACTAAAGCCTAAATATCACCGTTTGTGAACTTTAAAAATTCAACCAGAATGTGAAGGCATTTTAGAAGAACAATACGCATTAAAATTCTGTTTGAAACTTTGAACGAATTCCATAGAAACGTATGAGATGTTTTAGACTAGAGTGCCATAAAAGATTTAAAAAGGGAGAGAATCTGTAACGGATGATGACACGTGTGAGTGGAGTAAAGAAATCAGAACACTAGTGTTGATTATCCAAATAAAGAATTTCATGTTTATAAACTGTCGTGTGTCTTTCGAGACAATAAGTGCAAGGATTGATATCAGTGCGAGAATTGTACACAGCGTTAATCGAAAGAAACTGAAAATAGTAATTAGTCTGAAAAACTTGGCAGTGTTTTTTTATATCGTGTGGATCATGCATATATTTTATTGCTATGGACCTTTCTGAATCGGGTCGAATCCCATACTTATCTATTATCTGTCGTAGTCATTTTTTGGTCGAGGAAAAAATCACATTTGGGGTCTTCAAGTGTGAAGCCGTGCTCTTTTATCATTTCAAAAACGTGTTTTCTTTGTTACTATTTAGATTTGCTTTTCTTTAGAATATCGTCCTGGTAGCCGATGGAAAAATCAATATGATTAAGCTATTGAACTTGTAAGTGATAATGCACAATAAGTTTTGAGATTTCGTCCTCAACAGGAACCTGTAGATACGCTTCGCGCAGATCTATTTTTGAAAATGGTTTTCCTTTTAGTTTCGTGAAAACTTCCTCGGGGCCGGGTAGTGGGAAATGATGGTCCTTAAGTGTTGTATTCAATCCGGTCGAGAGGCTTACACATACTCTTTCTTTACCTGTGTTTGAATTTCCAGTATTTTCCGTTGAATTGCCTTCTTTCCTCTTATTGCTTTCTTTCCAGTTCCATTTCTCTTCTTCTTCTTCTTCTTCTTCTTCTCTTTCAGCTTCTAATTTTTTTGCTCCTTCTTTTACTCTTCATTTTGCTGTACTTTCTCTTTATGTCTGTTTCTGTAATTTACAAAATCTGAGTTTGCTGTAAACATATCTATTCAACAAGTTGTCTAGAAAGTTCTTCCAAATTTGAAAAATAAATAGACTCACAACACAAATATGGGCCCTAGAAATGCTAAAGAGAAATATCCAGACTTTACGGGGAAGATATGCCAAATTAATATTAGATATAATTATATAATAATATAAGAAGAAACAAAGTCACGTGCATGTGTTTTAATAGAAAAAAATGTTAAATTTTCCACATAGAACAAAAGGAATTTAAGAATTTATTTTAACGCTCTCTCTCTCGAAATAAAAACATAATGGATGTAGAGTCCAGAACCATTGAAGTAATAAAACAAATTGAAATCCCATTTTCGTAGCAAAGATTCAGTCGAATATTCACGTTGTCCTGAATTCTCGTAATGAAGTGAATGTGGTACAGATCTTTTGGAGAGTTGATATACTTTTCTTTCTTTTCTCGCTTTTAGCGAATAAACTAAAATCATGCAAACTATCGACAGAGAAATGTTTAGATCACAGTAATAATGTTTTTTAAGTATATTTTTAAAACATAAATGGCTTCTTGCAAAGTAGAAAAATTTAAATATTTACACAAGCGAAAGTCGGCCAGCCCACAGGAAAACCCCAGTTTGTTTTGTTTCTTTTCTTTATTTCGATTGCGTGTTTAAAACCAAAAAATTCCACTTTCAATGGCCAGTACAATCATAAACACATTTTGATAAAGAAGAAAATTATAGGGCAATAAAAGCGTCTTATTTCCAAGTTGAAAATTCTGCATGACTTCTACAACACAAAAGTGAGAAATGAATTAGGTCATTTTTTTAGAAATAAACAGCGTTGCAGATTTTTTCTACTCACGGCTTTAAAAAAAACAAAACTTTACCAATGTTATGGGCGTTTTTCGTAGTTAAAAAAAATTGTCTAGCCAACAATATTGTGTAGCTAAAATGCAATACTTATATAAGGATTAGTAAACTGTAATAATTAAATTATTGGAATAAACAGTACGGGATAAAAATAAATGTTTAGTTTTATTATTTAAATGAACTTTTTTATCATAATTCTTTCTTAAGAAATAACGCATGAAAAAACATCAACTGGTGGATCGCAACATACAAATGAAATTCATACGAAACTATGGCAGATGGAGAAAAGCATTAGTAAAACATATTAATGCAAACTAGAATTCTGAAGTGGAGTATTTGGATAAATAAATCAAGAAAATAAATAAATCCCGAAAAATAATTAGAAACAATTTTTAAAAAAATAGTAAATAAGTAATTGACATGAAAATAGGGAATATTTGAAATGTTATAAAAAATACAAATATACACGTGGATTAAATAACTAATTCAAAGACAATCGAAAAAATTAAAAACGCAAAACAAAAATGAAAATTTGAAAATTGGTATAGAGGTGAGTACAACCGCTTAATCCATTAAAATACAGGATTTTGAATGTATTCATATATTTATAACAAATTTATATCGCAATCTAAAGAGTAGCTATTTTGGATTATTTTTAAATGATATAATATTGAATTTTTCCAAATAGTTACAAAATAATTGTAACCCATAAGGAATCAAACATATGATGTTCTCATTTTATAATTAGTTGCCTTGGTCCTGCGAAAATATTATATATATATATATATATATATATATATATATATATAGAGAGAGAGAGAGAGAGAGAGGAAGAGAGAGAGAGAGAAAGAGAGAGAGAGAAAAAGAGAAAAGGGGAGAGAGAGCGTTTGGTTTTGTGTGTTTGCCTTGGTGTAGCATACACTCAATTTAGAAAACATTGTTTAATATAACGACATTCTTCGCTTGATTATTGGCATTCTTCTTTTTTTTGTCATAAATCAAACCTACGAATCGATGTTGCATATCTGATAGTCATCAAGGAAGCAAGCGGCCACGTGTTTGTGCCTGTGTGGCTCTACGTAAAAAAAAAAAAAAACAACAACAACGAACTTCTCTTCCGGTGGGTTCTGAAAGAAAGACACCATGAAAATTGATTGAGCTTTTATACCAAAACCTATTCACATTTTCGCAGGTCATGTGATGGGGGGATGTATAAAAACGATGTGCGATGTGGAACAGGGGGTAAAGGACGGAAATAAAGTCAACAGAAATGTTGTTTAACCACTACCAGCCAGCAACTGTTGCAAGAACGAATTTATTTTTTTGAAAAGGAAAAATCAGCAACTAAAGTTATTTTAACAAGATATTTTCGGCCATTTTGTAGTAGTTTTCGGCTGCCTGTTACTAAGGGCACTATTTTCTTTCCCTGTGATGTTTTTAAGTCACTTGTATTTTTTTCACTAGCGCTACTGGATAATGACTGAATCGAAGTTTGATTTGAAGCTGATACCCACATTTTACGGATCTATGTTTGTTGTTGACTGGGTCGAAAGTTGCACTGACAGAGGGCGGGAACGCTGGTTCCAATGCGGCGGTATAAAGCACCTAACCCAAACGTTTTAGGGATAGCTCCCCGTTCTATGTGAAAGTGAAGCGCAACCAACAATGACTGTATACGTAAACCAAATGCCCTGCTCAGCTCACCTTGACTCAGGCTGCTCACATACCATATTGAGTGCCAGACTGTGTCGAACCTTGAATAAGAAGACCATGTAGGTCCCCACAATAGGCAGCGGAATGCAAGCATACGGACTCCGATGTGGCCGTGAAAATCAATGTGTGGGTGACACGAGGATTGCTGGGGTTCGATTTATTACAAGGATATGATGCCATCAAGGCATGTGGAGAAATTTTCATTGAATGAGACTGGAGCGTACGCTTTTTGGAAACCACTGCATGCCGCGGTCCACATCGATCAGCCTGATTTCAAGGTTGATTACAACCATCTCCAGAAAGACAGCTGCATCATGGAAGTGGACTGAGGAGCGAGCGCCAACCGAAATTAAGAATGGCGTCACAGAGTACCTCATACCTGACGAGGCTCTTAATGAATACGAACAAGGCATGGTTTCGAGATGAGTATTTAAATCCCTACCTGAAGACAAGCTTGGACCTCTCAAACGTCTAATACTCTTAATCGTGATGGCTCAGTCGAAAATAAGACCGGTGCTGGACTATCGTGAAGTCAACAAGCATATTGAGGCTTACACTGCTGATGTTTACGTGTGCGCCAGCAAACAAAGGAAATGACGCCAGAAAGACTCTAATGTGTCGATATTAGATTTGCGGAAGACCTATCTTCAGGTGCGAGTTGATGAGACGTTGTTGTCATTCCAGACAGTTCCGGACGGTGTGGTTTCGGGATCAGAAGGACTGCTGAACACGATTCGACTTTGGTCTGAATATAGCACTCCAGATCAGGAAGACTATTGTGAATATTGTGAATATTGCTGTCCCAGTAAAAGACCATTGAGGACGCGACATTAGTCTACGTTGACGATCTGTACGTAAATGAGGATACGCAGTCTGCAGTGTGTGTTAGAGAAAAATAAGCTCACTTAGGAATAGATGTCAAGGATCAAATAAAAGGCAGATCACTCGGATTGGCGTTAGACATCTGTGAAGAAGGCCCCCTACGATGGAAGCATGACAGTGGCATTCGAGGCACCCCTGACGTTATTACACGGCGGGCCGTTTTTTTTTTTCTTGTGTAGGAAACTTGTTGGTTACCTACCAGCCTATGGATGGATCCGAGTAGTTGTGGATGCTATTACACGTGGAGCGAATTTTGTGACTGCAGGTTGGGACGATGTACCTGATGATGTCTTCCTTATTCTAATGATAATGGAAATTCAGGAGAGAGTAGAATGAGAATGACTCTGCCCCTGGTGCGTGATGCGTCGATAGTGACGACGTAGATGTGTGGCTCGACACAGTTCATTGGCGTTGGGAGTCTCATTAGAGCAAAGAGGAAACGTGTTTGAGGGGGGGGGTTGGCTGCGCCCCGTAAGTGATGCTCAGCACATCTACCTGGCGGAATAGGACGCTGTTATAAAAGGTATAAATCTAGCGCTGTAATTGCAGTCGAAAAAATTGGATCCGTACGCAGATTCTCTCTGTGTTTACCACTGAGAGTCTGACACACTTTCGGGAAAAGCAAGAATCAGTAATAAGGTCGCCAGTGAAATGGTGATCGGGCGAAGACTAGACAAGCTTAAAGTTTTGATCTCTGAGTACGAGCTATCGGTGAGCGTAACGCTGGTAGCATCACACTGTAATTGTGCTGAGTCGTGCAATTAGTTTAAAGCCCTGAAAATGCGTGATGGGCACATTGTTCTATCTTGTACAGTCGTAGTTGGCACGGGTAGCTCATGCCAAATAAAGAAGATTCATGCACAGAGATGACATCCAAGTATCAAGAGAACCCTGTATTTTTCGGGCACGTGATCCCAGCAGTGACAAAGACAGATATTAGGTAGATCGCTAAGGACTGTGAGACATGCCATTTATTGATCCTGCATAAGAGCTATAGCAGGAAGGGCGATTAGAAATTAAAGACATACGGCAACGGGTGGCGATGAATATTACCCATCGCCGTGGTAAACCATTTTTAATTCTTACTGATTGCAGACCTACGTATTTTGCGGTGTGGCGACAAATGACCATGCAGGACTAAGGAAATGTTGTTCTCCAATTATCATCCCTCTTTTCTGAGCGAGGTGCGTCGAACGTGATCTTATTGTTGTTAGACGATTGGGGCGCCCGGCTACGATTGCCATCAAGAAATGGCATTGCTGGGAGAAGCCATCGCAGCATTATGAGAATTGCTACAAAGTAGCAATGCACCATTACGGAGATACCGTATTGGTATAACATCAAGCCAGGGGATTGAAAGTCACGACAACAGCTCCAACCAATGCTGTATAAATGCATCTCGTCAGCGTAAAGGGAATTGACACTACACACTCAGTCTACGAAAGAACACACAACAGATATGAAATAGGGGATCCCGTCTGAATGAAGCCTCCAGGAAACTGGTGCACCATCAAGTTCAAACGAGGAGAAAGAATAGGGCGATCAGCCAGCAGTCGGCCCTATTTAATGGCACTCCAGGCCATGTGCACGATTTTCGCCCAGCTGCCGAGATAAATCACACAACTACAGAGAAGAGGGATGAATCATCAAGTGATGAGCTGCCCACAAACGCGATTAACGAACCCCCATCCGACAGAAAGTATGGCTATAGTTTGTCTGACGAAGCAGAACTAGAACCAGAGCCACACCCAGAACCAGAACCTGACGTGATGAATGTGCCCTTCCCGGGAGCGAACGGAAAAGAAAGAGACCCCTCAATGTATTCAATGTGATTATGAGATCTAAGGGTGTAATAGTCATCAAAGAACCAAGCACCCACGTGTGTGTGCCTTGTGTGGCTGTAGGTAAAAACAACAACAATAATCAAATTCATTTCAGGTGGAATCTGAATAAGAGACGCCATGAAGATTGACTGAACTTTTATAACAAACTTGAATCACAGGTTGAACACCATTATATATGTATACCGTTAGTTTGCGAGCAGGACATATGATTCCATGATTTGGAGTACATGAAAAATAAACGCATTTAATGCAATACTCCTTAGAGTATAGGTTTACTTTTTAAAGGAAGCTATAGTGTTTTCAGTTGAAGTAAAAATATACAAATAGATTATCTCTATTTGTTCTGAGAAAATGATTTTTATCATTATCTCTACATGCCCCATCTATCTTCGTGTAAATGGCTTGTATAAGCTCACTTATTGTAATTACATAAATTCGGACAATTACACACAACCGCATACACACATTTACGAACACACACACACACATCTCGCTCTCTCTATCTCTCTCTCTCTCTCTCTCTCTCTCTCTATATATATATATATATATATATAATTACACAGATAAATACGATATGTATATAAGAACCTATCAAGAAAATAGGATGCTCGGAATACCAGCTAATAAATTTGAAGAAGATTAAAGTATTTATTTAAATAAAATTAAATAATCCGCCATAATTATTAATTCATGTTCTCATTTTTATAAAATAAAGTTGCGTGTTACTGTGCAATTATTATATTTTTGTAATTCCTTATAGAATAAAAGTTTTACATCTTCAAGAGACACATTTACTATTATTTGCAGCGTTATGATAAACTTCCACACGAACACTCTAGCAAAGAATAATTCACGAAACCACGTTCACGCTTCAGAGAAGAATCGCCAAGAAAAAAAAAGCAATATACTTGACTCTTCCATTTAAGAGAAACTGGCTATTTCCCCGGTGGAGACTAGAATGCGTGACCAGAATTTTCTGAGCAGAAGAAATATGAGAAATTTTTCTTTGTTCGTTTACAATAAAGAAGACGGCGATTCTTATGTAAACGTTCACATTATTTCCTTCTTGTCAAATAGTAGTGTCAGTACCATTTATATAATTTGGCGACTTTGGGAAACTTATCTTTGACGAAACATCATGAGTTTTGCTGACCTCTTTGTCGCGTATAAATCTAGATTTTACTGTTCATCTGACAGAGTATAGTAGAAGAAAATACATACTTATAACAGCGTGTGTGATGTGTATAAAATATACTGCTAGAGATATTGGGAAGTTATATGCCGATCTCGTGAATAGTCAGTCATTGAAATCATAAAATTAAGTTTACTAATTTAACTTTATAATTTTTGTATGTATTTTATCAGTATCATTTGATAACTTTTTTCAACTTAATACTTAATGCATTCTGTTATAATACATAATAAAACAGTTGCTAATACATAATCGACAAGTGTCATTGATAGCTTTAGTTAATAAGATGCATCAACAATTCCTTATCTTCATTTAATGTAATTATATAAACTCGGACAATTACTATACAGGATCGCCTACTTAAAAGTAGCCTGATTTCTCTAATCTTTCTCTATACGACCAACTGACTGCACAAGACAAAATGCAATTCTTTTACAACAAGATGGCACTTCACACCACACGTCTCACAGGTCACTGACATGAGTTCATGATATATTTACAGGAGAGAGAACAATAAGCAAAGGGTTGTTGCCCCCACGCCCCCCATACATGTCATCATGTGATTTTTATCTTTGAAGAACTTTAAAACAATATTTTTACAAGTAATCTTCACAGTCTACACCAACCAAATCGGGACATTATCAACGCTATCAGGAGAATAAAAAGCGAAGATCCACATGCAGTATCTGAAAATGTAAATCGTGCCCTAAAATTCATATATGTCAACGGGGGCAAATTCCAGCATCTTTTATAAAACTGCAGGTAATTTTAACAATAAAAGGATGTTCCTCCTCTGTCCTACAAGACTTGGGCTACTTTTAAGTTGGCCATCGTTTATTATACTGGAAAACAATTTATCAAAATACCAAAATAGTTAATACACGCACCCACAAACACGCACACACACATACACACACACACATATATATATATATATATATATATATATATATATATATGTATGTCTCTCTCTATATATATTTAATAATTTATATTAGAGTAATACTGTTAAGCTTGTATTAATCCAATTCTGGCACACATAGTTGAGGATCATGTAATGATATATAATGCGTTATCAAAATCTAATTTCTACAAATGATGAAATCGCTGTTCGTTCTGGTAAATTCATTCTTGCGTTAATTAACCCGAATCTAATTTTTACATATAGAGACCAGTACGAGATTCAAGTGCGCAAGTAAAATTCTCTTTCTCTGCTTCATATGTTTTATTGAACAGAAAAGATGGAACCAGATTTGGTATTAAATTATTAAAATCGATTGGAAATACATTTGTAATGTATCACCTATTTACACATGCTTTGGAATATACCCACCAGGGTCCCATCTCCTTGCAGTTGAGTACGTCGCAAAAAACAAAACAAAAAAAAAACATAAAACAAGCAATAACTCGACTTCTTTTTTGTAACAACTACATTTATTTCCGGATACTTTCCCGAATAAAACGTAGCTATCTTCCTTTTGTCTGACGTTAATACTCTCGACATTTGTTTCTAAAGTGTTCTTGAACGTGCTCCCGAGTGAGCTCAAATGTTATCGATTTCTTTAACGTCTACTTTCTCTATTTTTATATTTTTTCAATGTTTCCTAGCCGTGACGTAATTTCTAACACAGTTCGTCATGTGCATATAGCCGCCATGCTGGCGTCCGAGCTCTGTTACACATTATTATACTTGTTAACGAAAGCTATCCAATATTTGTTATGCTTATTTTTCGAAATAGGATTTCAAACTTTATGAAAAAAAACATTAACCGCCCCCCCCCAAAAAAAATTGAAATTTTTTTTTTTTTTACGTTATGTATGAGATAAACCAGTATTTGCATTTTGAGAATAGTTGTACGATATGAAACTTGGAAAATAAGGCAAATAAAATCCTCCGTAAAATTGTTTGATAAAGACAGAATCAATGGAACAATAAGTGAGTGGCTTTAGAAGATCTAGCCAAAAAAAAATAGAAAGAAAGAAAAAAAAGCGACGACAGAAAACTAGACAAAAATGAAAGACATTAGGATAACATATGCCATTTTCAATGGGTAAAAAGTTGATGCTGTGCTTCCATCGTAAACGGCATATAATCACTCGCACTATACGTAATGAACGTAGTAGGATGTGTGCAGAAAAAAAACTTATAAGAACTACTCCGAATGCATCGATGCTAAAGGTATGAGACAATGAAATAATACACATTATTTATTGACGAAAACTGAAATAAATTAGTCTCGATCGTTTTCGCAAAGTTTGAAACTATGCAAGTTATAAGTGTATTTGAATAATGCATAGTGCTATCGAACCTCGGTTGATTATAGCATTAGTTGTTTAAACGATAGTTTCAGTAGTGTACGTTTAAACATTTGTTTCAATGTAATTATCTCAAGAAACATGTTCTTCCGTATTATTGAAATAACCATAGTTAAATCTCGCCACCTGGTAGCTATTTTCTAGAGGTATCAAAAGATGTTTAATAAATAATGTTAAAATGCTTTATATAATATACGTGAATAATTCAATAGGTGATTATGGGTATTACCATATGCTTCAATTGTACAGTGAAACTATCAGTTTTTATCCGTAGTACCGTTATTATTTTTAAGGCTGGCATGCTATTCCTGATTACCTACTCGGAATAATCTATAATTCCGAGTGTTGTATACACCATACTCTGATCAAATGGCATATTATATGTAAATAACACGTTCATGCATAAAAACATAAGATTTTAGTTGACACAGACATTTTAGTAGAATTAGTTCCTAACCGAATGAAGTAATTCATGTTCGCGAACTTTAATGTTATATCCATTCTCAGAAAAGGGCAATTTGACAATGACAGTTTATTCAACCGTATTGTTTTGCTATGTAATCATACCTGTTTTTTTAATTTTTATAAAAAATAGCGTTTGACTAAAATAATTTATATGCAGTATTTAATACCGGATGTAACAATATTATAAATGTGAGATAATTAGTATATTGTGCCTATACACAGGTGTACATTTGAAAACAAATACACTCAGTTTTCGGTTGAATAATCACAATTCTCTCTCCTCTCTTTCTCATTATCTATCTCTCTCTTTCTCTCTCTCTTTCTCTATGTATATATATGTATATATATATATATATATATATATATATATAGACTTAAAAAAAGTTTTTCGCTTAAATAATCATAATTATCTATCTCTCTTTTCTCCCTCTCTCTCTCTCTCTCTATATATATATATATATATATGTGTGTGCGTGTGTGCACGTGTTCACCCCCCCCACACACACACACACATATATATATATATATATATATATATATATATATATATATATATAATGTATTTAGTCTGTGCTTTATATTTATTTATATCCTTTTACCACTACCGGAACATATTCTGAAATGGATGTAGAATTGACAACTCTCAAGCGAGCACGAACAAAAGTTGATCAAAGACGAAACAACTTGCACAAGTCGGGTCATGTAGGGGACGCTGCGCCTCCGACGTGCAGACTATCGCACACATCATTACAGACTGTCCTCTGAGCGGGGCATGCTGCGCTTTGGACCTGAGGGATGTCTCGAACACTCCCTTCCGATTGATTTTAAGATATAGTGAAACGCTATGATGATGAATAACACACATCAAAAGGCGTACATTAAATTTAAAAAAATACTTATTGATAATTGATAGACATCCTATGGCTTCTATTTTATTTTCAAACGGTTCTTATTATATTAATAATGTTTCTTATTTTATAGAAATTATTTTAATTCATTAGTGTAAGACAGCAGAATCTTTGACTGAAATATATTTCTCTATTGTTTATATGATAGTTATGAATGAATCCTCTATGCGTATATATAAGATAGATCGGAAGCATATCTTTCTTGGTATGATCATTTTTTTCTTTTACAGCGTTTCAAATAGGATTAATGACAACATCAATATTTTTACCTAGAATCTGAACGTGTTTTACCACAAGCAAGCATATCATTTTAGAACGTTTAATTATGATTATCACTGTGATTCGTGTAATTATTTTTTCCCAAAATCTAATTTCTACAAATGATGGAATCATTGTTAGTTCTGGTAAATTCATTCTTACGTTAATTAGCTTCATCGATTATTTGAATGTGAAGGGACGTAATAATAGATTGGCATCTGTTTTTCAAGCAACGGTTTACACGTTGATATTATCACTACAGTGTTAAACAGAAATCCCATGAATATGGCCTGGGATACAATACGTAATTACAATAACAATAAAAACATCAATCTAGTTTTCCTACAAAAAAAATTGCATAATACAAAATTTACTTACAATAGACTCGTGCAAAAGAGAACAGTAAACAAGTCTAACAACAGTAATGGAACAGAGTATAAAATGAAACCAATTTATTCACTAGAACATATAATGAAACACACCGTGGTCTACAACACATTAGAACAATGTAATCCAAGAAAATGAGACACGATTCGTTTACGCGACATTGGATCAATATTAAAGTTGCTACAGAGTACAAATTGTCTCAAGTAAAACATTATATCTGACATAAATAAGACTTTTTTTTTTATCAGACGATATGCACCAACTGTACGTGGGGGTTATCCAGATTTGCTGTCAAATTAAACCAGACAATTAAGTAATAGAACGCTAACGGGCAAAAAAATTGCGTGCGAACAGTAAGTTTCTGAGATTTCCGGCAACGTTTTTAAGCGTAGAGCCAGTAGTTGAACATTTTTTTGCATAGGAGTCACCACTTATCAAGTCCTGGAGGCTAATCGAGGATAAAGGTGATTGAGTGTACAGTAGTCAATGGGACAATATTGTAGTAATTGTTAGTAGTGGAAATTTGGTAAATTGGATTACTTAAGCGGAAGGCTCATCAAGAATTTGTTTACATTGGACATAAAGACGGCCAAACTGTTATTAGCTGAAAATCAGGGAAGCGAAAGCGAATTCCACGGGCGTTCAGTTCTAAGAAAGAAGCTTTGTTCATGGAATCTGCGTTTAGGGTTGGGCGCAGAAAAAGTGTGAAGTAATTATTGTAACAGTTCCAACTGGAAGAGTGTTTTTTTTCTTATAAGTTTAGCGAGGGAGGGTATAGATTAGAGCTCAGCCGAGCACTTACTATGAAAATAACGATAAAGGAGAAACAGGCTTGCGACGTATCTTCTGTGGGAGAAAGATTCCAGGGAAGAGAAAAGGACATCCCCCACTAGGCTACGAAGTCTATTTTGCATTCTGTCAAGGAAGAATAAGGTTATTCTAGCAGTTCCTTTCCTGATGTAGCAACAGTACTCGATGCTTGCATGTACCAGGCTCTTATATAGGTAGGGAATTGCATCACCAGGTAGATATTAGCTAGAGCGGTAGAATGATCCCATTATTTTTCCAGCGATCTTGGCAACGAATTTAATGTACGTGTTTCATTTCAGATCAGTACTAAAGTTTAAGCCCAGAAGCTTGTGAAAATATGGAGCGTCCCAAAGACAAGGACTATTCATTTTAATTGTTATCAGATGATTACAATTTTATCGTTATCTCTTTGGTCTTATTGTCGTCGGTGACTATACTAGAAGGTAATAGACTTGTTCTAAAAAAAAACTCCCACAGGAACGACTGTGGAACTCTGTTCCGTCTGCCTTCTTCCCACCTGAATACAACTTGGATGTCTTCAAGTCCAATGTTAACAAATTCCTAATGAACCGCCCCCTTAAGTAAACACTTCATCAAATCTCCACACTAACGTACTGTACTTGCAATAACCCTTATCCCTGAGTGGCTCCAGGGCCTTGATAAGTGGTGACCACCGTGTAAAAAAAAAGTTCAACTACAGGTCTCAGCACCCAAAATGAGAAGGTGTAATGTGTTTCAAAAATGTAGTGAAAATAAGTCATCTTTTTTCAAAAATATTTTCTAATTATTTTATTACGTATCGCATTATTACATTTAAAAGCCCTTAGTTCCGAGTTGTAAATGTTTCATAGTCCTGTTGTTTTACATTCAGACAGACAGCAAACAGGCTGATCTTGTTGATAATATAACAGCGTGGGTGCAAGACAATGACCAACCGCTACACGGAATGATAAACATGGCTATCGATAAAAAACGTATTATATGAACACACCAATAGGAATATAAGCAAGTCATGTATTGAAAATAACATGGTAGCACATCTAAGAGAGTAAACGACCAAGTTCTCTCCAATTCTCTCTCCTCTGATCTTGAGCATGTAGTACAATGGGGTAAGGAGTGGCTGGTTACTTTTAATGCATCTAAAATCAAGCTTCTCTCTTTACATCATCAACATTCTGATCCACATCTGGCATTTATTGAAATGAATGGCTCTCGTCTTCAGGAGGCCTCAAGATTTAACAAGCTTCTTGGCTTGACCATTAATCCTGATCTTAAATGGAACACGTACATCAAATCTGTTGCCAAGGCCGCTGGAAAAATGGTGGGATCTTTCTATCGATCCGGTAGATATCTCACTGCTGATGCTATTCTCTACCTATATAAGAGCCAGGTACGTCCAAGGATGGAATACTGTTGCCACATCTAGGCAGGAGCTGCTAGAAAGGACTTGGCCTGCCTTGATAGAGTTCAAAATAGACTTCGTAGCCTCGTAGAAGATGTCCTTTTCTCTTCCTTGCAACCTCTATCTCACAGAAGAGATGTTGCGAGTTTGTCTCTGATGTATCGTTATTTTCATGGAAAGTGTTCGACTGAGCTTCAATCTATGGTCCCCCCTCGAAAACCTTCACAAGAAACACTCGTCTAGCTGTAAACACTATCAATAATTCCCCCCACTCTTTATCTGTGCCTAAACCTAAACGTAGATTCCATGAACAAAGCTTCTTTCTTAGAACTGCACGCCTGTGGAATTGTCTTCCGTTTTCCTGCTTTCCAGCTGACTACAATATGGCTGTCTTCAAGTCTAACGTAAATAAGTTCTTGATGAGCCGTTCCATATAAGTTATCAAATTTACCAAATTTTCATTACTAATGATTACTATATTGTCCAATTTCTACTGTACACTCTTTAAACCTTATCCTTGAGTGGCCTCTTGGCCTTGATAATGTGGTGATACCTTTGTAAAAAAAATAACATGAAATAAACTAGTTTGCACTTTCATTGACACTCATACAAGGAAAGTGTCTGTGAGAACAATATGATTTTCGCTGAAGAGTACTCTATGACGTCATCACGATCTGTGTGATATTTTACGGAGCTGTGCTTTACTGAATACCACTCTAGTACTGTGACACTTTACTAGGTTTACAATTATCGGACACCATGAAACATTTAATATAAGTTGATAAATTAAAATTAAGTCAATTTCATAGTTGAAATCAATTATATATGCTGACGATTGGCGTAAAATAAATCAAAATTTTATATAAATATAGTATTTGAAATTACAATTTAATAAAGTGTTACGTATTTGTTGTTGTATTTTTGCTAGTTTTATTTAAAAATCTTTAGTAAATTACATTATAAATCGCCTCGAAATTTCAATTAAGAATTACAAAACCGATAAAAAAAATTGATGTCAAATTGCAGCAATTAATTTAGACATATTCTAAACTACGTGCGCATGTTTGAATGAATTGTAAAAACATCTGATTGGCTCTGATTTTATGTACGCAAACGCTTTCTAATTGCAATAATATTTAATTAATCAAGCTTATCTTTATCTTTGACAGGAATAATAAAGGCATCTTATAGTAAACATGTGCACTGGCTATCAGATTAGCCACCGGTGAGAAATGATTTATATTTTTAATTAAAGTTTTTTATTTCATCCTTTGAAGATTGTAATGCTGGGTATGGGGCAGTCAAACCAGCTGCCAACATTGTCCCGCTTTTCATTGAAACCAACCAAGTTCTTTTTAGTATCCTCGCTGTTCCCTTCAGTGCAATTGTCTGGAGCACTTTTGCACTTGGTTCACCAGGAATATTAGTTAGATAGGACTTCAGGTTCTTCTTCATAAGCCCTCTGGCACCTATGATAACTGGTATGATTGATATATTCTTAAGATTCCAGCTTTTTTTCATATCATACATAAGACCTTGGTATTTGGTCTGTTTCTCTCTTTCAGCTCTGTTCAGACGGCCATCATTAGGAACACTCACTTCAATCAAGGTTTAATATAAGTGTTCTCATTATATAGCTATACTTGTTGCAATATGTGCACACATCTCGGTTTACATTAGTTCGAAGTAAATGGATACAAAGTATAAAATAAAATAATGTAAATGTAAATAATTCACAATATTCGACTTAGCCTTTCTGTAAGGAGCTGTATTCTATACCATAAGTATAACCTTATTTACTCCAAAATATAATGCATACGTTTACCATAAGTATCAATTCAGTTCATACGTGTGAAATAAAAATCATCTTTGTAAAGTCAAGTGTATGGATAGTAATAAATCAGTCCCAACAAATGTAATGTAGCCGTTACATGTTCACAATCGAGGCCCCCATACTGTTTGGAGACAGGTGCAACAAAAACAAATGCCAATGAATTAATTTGACCCACTTTTAATAGTTGAGTCAACAGGCATTTATGTACATGTACATCCAGCATAATGTCTTGTCTCTTGTTCTGATGTCTTCTTGTACTTTAAAGTTCTTAGCAAGACTTTGCAGTGTCTACCACGTCGCACTCTTATGATGCTATGTTAAAGACATGTATTTCTGCGTCGCTGCCGGTCCACGTGTATAACACAGCTATCTGTCCTTTTCCGCAATGTTTTTATAATATTGTCTTTCCTTCTTCCTCGCTGTGACGTCAACTCGTACATGACTCAGTCATTTGCATAAAGAAGGCTGCTGCGGTCATACATGCGTCTGAGTTCAGTAATACTTATGGAAAATAGATTATATATATGTAGAGTCAGGACCGTTTTGTCGTCATCATTTTATAGCGTACTTAACGTGGCATGTCTAAAAGTGTAGAAATGCTAAACTAATTCAATCCGAGCAACCAAGGTCATTGACGATGATATCTATTTTTTTACCAATGGGTTATTATTGAAAAAAAGTAAATATTTACCTTATTTGAAAGAAAAAAAATCTTGGAAAAATGATTAAATAAATGCTGTTTGCAATTGGCTGTTTTATTTTAATATTTATTGATAAAAAAACGTTTTTGTTTCGAATCTGTTATTCTGACAGTCTCCTAATTACCGACCAATAATTATTCATTGTAATTTCACTGTAACAATAACAAATTAAATGGCCATCATATTATGCAATAAGAGAAAGTATATATATTTATTTGATGACAAAAGCCGGAGTTTACATGAAAACATATATATTTTCCGTAACCTGCCCAGTACTGAATGAATAAAAAAACAATAATATCACTAGTAGTATTACACAATGGATTTATACATAATTTTAAAAATAACAAATAATTTACTATGATGAATGACATAATTAAAACTCAAAAATAAAAAAAATACAATAAATATAAAATAATAAACTTCTCTTAACACGAAATAATGAACTTTTATAAATAATAATGTTAATATAAACTTTATACTGGGAATAGTAAAACAAAATAAATATATTTAAATTATGCAGATTATGTTATATGTATGTATTCCATCGTCTGGGTAGCAACTAGTTCATGAGTATGGTCTCTTTATATAATGAAACACGTGATTTTCTCTGTAGAAACATATTTTGGAACAAAGTTATAGGATTTTAGAAATATTCCAGTAGAAAACTAACCAATGAAAAGATGTATGAAAAAAAAACATATGTATTATATTTGGGAGTAAATAAGGTTAATTAGAACCGGTATTGAAAACTAATGAGTTTAGTTTTATGTCATCCAGTGCAAGACCTTTACAAAATGCCATCCAATGTGTTTCGGTAAACAGAAAACAATAAACATACATAGTAACATGAAGAACTAATTAGCTCAAAATACTTATAATGACAGAAAACAGATGCTTATTAAATATTTGTTTCATAAAATGTTCCTTAAATAACTAGAATATACACTTCCTATGATCTTCTGATAGTTATCCATATCATTAAGCGACAGAAAAAAGAAGAAGAATTGATTCATTTTTACTTACTAAGAGTAAAATAAACATGTATATCCTTTTCAAATGTGTCAGAAATCCGTATTATAATCGGAAGGGAAATGAGTTAAACCGTTTTTTTTTCTACAAATATATTTAAAACGGTCTTATTAAAATAAAATAGCGTTTGAAACGAAAACGAACTTTAATTATTTAAACGACAACGAACATCCTACCCAACCAATGATATCACTAACAAATAACGCATACATGGGTGTGCACCGTGCAAACTCTAAGGCAAATAGGTTTTAAACAAATACGTTAAGGACATTGCAAATGCAGCTGCAAATGAAGGGAACCTTACTCTAGCGTGCTAGTAAATTATAGAATATCCTATATATTTATAAAACCAACATTCTCACATGCATTGGGCTTTGTTTACATACCATGGTGGTGCAACTTGCACTAGACCCTCTCTTGTACAGGGCCCAAATAAGAGTTTCAACGTTGAATTTATTAGCCTATTGATGTTATAAAACTATCTGTAAATACTGTTTTAAAATGCAAAAGTCAAAAACTAAATTTCACCGTCAATAGAAACAATCATTTCGAATGGGACCCTGCCTTATCCAAGAACCATATGTTCATACTAAGAAATCATTTTTGGATAATTGTCTGAGTTGAAGTTGGACGTCAAAAGTTAAGTACTATGGGTCAATTTTTCTTTAAAAATAAACAGTCATTTCAAACGCGAAATAAGAATCTACAGTAAATTTTATAGGCTCGCCTTTTCGTCTTGTGCAGTGATTAAACATCTCAAATGCACGTTTGTTGTAGGGCTGTATGGAAGTGTAAACTGTGGTACAAATCGGACTTCTTTGATTAATAAGACTTTAAATTATCTATTTTTAATACTTATCTGAAACATTCCGATACAAAACCTACGTAAGAACACTTATGGACAAATCAAGTAACATTGTGTAAAAACAAATAAATATGCTTGAGTCGATAGGGAACAGAACTCACACAGATATACATGCAAAGTTAATTTTATATAATAGTAGATTGGTAAATACAGTAAAGATTTTAGAAAAATGGGGTATATATATATATATATATATATATATATATATTATATATATATATATTATATAGTCATCGAAGATTTTTAACATTTAAAACTATATGAAAAACTTATTTTTATATTTTTTATCATTCGTTGGAAAAATATTTAGTCAGTAAGTCGTTTTAGTACCTGCAATTACTGCCTCAACTTGCTCTCGAATTCAAAATAATCCTAATATAAATTTAAGGGATCATCAGTTGTTTTCCATGAAACACTGTTTCAGGGATTTTAAAACAAATATTTTTGAGTTACATTTCCATATTAATATTATATATATATATATATATATATATGTGTGTGTGTGTGTGTGTGTGTGTGTGTGTGTGTGTGTGTGTAGAAATTAAGATAGCAATATAATATAAGCAGATCATATGGTGTATATCTGTACGTGTATTAGTTATTTCGTAACCATTTGAACAAATTTAAACATTGCATTATTTACAAATATCCCGTCACTTAAGACACCACAATATATTTTTCATATATATATATATATATATATATATATATATATATATATATATATATATACGCATATACACATATGTCCATATTAAAAAAAATGGATGTATAATAAGCCGGGAAAGCGTAAATGCTCGGTGAACAAAGGCCCGTGGGTTTAAATTAAAGGATTGCTTCACTGGGAACGGTAAATTGCAAGCGTCCAATTAAAAACTTTAAAACAGTAAATAATATTTATTTAAAAAAAACATATTGTATGAGTGCTGTCCTTGGGGCGTTAACTGTCGAAGTTTTTTTGGGGTTGTTTTTTCTAGAATCGGGTACGTCTCTGAAGATTGCAACACTTTCGTGCCTAATTAGTGCTATGTAATCGACATTATATATGCAAATCGTCGATATCTATATCACAACTATTAACAACTTATTTATTAATCTAGTGTGGGAACTTTTTCAAATATTGCATAAAATTGAAGAACAGTTTGCTCAGTATTTCTAAACAATTATTAACGTACGCAGAATGACTTCCAGAATCTCATATTGAATGATTATCAATGATTAAGTAATAAAGCCGTCTCATATTTAAATGTATTTGTTTTATTTATACAATTTGTTTAATATTATATGAGTCTTATGAATTAATCCGTATTCAAATGAACTCATAACTTATACCTCATTTATGTCAATAATGATTATTGGAAAAACCGGTCAATATAAACATAAAACAATCATAACTATATAGTAACCGCGTGACAAAATAAAGACTTTACTTATTATATGTAACCTACAGTACTTTAAAAATGAAAAAGAAGAATTGCTAAAAAAAACAAAAACACGTACGCGACATAAATGCCAGTTAGAACCCCATGGTTTAGAGATTAGAAAGCTTAGCTATTTTTATCATTTTTATTTTAAAGATATTTTGTGGCATTATCTGCGCTTGAGGAGAACGAAAGGACAACGCAATGTTCATCTTGTCAGGTACGTGGCAAAGTGCGTTCATCATTCGGTGGAACCTAATCCCTCTAGGCATAGCTGACTCACTTACTGAGAAACCTATGATGGATTGTTGAACGCCAACTGGGCGGCAGGAGAAATATAATAGTTGACAATGCAATTACGAGTCTCAGTGTGAAAAAAGGATATATTCACACGAACGTGAAACAAAATACATCATTAATGTAGATTCTGCTATTTTCAGGATCCAGCAGGAAAATCGGCGTTTATGAATTATTCTGGTGCGCAGGTCGAATAAACAAAGGTGTGTGCAAGAAATTCTGGTTGATGGCCAATGTATTTAAAGGGTTTAATATAATTAAGCTGCTTCATGGCATTTGCAAATGTTCAGAAAATCTAATAATTTATGATTAAAGCGAAATAAGCAGAGGTACAAGGTTAGTAATTCGATTTAGAATAAATTATACAGAAAATTCATCTTCATAAAAATGTTTTTGCTAAAGAAATATAATCGAGGAGTGTTGACATGTGCTTTTTACAGTAATTGTAGAGCCAAAGTGGGTAAAACTTAGACATCTTCATTTGATAAAAATAAAGCAATACATTTCCTGATATGAATCAATAATAACAAGTTATAATAAGCTACTCGGTTCACTATACGTGTTGCGCTTTTAGTCTGTTTGCCCGTAAACAACTGATTAGTTGGCATAAAGTAAAACAGACAGAGCAGAAGTGATCCCATGGCTGCTGTAAAATTGCTTCTATCTTACCAGTTTACAAGAATTCAGCGAAAGATCTGACCCATTATATTATCGCCCTATTAGCAGCCCCTTTCTGTTCGCCAAAATATTTGAGCCCATAATTCCACTACCTTTCAGATGCTAAACTTCTGTCCAGCCATCAATGTGGATTAAAGAAAGATGGTTCTACTGCAGATATCTAAACTGTAATCTCTGAAGGTATATACCATGCACTGGATAAGGCAGTCCTAGATATATCTAAGGCTTTTGACAGAGTACTGCATGATGATCTTCTCATAAAAATCAGATCCTATCTTTTACTTGACAAATACTTAACATAATAAAATTCTACCTAAATAACAGAGGAATCCAGATTGTTCTGCCTAAACATTATGATATAAATGAGGACGTACTTCAAGGGTCGTTCCCTGGATTTTTCCTAGTATTCATAAATGACGTCCCTGATGAAATTTGCTCTGAGATAAGTATATTTGCTGACGACACCACGCAGTATTACAGGCACAAGAGGAAAACGAATGAAGAAATATCCAAGGCAATGGTTTAAACCCTCGAGGAAAACCTCCAGTCTGTATTACAATGAGGTCAAAAATGGATGGTAACATTCAATGCTGCCAAGACTAAGCTCGTTTCCTTTATTAATTACATGACCTAGAACAGAAACATCGAGGGCATTGCCTCGGCTGCTGCGAAGAAGGCGAGCTCTCCCTTCTGAACTAGAATAGTACTTACAGCTGAAAATATCCTATTATTTATAAGGCGACTATGTATCGAGTATTGTTGCCACATTTTGGCTAGTGTATATGCTACTAGTTTGTCACTCCTGGACAGGGTTCAAAGGAGAGTTGGCCCATCCTATTTTACATATATTTTGATAGTGGATGCCCCGACAAACCTTGTGCGCCCTCGACGTAAATACCTCCTATACAAGCAGCAAAGTCCCACCACTAAATTAAATATACCTAGATGTAAAAAAAGCTTTCTACTCTAATAGTTGCTTCTCCAGAAATGCTAAAAATTGGAATCCCCTTCCGGGTTCCTGCTTTACAAACTGTACTGACATGAAGAAGTTACAGTTTTATGTTTACAGGCATCTTTATGTTAAACTCCTTTTATATTACCCTGCAACTTATGTCCTGATAGTAGCCATTTAGATCAAGGTGGCACTGTGTCTTGTTTGGGGTGAAAATGTGAGAAAAAAAAGTAAATAAGAATGCAATATATATATATATATATATATATATATATATATATATATATATATATATATATATATATATATATACTAGCATGGGTGCCCGGCGGTGCTCAAGTGTTTGGAGGTGAGAATTAAAAAAAGGTAAAACTTTTTAGATTTGACCCCTATCATGACCCCTTAAAATTTATTGTTTTGGGCTCAAATTGAGTTATTAAGTTACATCCATCACCAAGGAACCTATATCTAAAATTTAAAGTTCCTAGACGCAAAATTGTCGGAGTAGTTTAGTAGAATTGTCAAAGATAAAATCGTTAACCTTTAACCTCTTAACAGCCAAATTTCTGGCCGAAAACCGATCACATAGATTTTCCTAAATCTCAGTACCTGTATATCAAATTTCGAGCCTGTAGACAAAAATTGACAGAGTTATTGTATAGGGAAATGTACATAGACACACAGAGAGACAGACACACAGAAACACCGACACACATACACGTTCACTTTTATAGATATACTAGCATGAGTGCCCGGCGTTGCCTGGTGTTTGGCAGAGTATGCTGAGCCAAAAAAAAAGGTAAATGTTTTAAAATTTTACTAATTCATTCTACACGATAATAATTTTACCCCTATTATGACCCCTTAATATTTATTGTTTTGGGTTCATATCAAGTTATTTAGTTAGATCCATGTCAAAGGAGCCTATATCTAAAAGTTCAAGTTTTGAGACCCAAACTTGTAGGATGAGTTTGGTAGAGGTCTCAAAGGTCCAATCGTTGAACCTTGACCCCTACACAAAATGGACTCTGATTTATGAAAGTATGATAGGTTATGAAAAGGAAGGATTGTCAAGAAATAGATTCGAATTAGGGGGTATCAAAACCAAAGCAAAATATGATGAAAGTAAAAATAAAATAGATATACCCTATGATTTATTATACCATATCTGTTCACACTGAAACACGTATCAGAATATTCTGTGGATCTATATTAAAAAAACCTTGTTAAACTTTGTACATATTTCCATTCTGTGGAGGTCAGGCGCGAACGAACACCCCATAATTTTATTATATCATATTTCTTCAAACTGAAATATAATCATTAGAGTCTACTTACGCAGATAGATATAAAAAGTCTTTATTAAAGTCTGTGCCTATTTCCATTCTATGGAGGCCAGGCGCGAACGCAGACCCTACAATTTTATTATATCATCCCTATTTAAGTTAAAACATACTTATCAAAGTATTATTATGTACATCTATATCAAAAACACTTGTAAACGTTTTTTTTTAATTTTTAATTTTTTTATTTCCATACTTTGTGGACCAGGCGTGAACGCAGACCCCACAATTTTAATTAACCACCGTTCTACCAGATCAAACCTACCAATTCATGTGCCTCGATACGCCTTCTATCATTATATGTAATCAGATTTTTTTTTTTAATATTTAACCATATAGGAGCCTATTCGTGACTAGACACACACACATACATACACACACAGACATTCAGATATATATATATATATATATATATATATATATATATATATATATATACTGAGGGAATTAGACCTAGAGTCTCAATAACAAACTTTATTTTAATGTACTAATAATTTTAAAAGAAAACAGTGCTCGTTCTACTGTAGATATATAATAAGCTCGATATGCATTGATGCCCTACATATATTTTAATATTGAGTAAAACGATTCATGATTCGGAATTAAAAATCAATTTCAAGAAAAGAGACAAAATCTATAGATTGTACGATCGTTAACAATGTTTTTATTGAAATAAACAATATCTCTTGAACACTAATTTGATAAACGATTTTCTTTAAACAATGTATCCTCGATAAACACATCGTTGCCGAAACGATCGTAAAATTTATTGTCTATTTTCTTTTTGAAACTTATTTTTAATTCAAAATTATGAATCGTTTTACTCAATGCATATATATATATATTTATATATATATTTATATATACATATATATATATATATTATTTGATTGGCAAAATTTTAGAATAATTAAAAAGAAGTGAACCATAGCGAAAATTCAGTCGACTAAAATAAGATGGAAAACGGAGTGAGGTAAAGGAAAGAAATGGGAGAAGTTACATGTAACAAATGTACAATTCAGTAAAATAAATAAGTCGATTAAAAACAAGATCGTTAAAATACACCCGAAGCGGTATAAGTCAGAAATTTTATTATTTTTCTTTTAGAATATTTGGTAGTGGATTGGAGTAAGAACGGAGAGGAGGTAAAAAAACAAACAAAAACTGTGACTACCCAAATAATTCTAATTGAAGCCGGAGGTTCCTCTGCTTGCACAAAGTAGGGGGGGCTGGAAAAGATGGCAGTGCTTCGAGGATAGGCGGGTGGAACTTTGTACGTCCTCGGTATAAAACAGAAAAACACTCCGGAGAGAATGAAAGACCGCACTCAAGTGTTGGCCGATAGGCGATTCTATCAATTGAGACTTTCTGGTGGTAGGTTGATGGTCTCGGATGAAGCGGGGAACATGTTGGGCGATTCTGACTTGAAGACGCTGGGTCGTCTTGCCTATATAGACGGCACCACACCGACATTCAAATTTATAAATAATATTGCTTGTTTGAGAGATAGGCAAGACATCCTTACGAAATGAGGGAAAATGGCGGTTTCTGTGGAAAAAGCAATTCGGAGGGATAGAGCACCAAAATTAGAAGACACCAAAGAGGAAATCTTATCACCAATAAGTTGGCCTTCAGGTTCAATCAAGGGTAACTTAAGGTATACCGGGAGTCTATATGGGCCATATTTTGGGTTGCTCAGAAAAGGATTGAATTTTCTTATTAATAACTAAGTTTACTAATGGTGGATATCCATTCATAATAAAAATCCTTTGAATGTTCGTACTAACCATATTAAATTCAATAAATACAACTAGTAATAATTTAGCATATGTCTATTTAGAGATTATGGTTAGGTTGTAATTGAAACATATTCACGTACTGTGTAAATGTAACTAAGCTTTGGACGTAAACTCTGAATACTACTACTAATACTCATAATTACAATAATAATAAGAATATAGAGAATGTCAAAAACATTGGATGGCACAATAAAAATCACTATAAACGTCTAACAAAATTGATGTACCAAATGGGGAAATAACTAATATTTACTGGGAAAATACATGCGTTTTTGTGGTATTCGGAACACCACTATCAACTATCATTGTGTCTTTTCATCATCATCATCATCATCATGATTATCATCATCATCATCATCATTATCTCAGAGTAATTTTGTCTGTTTGGAACATTAGATCAAATCGTTTAACTTTAGACATTCGACATGTACTCTAATAATCAAGCCTTTTAAAAATTTGGAAAAGAAATTTACTCGTCAATTTATTTCAACAATTTCTGATGAGTTCTTCTCATGATCCAAATCGTTTCAATTTCAATGAGAATCTCTTTGACTTCTTTCTATTTCCAATACTTTTAGTAATTTCCATTTTAGATCTAGATATTGTTTTATGTTTTCTATTATTTTCTTGCACTCTGGTATCGAATGGCAGGCCAATTCGATAATCGAGCTGGTACTCTGTTTTTTTAATTTTTTTTTATTAGAATTGTTATGTCAGGTTAAGAATACTTAAAGACCGTATCGGTTTTTATGCGCATTTTCAAAAGCATTGACATTTTCGTTTTTTCTATACTACTTGTTGTGTATGTTCATACCATTTTTATTTTTAGCTCTATTCATAGAGTGTGCGTGTATATCAGTGAAGGGTCTCAGCGACTTTGCTTTGTCTCCATATTTTATATTGATGTTGGCTTGCACAATGTATTCTGATATCATATTTGGTAATGTTTCTTTTCTTTTATCACACAATCTGAACATATGATATTCTGCATATTTGTCGAGTTCTATTTGCTTGTTCCTGAGATGCCATCAAAATGCCATCATGTGAACTTTTAAGATCTGTCCTTAGCAACTGATTGCAACTTCCATTATATCTATATTTTGTTTTCTTAAAAATACACAGAGTAGTAGCTTTCTAAACTATTCCCCTATTTCTTTACACATCATTTTTTGTAACTTTTATCTCTTCAGTTTATAGAAAATAATTTTATTACGTCATGAATATATTTAGTTATGTATATTCATCTTTATTTACTTCATCTTCAAAACTATATATATTTCGACCAACTTCTTTTCTAGCTTTTCTTGCTATACAAACTCTAGTTACATCTGTTTTCTTAGCAAAACCTTCATGAATTTTCAGCATTTTACGCGTTTCTGTGTCTCAAATTTTAAATCATCTACATTTCAGTCAAATATAAGACAATTATGCATGCATTGTAAAAGAAACACACACTAAAGATTAGTATTACTTGTATCGCAGTAATAATATGTTATAATCATTAATACAGGGTGCCCCCAACGGGCCCCAACTCTAATTAGGCCCGGTTTTTTTAGTGTTTTTTTCCGAATGAAATTAACCTTTGGTCATAACTAGTTTATTATATTCAAAACATCACATCAAAACACTACGGTCTTTAGCCTTTTTTCTCCGTTCTACAGCATATGTTCTAGATAGCTTCCATTTAGCTTTTGTTTTTGTTTTTTGGTCACCCTGTATATAAAAACGTTAGCTGCGTATTCGAAATGTGATGTTAGATTTTAAATAAGAAAGCAATGATGCAGAGAAAATGAGTATAAGAAGCACATATAACCAATATTTCATAACAGATCAAGAGTAAGTAATTGGTTTACAATTTTTATCTCTACTGATAATGATCATTAATTAAATTCATTATATACACGGGGTTACAAGATTTTAATCATTCGTCTTCGCCATCGTGTATAGGGAGCTTTTGTCATTTATTAATTAAATGCTTAATTACTTACTCTGGATCTGTTATGAAATATTGGTTATGTGTGCTTCTTGTACTCATTTTCTCTGCATCACTGTTTTCTTATTTAAAATCTAACATCACATTTCGAATAATGAACCGCCCCCTTAAGTAAACACTTCATCAAATCTCCACACTAACGTAATGTACTTGCAATAACCCTTATCCCTGAGTGGCTTCCGGGCCTTGATATGTGGTGATCACTGTGTAAAAAAAAAATAAGCTTAAAAATCAGATGAGATCTCGGTACATCTCCTGCATCAATGAAGTAAAGTAAGCAGTTAATGATCCTCATGCAAGATCGATTGAATTAGGGGAATAACTCTACAATTCAGATTTTATATACCACCACGTAGAAAAGAGATTGGTAATCCTTGTAGACTCGAAACCACACTTTGT
Organism: Euprymna scolopes; assembly: GCF_053919585.1. Taxonomy (NCBI): domain Eukaryota; kingdom Metazoa; phylum Mollusca; class Cephalopoda; order Sepiida; family Sepiolidae; genus Euprymna; species Euprymna scolopes. Next base: position 78,505,577 of record NC_136491.1, on the reverse strand, counting down.
TATTTCTTAATAAGAAAATACGGTTACCCGTTTTCCCATCTGAAATTAGATCCTAAATTTGATCGTGTCTTAACAGTAAATTAAAAACCGGTTTCTTATAGACATGTTCAACGCAAAATATATACTGGAAAATATGTAAACTTACACCAAAACTTGATGTCCATGAAATAAATATTTTATAGTGTGTTTTCCGAGAGTCTACAGCGGCTGATGTGTAAGCTGAGACAATACATTAAAGTCAATCTTGTCCGTTGGCTAAATGCAGAGCGTGGACGAAAATATGAGTAAAAATAATATAATAAATTGGTTTCCCCCTTCCATGAAACGCAAAAAATATACGCTTCAAAAATGAATACAGCAAAACATTCTTAAAATTGATGTTTTTTTTTAATCAATCAAGCAGATTCAACAGAACTTATCCCAACTGTTGTGAAATGTGTATATCTTTACAGAATGCATGTCCATTAAAAATACTGACAACAAACAAGTGACCAAGCAAATATTTTCTTTTTTTTTCATTCCGAACCGTCTCCATTTTAATCTAATTGCATTCAGCATTTAATTAATAAATGACAAAAGCTCCCTATACAAGATGGCGAAGACGAATGATTAAAATCATGTAACCCGGTGTATACAATGGATTTAATTAATGATCATGAAACACTAAGTGTTTCTTATTTTACCTAATATATTAAACTTTTTTTTATAAAATGTGTTTCTACAATATTCAGCTTTTCTCTAGTTTAAATTAATTTTATTATTAGGCAATACATTCCTTGGGGAAATAGGCATGATTAATGTCAATTAGGTTGAATTACAGTCGAAAAACAAGATGATTCAAAAGAAATGAATTTATTGTGAATTGGGCATTGTTCTAATTATTAAATATTAGCGGGACCTGTGGAAATTCCACAGGTGCCTCTTACATATGTAATATATTGATGTTAGCATTTTTGTGGATGTTCAGCGTAAATGGAGACACTCTGAAATTATTGTAGTTCTTTTGTTAAAACTGGAAAAGTATATATCTAAGCTAGCAGAGACCCCCGCATAGCCTGGTCGTAAAATATGCTTAAATATGGTATTTTAAATTATGCAGATTTCGTAAATATTTCTATAAGAGTCAATTTTTTATCCATTCTTACATATAATAACTTGCGATTTCAAAAATAAAAATATATCCATATGGCTTGGGTGCATCAGCTTGAATCGAAACTGAAACCAAAACTCATGAAGAAAAACAGAATGCATGTATATGTAACTTGAGTTCTTACAGCTATAATCGAAACCGAAACCAAAACTGATGAAGAATTCTTGGTAAAATTATTTATTACAAGAAATGGAAAGGCATTACAATCAAACAACAGACACTCGGAAGAAAAAAAAATAAATGTGATACAGAAAATAACACACATGCTATCGTATTATAAGATAGAGTAAAATATTTTATGTACCAACACAGTTTTTCATGAAACTAATTTAGTTAAAACAATGTTGTAATAAAAATTATTTATTTAAAAAAAGGAAATGTCATTTAATATATATATATATATATATATATATATATATATATATATATATATATATCCTAAGTCTGGCCATACCCACATGGGGAGACAAATAAATAGAAACATTAAAAAAAATCCCCTATACATATTTTAAATACAACCCTCTTTCTAAACAAACATAATATAAGGAATATTCGAACAGACTAAAACGATAAATCACAATACTAAAATCCAAGAATCAAAAAAATACATATCAAAATAGAATGAAAGCACCCCTACCCTTATTTCTGAAAAGCTGCCCCCCTCCTCACACATACACATTAGTAACGACCTCGGATCACAGTCACCTTCCTAAGGAAGAAAATAACCTCATAATACGATAAAACAGGATACACATTCTCAAACCAATAAAAGCAAACACGCACACGCACACACACGCAAACACACACACACACAAACACATACACACACACACCCTAACCCACCTTAAAGGAAGAGAAAAAACATTAGTAGAAAGAGAGAGTGACTACAGCCAGGTCAGCAGCCTGGAAAAGCCCAATAAAAGAGTAATAAAACTTGAACATGCCAATGAATAATAAACACTTACAAGCCTCCACCCCTACGAAAATCACCATTTTTACATCTCCACCACATTTGAAAATAATTTCTGACGAAGACGCTTCACAGAACGTCTGAAACGCGCGTAAAAACGATTTCAATGATTTAAAAACATTATTACAATGATCCAAACATAATTCTCACTGAAATACCAAGACACGGAATAATAAAATAATGTTAAAAAATACACATTGTTGGTGACTACTCCCTTATATATATATATATATATATATATATATATATATATATATATATATATATATATATTTAGAGTTAATGTTTTTTATGAAAATATTTTATGTGCCAAACAGGTTTCGTTTCGCTAATAATGTGTCGCTTTTTTGGTTTTTAAGGTCAAGGATTTTCATGAAAGTTGATATTTCGTAAAGTTGTATTAGGGGAAATAATATATTAACGAAAAAATCAGCCGGTCTCTCTCTCTCTCTTTCTCTCTCTCTCTCTCTCTCGCTCGCTCGCTGGCTCTCTATTTCTATCTCTCTCTCTCTCAATAAACAAATATAAAAAAATAAACAATGAAAAAAAAAACAAATAATTGCCCAATTTTTAGTCCCCGTCTCCCGAGAGATTTGATATTGATTTTACTTTATTCCGTAATAAAAAACGATAACAAATCTGTCAGCCAGCGGGGATAAAAAATTGTAGTAGGAGTAATAATAAATTAACGAAAAATCAGCCGCGCTCTCTCTCTCTCTCTCTCTCGCTCGCTCTCTGGCTCTCTCTCTCTCAATAAATAAATGTAAAAAAAAATAAACAATGAAAAAACAAATTACTGCTCAATTTTTTTCCCCGCCGGCCGAGAGATTTGTTATTCCGTAATAAAAAATGATAAAAAATCTCTCAGCCAGCGGGGACAAAAAATCGTAGTAGGAGTAATAATATATTAACGAAAACATAAGCATCTCTCTCTTTCTCTCTTTCTCTCTCTCTCTCTCTCTCTCTCTCTAAATAAACAAATGTAAAAAAAATAAACAATGAAAAAACAAAACAAATAACTGCTAAATTTTTGTCCCCGCCGGCCGAGAGATTTGTTATTCCATAATAACAAACGATCACAAATCTCTCGGTCAGTTGGGACAAAAAATCGTAGTACGTGTAATAATATATTAACGAAAACATTGTTGTGGATGTTCAGTGTAAATGGAGACACTCTGAAATTATTGTAGTTCTTTTGTTAAAACTGAAAAAGTATAAATCTACGCTAGCAGTGACGCCCGGCATAGCCTGGTCGTAAAATATGCTTAAATATGATATTTTAATTCATGCAGATTTCGTAAATATTTCTTTAGGAGTCAATTTTCGATCCATTCTTATATATTATGAACTTGTGATTTCAAAAATAAAATATATCATATGGCTTGGATGCATCAGCTTGAATCGAAACCGAAACCAAACTTATGAAGAACAAAAGAATGTATGTATATATAATTGAGTTCTTTCAGCTATAATCGAAACCGAAACCAAAACTGACGAAGAATTCTTGGTAGAATTATTTATTACAAGAAATAGAAAGACATAGCAATTAAACAACAGACACTCGGAATAAAAAATAAATGTGATACATAAAATAATACACACGCTATCGTATTAATATATAGATTTAAATAATTTATGTAGCAAAAGCAGTTTTTCATGAAAGTGATTTAGTTAAAACGATGTTGTAATAAAAATAATTTATTTAAAAAAAGGTAATGTCATTTAATGTGTATATATATATATATATATATATATATATATATATATTTAGAGTTAATGTTTTTATGAAAATATTTTATGTGCAAAACAGGTTTCGTTTCGCTTATAAGGTATCGCTTTTTTGGTTTGTATGGTCAAGGATTTTCATGAAAAGCGAGGTTTCATAACGTTGTATTAGGGGAAATAATATATTAACGAAAAATCAGCCGCTCTCTCTCTCTCTCTCTCTTTCGCTCGCTGGCTCTCTCTCTCTCTCTATCTCTCTCTCAATAAACAAATATAAAAAAATAAACAATGAAAAAAAACCCCAAATATTTGCTCAATTTTTAGTCCCCGCCTCCCGAGTGATTTGTTATTGATTTTACGTTATTCCGTAATAAAAAAACGATAACAAATCTGTCAGCCAGCGGGGACAAAAAATTGTAGTAGGAGTAATAATATATTAACGAAAAATCAGCCGCCCTCTCTCTCTCTCTCTTTCTCTCTCTCTCTCTCTTTCTCTCGCTCGCTAGCCCCCTGGCTCTCTCTCGCAATAAATAAATGTAAAAAAAATAATCAATGAAAAAACAAATTACTGCTCAATTTTTGTCCCCGGCCGAGAGATTTGTTATTCCGTAATAAAAAAACGATAGCAAATCTCTCAGCCACCGGGGACAAAAAATCATAGTAGGAGTAATAATATATTAACGAAAACATCAGCCGCTCTCTCTCTCCCTCTCTATTTCTCCCTGTCTCGCTGTCTCTCTGTCTCTGTCTCTGTCTCTGTCTCTCTCTCTCTCTCTCTCAATAAACAAATGTAAAAATATAAACAATGAAAAACAAAGCAAAACAAATACTTGCTCAATTGTTTGTCCCTGCTGGCCAAGAGATGTTTCAGAGTTTTTTTTATTATAGAATAACTTAAAATCAATGGTTTTTAACAACTTTTGAAAGATAAACCCCTAAATTGTATAGGATCAAAAATAGATATAGCAGTGAGAACACGCTAATCGATTATAACTTAGAGCGTTCGTAAATGTATTCCAACATTAAATGTCTGTTCCAGAATAAAATTTCAACCAATCAAATTTTCCGGAAAGCGTGACACACAAAATAACACACATACTATTCTATTAATATATAGATTATTTTTCATTATTATTAGTATACGTAATTATTCAATAATATATCTATATTTGAGTAAAATAAAATCTGCAGCAATAAATTTATTTACACTTGGCTAGTTAAGTGAAAATGGGGAAAACGCATTTCAATGATAAACACGGTTCCAATACATAAAAATTGAGTAAGTTGGTAAAAAATGTCAGTTGTTCTTAATGTGGATGAATTTGGTTGCTGTGTATGTTTTTGCTTGCATTTTTCTGGCGGCATCACTGCCAAGACGAAATGACTGTGTCCGTTTAAACAAAATATGTTTACATTTTTAGAAGACTTTAGTCAATGAATTAATACAAACATATAATGTCCCAGGTTGAAACTAGTTTGACAACATCATTGTTTGTTATAAGGTTTCATTTATTTTTCTTGTGACATCTTCGATATATTCGCAAGATCAGCCAATAATCCATCGAATGAAGCCTCTGAAATGTCTGTATTCTTGAAACAATAAATCTCTGTCGTAGTGATTCTCACTTATATATTAGTTCGTTGTTTTTTTTTGCCTTCGTTGATAGATGGAAGAGCTATTCTATTATTTTCTTGAAATCAGTTCAGTCGTCCAAAGAATAAAACATTTCATTTCATTTGGAGTGTATACTAGTCAAATCGCTTTCATATTCGATCATCCAGTCAATTGTTTTGTGAAGGAAGTTAACAGATTGGTTTATCTATTCTTGTTGGACTAAACTCAATATATAATTTTAGCAACTAACACGTAAGGGCACCAATTCGATAATAAATCAAAATGAACGCACATATACGACGGCCGAGTCAGGTATTTACATGAAGAATAGTTTTTAATATAATAAAATAAATCAGTTGCTGAGAGGGAGAGAATATTTTTTTATTCCCTCTTCAAAACTATACTTTAATAAGCTGGTTAAGATCTGGTGTATCCCCCCCCCACCCTCCTCTTTTATTTATGCTGATGAGGAGACGATATCCAGAAATATCTTATTGATTTCTCGATGGTATGATTTGTTTATATCAAATGAATAAAAAGATATCGTTTCCTAAACGATCCTACATATAAATATAATTTTTTTATAGTTCCTTCTTGAAAAATTAATTGATAATTTCACGATTATTAATACCCCATCTTTGCTGTTTGTGTAGCTCTAGGTAATTACACCTATCATATGAGCACTCTACCAACTGAGCAAACACGCCACACACACAAGAAAGTCTATTTACTTACACAGATCAAGCAACCGGCGGCACAGATCCGACAGTGGAAATAATCTATCTAATATCGAACAAGGGACTTTCTGAACATTCTATTGATTACTCGTAAAATTAGCTTGTTGGGCTGACATCGTCCTTTCGAGTATATAAAATTCCATATTGGTGAGACGTCAGCTTGGGTTAAAGCTGGTTTAATACCTCGTCCCTTGTTCGATAGTAGGTAGGTTCTTTCCATTGTCGGATCTGTGCCGCGGGTTGCTTGATCTGTGTAAGTCAATAGACTTTCTTGTGTGTGTGGCGTGTTTTATCAGTTGGTAGAGTACTCGCCTAGCATGCAAGAAGTTCAGGTTTCAAATCCTGAGCGTGGATATGTCTAACTGATGAGCCGAAATGAGGGCGTAAGTCGAGTCCTGGATTTCCGGTCTGTTGGCTTTCTTGGCTCTTGTGGGCTGCGACATTGGTTCGGCTGTGGAAAATCATTGTATATATATATATATATATATATATATATTTTTTTTTTTAATGGCACATTATGTAAAGGAAGATTTGGTTAACGCATACAGTTTACTATTTGCGGAGTCCTTTGCTGTTTTTTTTTTTCATATATATGCACGAACAACCTTTTGTATAGATCAAGAAGTCCCCAGCCTAATTAAAGAGTCCATATTCGAGAGTATGTTCAATCATGCGACTAATGAGAAGTTACCAGGAAATGAAGGGACGTACTTCAAATTATAGATCACGAAATATTAATCAACGGTTTGCTTAAAAATGTTATAAAAATGATAGCTAATTTATTAGCGATTATATTGTTACATAAATTCTAAAGGATTAAGACTCATATTTTTTTTATAATATAAAGCTGAACGTCTGTGTGTGTGTGTCTGTGTGTGTGTCTGGTCACGAATAGGCTCATATATGGTTGACTATTTTAAAAACCTGATTACATATAATGATAGACGATGTATCGAGACACAGGAATGGGTATGTTTGATCTGGCAGAACAGTGGTTCATTAAAATTGTGGTCCACAAAGTATGGAAATAACATTTTAAAATTAAAACAAAAAGTTTGCAAGTGGTTTTGTTATAGATGTGCATAAGAATACTTTGATAAGTATGTTTCAATTAAATAGGGATGGTATAATAAAATTGTGGGGTCTGCGTTCGTGTCTGGCCTCCATAAAATGGAAATAGGCACAAACTTTAATAAAGACTTTTCATATCTATCTGCGTAAGTATACTTTGATAATTATGTTTCAGTTTGAAGAAATATGGTATAATAAAATCGCGGGGCGTTCGGTCGCACCTGACCTCCACATAATGGAAATATGTCAAAAGTTTAACAAGTTTTTTTTTTTATATAGATCCACAGAATATTGTGATAAGTCTTTCAGTGTAAACAGGTATGGTATAATAAATTATGGGGTTTATCTATTTTATTTTTACTTTCATCATATTTTGCTTAGGTTTTGATACCCCCAAATTCAACCCAAATTTACAACACTTCCTTTTCATAACCTATCATACTTTCATAAATCAGAGTCCATTTTGTGTAGGCTGTTCTTGGACCCGGTTAACGACGGGTACTTTTGCTAGTATATATATATATATATATATATATATATATATATATATATATATATATATGAGTAATAAGGCAATAAAAATTTCATAAAAAATGTAAAGTTTGTTTATCGTAATGTAGAACAAACAAGTCAACGTGCGCGAGAAGATGAATCATTATATTTCGGTCATTTTATTCCACCATATTCATTTGGTGAATATTGGTGTGAAATAGTATTATCATTGCTGACCACTTGCTTAGTTTATATGGTCGAAAAAATCGACGGGCATACATTAGTGCAGCTTTTCCTTTTCATATATATATATATACAAAATAGAGCAGGTATATTAAATTTATTTATACAGGCATCGATGGCTATATACGTGTATACTTTTCTGTAATCCCCCGTTACTGGGAAGGTACTTCTTGGCCTTAAGACGCAATTTCCCCAATAAAGGGTGATTACAGAAACATGTACGCACATATGTAGCCATCAATGTTTGTATAAATAAATGTTACACACACAAACGCATACACATATATATAAATATATATAAATATATATATATATATATATATATATATATATATATATATATATATATATATATATATATGAGTTTTTCAATTATATTAGAAAACTCCTTCATCAAACGAAAGATAATGTTTGGAAGGAAATAGCATCGAAAATATTATTTAACCGGATTCGATGTATAGGAAAAATAATTTAATTGAATGGTATGAATGTATATAATCGACACTAAATTATATGAGTTACATGTGGAAGATATAAAAATAAACTTACAAATGTCCGTGTAGCATTGTTTGAAAATAAAGATTTGATGTTATAAATTTTGCGAAAATATTAAATAATCTAAAAACCATTCACTCACTACCAAATGAGCTACAGAAAAAGAGCAACAAACAATAGTTACATAGAAAGTAGGATCAACCATACGAAACAAGGTGTTCAATTATAAAAGAAAACACTATAGTTTGCAATAATTCCCATTGATAAAGCGGCAAATAATATTGATCTATCTGTAAAAAATATTATATACAACGTTTATTGTTTGAAGTAGGAAGTATAGGTTAAGTTTCAGATACATATAAATGAAGTATTAACAATTTAGGTAGACTTATTCTTGATAATAACATTATTAGTGAACAAGTAAAACTGAAGTATTTGCGAATTTTGTAACCATTTCATGACTATGACTACAAAGTTTAAAATATTAATTAAAGCTACTGCCACCGGGTTTCCATGAGCCAAATAAATCACATACATAAAAACATTAGTTGATTGGGATATATCTATAAGCTGGCTTCGTGCACTCGCTAGGGTTTAGCAATTTTCTTCTTATTTAGAATTTGAAACGATAAATTTAATCTATTAAGAGAGAAGACAACATATAATAAGTAAATAATATGTGAACACCTAATATCTCCTTTTATCACATGAATTTTTTTGCTGTTCTTCTGATCTTTCACTTTTCCCCTCTTTTCATTTCTCATTTCATCATACTTTCTAGCTTGCCAAACACACCTTTGTTTTATTACACAGATTATGCATTCATCGAAGAAAGATTTATAACCTTAAAGCGACTGACGCCAGTATATCTGTCTCCTGTAAGATTTACAGAATCATTTACTCAGATAGAATCTGTCAATCGGAGTTTATTTTTCGAGAAATGTTCTCTCCCTTGCTTAATAAACACACACACACACACACACTATGAATCCGCCCACACAAATCTATTAGAAGAAACGCCCATTCCATCGCCAGTTTTCTATAGACCTGTCATGTTTACGCTTGAAATAACCTCCACGCTGCTATACACCAAGATTGAATGCTTGAATGCTGAAAATATCCGTTAATCCCTCTATAACAGAAAGGAAATATATAAAAAAAACACAATGTTCTGTTAAGAATTTTTCAAATAGTGGTAGAAACGAACTCTGACGCAACAGATATAAGAATTCAATTTTCATTCGATCAAAGTGACAGTTTTATGGAGGTATATGTTTCACTTATTAGTACAGGTCAGTATAAGAAAAAAATAATAAATAATTCCGTCTGGTTATGGCTGGAAAAAGAACAGAAAACTATATCTCTTGATAGTAAAAAAAAGTCTGTAGTGGTTTATGAATTCCACATAAAGATTAACTAGTAAAATCGGAAATTATATCGTCTAAAATATTATAAGAATTCCACACAAACTAATGACAATAGTCCGATTCATAATTTCGTAATCGAAATAATTATGATTGAGCAATTATAATACTCCCGTTAACACTATTTGATATATTATAATAAATTGCATCTATGCATAAATAGCATGTTTATCATGCGCGACCTTATATAGATTCCAGCAATTAATTAAGAACTAATTTTAAATTGGAAGAAATAAAAGTGAAAACCCATAAAATCGTGTCGCCTTCTTATGACATTTCAATTTAGTAATAGAAATAGCCTTTATAATTAAACTATGGTGATATTTTGATGTTATTATACTCTTCCAAAAATCGCATATTTTATCAAATATGTTTCTAATTGATATAAAATAATTGAGCAAACTAAATCGCATCGTCATGAAATATTATTATTCTAAGCGAGCAAAGATCTGGTCATATCATCTTCGTGGCTTAAAAATCAGATCTTTATTCGAAATGTATTTTAACTCATGAATGTGAAATGTTATTAGTGATAACTTAGTTCGTGTTTAGGTAACGTGTTATACTATGTGTGTACATATTTTACCAGGTACAGTTGTATGTATAAAAATCAATATGAGTTAAATATATAGCTATATTTGTTTGTAGTATTATATAAACAAGAGAGTGTGATGCCTATTGTTGTAAAACCAATTTATCTGAAGCTATAAAAACATGTATATATATATAGTGTATATATTATATATATTATATATATATTTTATATATATATATATGTATATATACGATAGACGTGCAATAAGAAATGCCCCTGCCCCACTTCCCATAGCATTAGAGCAACGATACTTGTCACAGTTATTAGTATTTCTCTACATAGGAACAACCCAGAGTTATGCATTTCTCACATCGTTTGATGCAGTTCTGGAGACCGTTTTTGTAGAACACCCCAGGTTGCTCCTCCAACCAGGATGTGACTTCATAAATCAAGGCTGCATCATCTAGGAAACGCTTTCCTTTCAAAAACAACTTCATGGCTGGGAAAAGGTGAAAGTCAGAGGGTGCAATGTCAGGAGAGTAGGGCGGATGTAGGAAGATTTCATAACCACATGCCCGTGCTTCTGATCTGACGACATGCGAGTTCTGGACCGGAGGGTTGTCCTGCAGGAGGAGGGCACTTTTGCTGATCTTGCCTTGTCTCTTGATTTTGATTGCTTCCCTTAATTTTCTCAAAAGTGAAGCATAATAGGCTCCTGCAATTGTGGTACCCTTTGACAGAAAATCTGTCATCACTACTCCGTCCTGGTCCCAGAAGACTATGAACATGTCCTCGCCAGCGGAGGACTGCACCCTTGCCTTCTTTGGAGGTGGTGAGTCCAAGTGCTTCCACTGCATTGACTGAGATTTGGTCTCTGGATCATAGGGATTGGTCCAAGTTTTACCATGTGTAATTAGTCTTTTGAAAAACTTTGACTTATCTTCTTGGCACATCTCCAAATTCATCCTCGAGCACAAGACACGTTCTCGCTTCTGGAATGGTGTGAGCAACCTGTGAATCCATCTGGCAGACACCATATGCATATGCAAATGGTTATGATGATAGTTTCCACAGACCCTGAACTAAGCTTGACATCTTGAGCTATTTGGCGAATAGTAATGCGCCGATCTTCCAAAAGGGTAGCCTCAACTTGACGGACAGATGCCGCATCAATGGCAGAAGGGGGCGACCAGGTCTGGGAGCTGTTTCCACAGACTTCCGGCCATGTTTGAATTCAGGATGCCAGCGTTTTACAAGGGCGTATGATGGGGCATTATCAGCATAAGTTTCTTTCATTTCATCAAAAGACTCGCGTGGTGTGCGTCCTTTCAAATACAAAAACCGGATCATTGCTCGACATTCAACAGGCTCCATTTCACACTTGACTCAGTTAAGACACCTGTAAAACAGAAACCACAATTAGTTCAGAGCTGTAATTTCCCACATAACCGGTGGAGATATAAATCTTTGCACATGCCAAATTTCAGCTAGATCAGAAAGCTGGAAGTTTTTTTTTTTTTTACAAAGGCATCACCACATTATACAAGGCCCAGAGGCCACGCAAGGATAAGGGTTAAAGAGTGTACAGTAGAAATTGGACAATATAGTAATCATTGGTAATGAAAATTTAGTAAATTTGATAACTTATATGGAACGGCTCATCAAGAACTTATTTACTTTAGACTTGAACACAACCATATTGTAGTCAGCTGGAAAGCAGGAAAACGGAAGACAATTCCACAGGCGTGCAGTTCTAAGAAAGAAGCTTTGTTCATGGAATCTACGTTTAGGTTTAGGCACAGATAAAGAGTGGGGGGAATTATTGATAGTGTTTACAGCTAGACGAGTGTTTCTTGTGAAAGTTTGTGAAAGTGGGCAGGGACATTACTTATTGCACACCTCTCGTATATATATATATATATATATATATACCCGGGTATATATATACGTATATACACACACACACACATATATATTTATATATATACATACATATATATATACATATATACATATATATACATAATATATATACATGCATATATATACATATATACATATATATGCACACCTATATATACATATATACATATATATATATATTCATATATACATACATATATGATGATTGCAACGCCTTGTCAGACGAGTGCCACTCCCTCAGACATTTAAAATCCATGAGCCCAAATGGCTGAGGGAGTATCTATACAAATATGATGTTACAGAGTCTTAGCTTTGTACGACAGCTAAGTCTCTCTCTCTCGGTTCAAAATGTTGAGATCCAGCAACAAGCAAGAGCAAGATAGCCAGCAACAAATTAAACTGCAGACCAGCTTTATACGGGTAATGGTCTTCCGCTTTATGGTTTTTTTAAATCAGAGATTTGCTTCTCCTAGAAAGGTTGCCTTCACCACGGCTTACGGGAGCCCTCTCCACCCCAATACACATATACACACACAAATATACACGGTGCTAGTTGGCTGTTGACCCAGAAAAAGAGTTCATTCGCCCTTTATATATTCGCCATATATATATATATATATATATATATATATATATATATATATATATATATATATATATATAATATAAAGCTGAACGTCTGTGTGTGTATGTGTGTGTTTGAACTAATTAACCGATCATTATGAATATTAATTATGTGTATATGTTTATGTATTTTTGTGTCTTGGATCCACTCCTAAACTAATTAACCGATTATTATGATTTTAATTTTGCGTAAATCTTTATATATTTTAATGTATTGGGTTCACTCAAACTAATTGACCAATCATTTTGAATCTTCATTATGTGTATATGTTTATATATTTCTATGTAGTGGATTCACTCCTAAACTAATTAACCGATCATTATGAATTTTGATTGTGTATATGATTATATATTTGTAAGTCTTAAATCCACTCCTAAACTAATGCACCGATCATTATTAATTTTAATTATGTGTATATATTTATATATTTCCATGTATTTGATTCACTCCTAAACTATTTAACCGATCATTATGAATGTTAATTATGTGTATATGCTTATATATTTCTATGTATTGGATTCCCTCCTAAACTAATTGACCGATCATTATGAATTTTAATTATGTGTATATGTTTATACATGTTTATGAATTGGATTCACTCCTTAACTAATTAACCAATCATTATGAATGATTAGTATGCATATATGATTATATATTTGTATGTATTGGATTCATTCCTCTACTAATAAATTATAAATTTAATATATTGTATTTTTTTATATTTGTATAGATGTCATATTTAAAAAATCACATACAATGATCACGTACTTTTTATGTACAACAAATTCTATCAAAGTAAGTAGGTACTTGTGTAGTATAGTACTCATATGAAAACACAAAGAAAATATTACCTGTTAGATACATAAAAGTTATTAAACTCGAAAATTTACTATTCGAGTCGTATGACTTACCTATGAGAAATAAAATGCTTCTTCACTATGGCATCCAGATAAAAAACAAATGCATACCACGTGAGTGCAGAAAATATAGCACAACAGAACATTACATAAACGGATCGAGTTCTTTCATTTTTTACATTAGAAAAAAGGTACTTGCACAATATATTACTCACATGAAAAACAAAGAAAATCTTAATTGTGACGTACATAAAAGTAATCCAAACAGAAAATTATGTAATATATTTGAGTAGTATGAAATTTATATGAGAAATAAGGTGCATCTTTAATAAAGCACTCTAATATAAAACAAAGTCTCACCTATAACATATGGAAAAATTCGACAAAAGAGAAAACTATGTAAAATCATCGAGTAGTTTCACGTATATATTAGAAATAAGGTACTTGCTCATTACCCTATCCAAGAAATAAGGTACTTGTGCAGTATAGTGCTTATATGAAAAACAAAAACAAATCCTACCTGTGACGTGCATAAAAGTCATTATAACCGAAAATCACGTTATATATTCGAATAGCATGACTTTTAAATGAGAAATAAGGTGCTTCTTCACTATAGTACCCAGATGAAAAACAAATTCTTAATCTAGACGCACAGAAAATTTAGAATGACAGGAAATTACTTAAAAGTATCTAGTTTTTCATTTTTAAATTAGAAAAGAAGTACTTCTACTGTATCAGACCCAGGAAATAAGGTACTTGCATAGTGAAGTGCCCATATGAAAAACATAACAATTATTACTGTGACGTACATAAGTTATCAAAACGAAAATTCATGTAATAAATTCGAGTAGTATAACATTTATATTAAAAAAATCCGGCACTTCTTCACTATAGCACTCTGATGTGGAAACAAACAAACTCTTACCTGTGACATACCGAAAGTTTAGCAAAACAGAAAATTATATAAATAATTTTACATATATGTTGTACATTAGCCGCCTAGGTAACGAAAAAATTTTCCACATATGTGCTGTAAATTTCCTGTCCGGGAAAAGGTACAATTTTTCCATACATATGTTGTGTAATACCCGTCCTACGGTAGGAAATATATTCTTTTGCTCAAGATGCCAAGTGATACATAGACATACAACTTTCTCTACTCTAAGAATAACAGGTATGTTCAAAATGTTTCCCATTGTTTTATACGATCCCAAGCAATGCCGGGTGGCCTTTCTAGTAAGAACTAAGACTGTAATAATAACAGAAAATAAGCAGAATTACTGTAGAAAATTCAATTATCAACTACGCTATACTTGTAAGAAATAATTACAAGTATAGCTTACATGAAACCGGTGTACTAGAAACTAATCCTCATTAAAACATGTTTTACGTGATTTTTTTGTGACATAATTTAACTCAAGGTATGACATAATTTAACTCAAGTTTGATCCGGATATAAGACATCCGATTATAACGAAACCCGGATATTAGAGAGATTTTATATGATTCCAAATTAGAGCCTGTGATAGCATACAGTGTAAATCGGATATAAGAACCAAGGATATAAGTGTAACCCGGATATGAGATAGTTGTAGGAACAGGGAAGAAGTCACTTTTACCCGGGTTACATTGTATTACAATCGAGCATTATTTAATTATCGTAAAGGCAAGAACGACGCGTGATGATATCAATACAATACAAAATAAATATTCCCCTTGAATTAAGAATTTACAAAAGGCGCTCAATTCGTAATACACTACCATACGTGGTATATCTTTATTAGTAAATAATTACCCCGGTAAGTATTCTAGTCGGAGATAAACTATTAAACATAATGTTGGGTAGGAATTAGTTCAGACTTTGCTGATCAGTCTGTGGAAGCAACTAATCTTTTTTATTAATATCGTAATTCGCTTCGGCTGTTATCATCCTACTCACGCTTTTAAAAGGAGGTAAAATATTCCTACCCAAATAAAACCAAAAAAATAGTGACGCTTCAAAGGTAAAACTAATAATGTAACAAAGTTTTAACATTACAAAACTGCCCGGGAGAAACCTTTTCTGATTAATTACAAAATGCCCTGGAGATATGCCTTCTAGTTGATTAATTATAAAATGCCTTGAAGATTTTCCTTCTGGTTTCATTATAAAATGCCACGGAAATGTCCCCTCCGGTTTAATGATTGTAAAATGTCCTGGAAATATCCCTTCTTGTTGATTGACTATAAAATGCTCTATAAATGTCCTTTATGGGTGATGTGTTGCAAAATGTCCTGGAAGGGCGCTTCTGTGTGATTAGTTGTGAAATGCCGCGGAAAGGTTCCTTCTAGTTGATTGATTGTAAAATGCCCTGGAAAGGTCCTTTATGGTTTATTAGTTGTAAAATGCCATGGAAAGGTCCCTTCTTGTAGATATGATTTTAGTATCATATTATTGACTTTCAATTATTAATACGAAAATACATATAAACTTAACCTGCCTTTGAAAACAAAATATTAATTCAACACGGTGAAAAATATGATTATGCATCTATCACTATTTGCCATTAAATGCATACATCACCCTTTGAAGTCGTATAGATTAATATATTACACTGGAATAGTAAACGATAAATAGAATATACTTGTAATAAAAAGTATTTCAGTTTAAGAACCACTATAATTGTTTTTTAACAAATAAAAATGGATACAAATGTTATGTACTGTGTGTTATTATTAGAAGTACCAAAGACGGCACCAAATATTCGTATATGTTATGTAATTCTTATTCGAAGAGGACTGATGTTATTTGTTGTTGTTCATATTTGTGAGAGGCTTAGAGTTATAGAGTCTTAGGAGAGTTCATGTGTTGAGTGTTCATATGTCTTAAGATGATCGTGTTGTAAGAGATGGAGACATAAGTGAGATTCCAAATCTAGCTTCGCAAGTTCGAATCCTTGACAATCCTATTTCATATTTACATTAAATTCATTCCTTATTTTATTACTTACATGAAAAGTGGTCGGCCCTTTATCATGTAACACGAAGTTAAATGATATAAAATGTAACATCAGTTAAGAAAAAGTAAATATTTATTGGATTGTCTAGGCTATTATTACTTATATCTGTACACAAACATACACGTAGATCTGTATATATATATATATATATATGTATATATATATGTGTGTGTATACGTTCAATTATAAATACATATAAACTATGTTTATTTTCAAATTATCGCAATTCAATGAGCTTAATAAATATTGGTTAAAATTTGTAGAGCATAAATATCGCTAGTAAAAATCCCACATTAATTATTTCACAGTAATAGTGATTTATTCTTCATATGGTGATGGTGTGTTCTACACATATTTTGTAGAACTGGTGATAATGCACCAAAATAGCTCATCAGAGACTGATAAAGGTTTCGCCCAATAAAATAAAAAGTTGGATACTTTTTGTCTTGAATTAAAATGGAAATCTTTAAAAGCGTAAGACTAAATATAGAATATTTTGGCACCTTGCTGAAGTAAAAATTATGATTGTATAATAAATGCATCTTTGACTGTGAAATGTATACCTAGTGATATATATATATATATATATATATATATATACACGTACATATGTATATATATATATGTACATATGTAACGGAATATGTCAATCTATATGTTTAGATATATATGCATTTTCATTTCATATATATAGTAGCGGGGGACACCTAGTGTTGCTCAACCGTAAGAAAAGTGTGACCGCGTAGAGGGGAAATTGTGACAGCGGGAGGGAGAATGTAACAGTTAAGGCAGAGGGGAAATGAATAGGGGTGCACGGTGTTTCCAAGTCGAAAATAATTGCGACTGTGGGAAAGGAGTGGGGAAATTGTGACAATAAGTGTGGGATTTGTGGTTGCCCAGTCGTAAAAAACAACGGCAATGGATGCCACCAGCCCGAAGTGAAATCGAATGCAAAATTTTGTAAGCAAAAAAAAAAAAAAAAAAAAAAAAGAAGCGTGCCAAGCACGAACTGGCAAAGTATAGGATAATAAACAAGCACCCTATGCATCGGACTAAGATTCAAACGACACAGTGATGTTGAGAATTTATTTCTTAAAAAAAAAATTAGAAATTCACATTCGCTCATGCATGATTACGATTCCGCGTCGTTGTGGAGATTTCTGTTTAAGCAGCCTTTAAATAAAACGACATTTTACATAAAACAATTGACTATATTTACTTATGTGTTGATATTATTCGTCCAAGAGATCGCTCTTTCTTAAGATCATTCCTCAATGATACGGATAATGAACGCTTTTAGCGGATATACGAACGCACAGACATACGTTTTCCATTCATATAATAGACTAGAAGGGTGGGCGTCCGACGTTGCCGGTTGTAAACAAAACTAATATATTCATAGCGAGAGTGGACCTTGCCCGATCGGAAAATCCACTTAAATATTATATTTAAACCGTTAAAATAATGTGACAACGAGCGAGGCGACGTTATCCGATCGGAAATAAAAATAAACAAGACTTGGCTGCCATCAGCCAAAAGTGCAGCGGAAAGAAAAGAAAACATCCTCTATGCTGGGAACGACCCCACATAACTTAAGTTAGTAAGCAACGCGTTATCGATTGATTCACGCAGACATAAATTTAGCTTTTTTAAAATTAAAGAACTAAACCAACGTTTGCGCATGCGCGATTTCCAAACCGCGGTGAAAGCAAAGTTTTTATCTTATCCTTCAAACAAAAGTAAATTCTTACACGGAATAATAGACGATTTTTTTTCAATATGTCGATATTATGTGTCCGAGAGACAACGATAATAGAATCCGGAATTCGCAACTTCTCTTCCTTTTTTGAAATCAAGATTCTTTGTCATTTACACATAAACACATATGCGAGCGCGTGTGTGTGTGTGTGTGTGTGTTTGTGTGATAACTGTCTTCTTATATGTGTATATATATATATATATATGTGCGTGTGTGTGTTTGTGTGTGTGTATGTGAAAAATATATATGGATATTATCATCTACATATATAAATATTCGTTCACAACTGGTCATTTCAGCTAGACCACAAGATACGGCAGAAACTCCAAGACGAACGGTGGATCATATAAAGCCTTTGTTATATTGGCTGCTGTTTAGTAGGTAGATGACGTTATAATGATCAACATTGTACAAATGCTATAATTTCTGCTTTTTGCACAAACTACAACACACTACATGTTGTTACTTTTTTATATTTCACTTACGAATCTATATATGTATATGTACACACACACACACACACACACACACACACACATATATATATATATATATATATATATATATATATATCATTTTGTGGCGACAAATATTTATAGCAGGAAATCAAAACTAATAACTTTTACTTTGCGGAAATAATTTGATTAACATTTACGTTGAACGAATAGCTGATCAGACGAATTCGCCGTTTTCTTGAGAACAAAGACATGAATCAGACCTTAAGATATTCAATCTCCCCAGCCCCCAATCTACCTCAAATCTTGCCAAAGTCATATCTATTATGGCGTTGGCTCTAGACACAAAGACTCGTAAATATAGTCATCTAGTCCAATTAACATCATCGATTTCTTAATTCTATGGTCGCTAACCTATCTACCTACCTATCGGCAAAACTATGAATGTATGCCACACAGAAACATGATACGTGTAAACATTCACAAAAATATATATAGAATTTTTCGATTTTAAATCTAGTTGAAACCACGGCCAAGTGAAGAAACACTGACGAAACTAAACTACAACGCAACACCTGGAGTGTTAAATATATTTTTTTTTACATGGAGGTCACCACCTATCAGGGCTCGGAAGCCCACTCGGGCATAAGGGTTATTGCGCGTACAGTCATCAATGGAATAGTATCATAGTAACCGTTAGTATTGGAGATTTGATAAAGCGTCTTACTTAAGGGGACGGTGTGTCAGGAATTTGTTTATGTTGGACTTGAAGACATCCAAGTTGTAGTCAGGTGGGAAACAGGCAATCGGAAGAGAGTTTCTCAGCCGTGCACTTCTAAGAAAGAAGCTCTACTCATGGAATATATGCTCGGATTTTTTTTCGTGAAAGATTGGCAAGGGTTTACCAAGGATTGTAGCTCAGACGAGCGCTTGCCATCATCTTCTGATAATATACTAAATATTGCTTTTATGTAACATTTATAGCTATTTTTCGTAATGTCTGCAATCATAGCTGATTGCCTTGGGGTCGAATACTAGCCTACGTAGTCAAAATGATGTTTTATTGTGATCGATTCTCTATAAATACAATATTGATGATTGCATACTCATGAATTGTAATAACAAAATAACTGTTTGAATAAACTTTATGAATATAGTTGAAATAGTTTTTTAAAAAGATAAAAGTGTATCACTCTGTAGGGAATTAAGAAAAGCGGCCAATTTACGTGCAAATGCAACATAATTGATATCCTATCGGTGATTACGAGTACTTCTTTTCTCCCAATCAAATTTCGAAAGGTTATAATAAGAACACTAATACGGTATGCTCATCTTCTAGAATAAATTGTTCAAACAAAAACACGTGCGCATATAAAATGGAACTAGTTGATACAAATGATGGATTTTCGCATACGTTTTAATATACTCTACCCGAGGAAAAAATATCTACACTGCGCATCGTCACACGTAAACGCACAAGTTTTCCGTTGAAATAAGCACAGATTATCTAAATAAAAAAAAACGAAACACTAATGTATAAACGTATATATTCTTGTCGATCAACTTTGTTTTTTAATGCAAAGAGCTCAAACATTATTAAAAACGTGAAATTCGTTTTGCTTACACAAACTGAACTCCATACTTAGCGAATATAACTTAGACACTTTAAATAATCATCCTCTCCGCAATTCTCTTTTCGTTGTCTTGACAACTTATCACATTAAATTACACTAGCAGGACCCGTGGAAATTTCACGGTAGTTAAAATCTTTTAAAACACATCAGTAAGAAATTCCTTGATTGAGATTGTCGGATTGACTTCCTCATCTTGGTTGTAATAGACACAGCATTTCGGCCGTTTTGCCCTCCGGCCTTCATCAGGTGTTTTGTATCGAACTGAGGAGCCGTTTGTTAAGAGTCTCGAACCCCACCCTTTATTATTATTACGGGAGTACCGTGTTCGGCCTCCAGTTAGGCTCTGGGACATAGTTGCTTATTCTGTTTTGAATGTTACTTTTTCACTTCCTTCGTTCAGGATTGAACTCAGCACCTTTGGGTAACTGTAAACTTTGATACAACGTCTAGGACCACTCGGCCATATGTAAATAGGACACAAAACACCTGATGAAGGCCGGAGGACAAAACGGCCGAAACGTTGTGACTATGACAATCAAAATGAGGAAGTCCGTCCGACAATCTCAATAAATGAAACACCTCATCTCAAAAATACAGACAATTACAATGTGGCAATTGAAGCGAAAACCTTATTAGGTATTAAATGCTAAAACATTTTAATACAGCTGGCTAATTGACTATAAAGTAAAAGTTATTCCGAACTTTGATTTAACATTTTAATAAAAAAAAGCTTAACATTGTCTTGTATCTTTTTTTATACTAAGAAAAATGTAAGCATCACGCTGAAATAACAAAAAAATGGCATTCCTAATAAGGGGAGAGGATTTGACTATTCTAAACCTTCACCTAAATAACGATTTAATGAAAAACATGTTTAAAATGTTCTTGTATCTTTTTTATAATTTTTGTTAAATAAGAAAAATCAATAAACTTTGATAGCACTAGTGTAAGAATTATGCTGAAAGCCATTCTTAATATGGAGAGGGGGTTAACTATTCTGAAACTTCACCTAACAATGTAAAAAAATAAGGGAGAAATATATGTATGAACAATAAATATTTCTTCAGTTAAATAAAATATACTGAAAACCTTTAAATAAGGAATAAATATTTATTTAAACCATAATTATTGAAACAAAGTATTTTACTGCATAAAAAAACGGTTATGGGGAGAAGGGTTAACTATCTTGAACCTTCACCTAAATCGCGATTTAATGAAAAAAAAATAATATCCTTGTATTTTTTTTATAATTTGTTTTAAAATAAGACAGAAAAAAAACTTTGATATCGCTATTGTAAGAATCATGCTGAAAGCCATTCTTAATATGGGGAGTAGGTGTTAACTATTCTGAAACTTCACCTTACAATGTAATCAAAATAATGGAAAAATATATGTATGAACAATAAATATTTCTTCAGTTAAATAAAATATACTGAAAATCTTTAAATAGGAAACAAATATTTCTTTAAATAAATTAAGTCATAAGTAATGAAACAAAGTGTTTTATTTCATGTTAAAAAAAATGTGTCCATTTTTTATAGCATTTAAATATGTATGCCCTGTCGGTGGGCATTAGAAGATGATGAATGCCTGTAAAAGAAGCAAAATAAAACGGAAAAAACATAAGTAATAACTATGTAAACAACGTGAAGCTGTATAAATGTTACAAAAATATTCGATTCGGCATTAAATAACACGAAAAAGGATTGATATGCCGTAAAACAAAACAGAACAAGACGTAAAATATGTTTTGACTCTGTGTTACTCAGTGTATTTGTGAATGGTGACTTTGATGATTTATTTAATAAAGTCATTCTTGACTGTTGTAACATGTACTTCTAAACATATTTTTTGTTAGGTAAGGCTCACTCAAAAGTAAATAAAAAAAGATAAAGTGGCACAGTAAAAAAAACGAACTCGTAACGTTAAATGTAAAAAATATATATTTATTACTGAATAAAATAGAATAAGCGTTCCGTATTACACTACAATAATAAACAGAAGACATCGTTAAAAATGTAAGTAAAATACTATACTATTTAAACTGTGGAACGATACCTTCTATGCATAATTGTCTTTAAAATAATCCGGAACCATAAATAAACAGTTTATATATTTTTTTTTTTGTTCGGGAAGTTTTGGGAAATAAAAGGGTTTAATGATTTTTAACTAATATAAATTGAACAATAAAGGGAGATAATTCACATTAATTAATGTTTGCGATGATGATGACGCGTATCATTAATTAATGTTTGCGAGGATGATGACGTGACACTGTACGGACAAGCATATTAATATATAGATAATTTCTATGCGAAAATGTTTTTCATTTTCTTTAATGTTGTCTTTTTCTTCACATTAGCTTTACTACTAATAATACCTCTACTATTAATAGTAGTGGTAGAAATATTGAAATAATAACGTCTGTTTATTTATCTCAGTGCATATTTTTTCAAAGAGAGACTTCCGTATGATAACCAAAGAATATGCAACAGAAAATAAAACAAAATAAAGCCAGTGTACAGAAACTTCGATTTCAGATATGGAATCATCTTTTGTTAAATCCAATCCGTTTCAGGCAAAACTGGTCTAGTACCACGTGAAAAGGTTATGTCTCTGCGTAATCCTTTCATATACCTTAAATGCGCACTTAATAATTATTTTAGTTCGACAGGCTTAGGACTAGGGTTGGGCTGTAGGTCTTTAAAAGGTTAAATTAATCTCAATTATAAATTGCTTCAGTGGCATCAGTTTATAATAATTCTAGTGAAATAACTGTCCCATTAAATTACTAAAATTAAATTTTCGTTTTCTCTCTTTTCGACAAAATATTTGAGTCGATAATTAACCAAGCTCTAGTTCACCACTTTACAGTTGCTAAACTTCTGTTCGACCAACAGTGTTGGTTTAGGCAATTCTATTGAAGATATCCTAACTGTAATCTCTCAACCTATATACTGTTCATTGGATAAAGTATGGTAGTAGCCCTAAATATATCTAAGGCCTTAGACAGGGTATGACACGATGGTCTTCTCAGGAAAATCAAATCGTATCGTATTACTTGACGAATGTTTAACTTAAATAATCCTTCTTAAATAAGATAAGAATCAAGTTGGTCATCGATTATCGTATGTTTAAACAATATGATATAAAAGCGGGTGTACCTTGCAGATTGATCCTTGGACCTTTATTATTCATGATATTTATAAATTACCTCCCTGATAAAATTGTCTCCGAGATGGGTATATTTGCTGATGACACTATATGAACAGACATGAAGAAAAACAAGTGGTAATGTATCCAAAAGGATGGAAGAAACATTAGAGGAATATCTCAGTCTGTAGTAGAATGGGATCAAAAAAGGATTGCCACATTCAATACTTCTATTACTAAGCTTGTTTACGTTAAAAACTACAAGAAACCTGCTCAACCACTAATAGCCATTGTTAATGATACATTACCTGAGATTACTTCGTTTAAATTCCTCGGCTTAAAATTTAAGAGAAACATGAGCTAGAACAGATACAGCGAGGGCATTGCTAAGGCTGCTGCAATGAAGGTGGGTTCTCTCTACCGTGCGATAAAATTAATTACGCCTGAAAGTATCCTGTACAAAGCCAGAATTGTCTCATGTAAGAGGTATTGTTGTCATATTTGGGCTGGTCCATCTGCCACTAGTTCCAAAGAGGGTTTGCTAAACTAATAGACGAAATGGTGCATCCGTCTGTTTTACAAGTATTTTTATGTTGGGTGCTCCAACGAACTACAAGCCCTTGTGGCCTCTCGATGGAAACACACCCGATAAACCCGACAAGCAGAAACATTCCATCTCTACACATGAGAAATCCTTAAATGTAAGAAAGCCTTCTACTCTAATATTCTTTTCCATAGGACTGCTGAACTTTGGAATTCCATTCTAGGTGCCTGCTTTCCTTGACTGCAAAAGTTTAACTATAATGTAAACAGACACCTTGTTTCTCATCTCCCTACATAATACACCTACAAATTATGTCCCAGGTAGTAGCACCGTATATGCCAGTGGCACTGTGCCTTTTTTAGGTGACAATGCAATATATATATATATATATATATATATATATATATATATATATATATGCATGTATGTATATAAATATATATATATACATGTGTATATATACATATATATACATGCATATATACATATATATGAATATATATATATATATATATATATATATATATATGTGTATAATAGTGAACGTGTCTGTGCGTGTGTGTCTGTGTACATTTCCCTGCGCAATAACTCCGTCAATTTTTAGTCTACATACACGAAATTTGATATACAGGGTACTGAGATTTAGGAAAATCGATGGGATCTGTTTTTGGCAAGAGATTTGGCGATTAAGGAGTGAAACTTCAACGATTTGACCTATGAAAACTCTACCAATCTCCTCCTACAATTTTGGGTCTACGCACTTAATATTTTAGACATAGGTTCCTTGGACATGGATCTAACTTAATAACTTTATTTGAGCCCAAAAGTAAATTTTAAGGGGTCATAATAGGTGTCAAAGTTAAAAGAAATGACCTCTGTGGTCTCTTCACAATTACTCAGACAATTTCTGGTCTAAATATTTGAAATTTTACATAAAGGGTATTCAGAGATAGGGCAATCTTTTTCATTAGTTTGGGTCGAAAATCTTTAGTTACCAATATATAAATGTATGTATGTATGCATGTATGTTTGCATGTCTGCCTTAAACTTTCAATAGAGGCGACGGATTTTACCGAGATCAGTATCGGTTTTAACTTCGACCGTGCATACGACAAATATCGAAAAATTGGCTAAAAGCATTAATATCTTCCTCTTCAACTAGGCACTTTTTTACAGGAGGGGGAGTCACTTTTTTCGCCGATATTTTTGAAAGTCATCCTCTCCTTTAGATTTTCTAGCCATAATTAAAAAAAATGTCGCTTCCGGTTTGGTGGTGGTCGTAACAGCATAAACGTTAGGTTTTACTCCGTTCTTTTCCTCCTTTGCGGTACGGGTTCGAGCCTGCCTTCATACTACCACATTTTTTTTTTGCTCAAAATACACAAACACATACGGGCAACGCCGGGCTGAAATGCTAGTATATATATATATATATATATATATATATATATATATATATATATATGTATATATATATATATATATATATATATATATATATATATATATAGTGAAATAAATACCACAGATATTTTTCTACGAATCATAAAAGAGCGTGTAATATGTACAAAGTGTCTTAATAAGCTTCCAGACTTTCTTTCGTGTTGGGACTTTTATTTATAGTACACGCATGGAAGCCTACGCTCTTCGAAGTATTATTCCCTCGCTGCATTGCACTTTATGTACCGGTCTTAAACTTCTGGAATGTCCCATGGAAGTCATCTTGCTTGAGCATATAACTGCTCTTCATTACAGATTCTTCATATCCTCAACTTTCTCATGACATCAGCCTCTAAGCTTTAGCATAGGGAATAGATAAAAGTCACTTGAAGTAACGTGTTAAAATAGTGAGGATAAGCAACTGTCTTGATCCTCACCTTGGCCAAATAATTTGTGTCAAGTATGGAGTTGTCGCTCAAATCTTTCGCATCTTCATTTCTGTACGAATAGACATCACAGTTCCAACACTGACATGAAACTATGTACTTATTGTATCTATAGACACACACCGGTCCTATTCAATGCTATTGTTTATTCGATCAATGAAATCTGGTATTCTGATTTCCTTACTTCAGCTACACCTGTAACTATGCCTCGCAGATCCCCTATCATTCTTGATCTTGTTATGCCACTTAAAAGCTGATGCTAGATTAATGCAAGATACTCCAAACGCAGTCTTAAACATTTAATTAATTTCTCTGGCATCTTTTGGATGTTTTATACACACATTCATAGCATATCGTTCTTTCTACTGTGTCCTCACGTCCAAACTGCATTTTTGAAATTAACCAGCTGTGACAATCAGGCTGTAGAAGGGTTCACTTCTATTCCATCTCTAGCTCTTGATTTTAACAAGGAATCATAACAAGTAGTCAGCCATGTCATTAGATGTATAGCAATAACATATTTGATTTTCAAGAGTTCACGACAATTTTAAATGTCTGTACAAAACGTCTATAAATTTATTGAAAGCACCTCGTACACACTTTTAATTATTAATTGACATTTTCAAGCTTGCATTCAGTTTGATATTTAGTGATAACACACCAACTATAACTCTAGCGTTTTTTTTAATCCAAAACATAATATAATTTATAAATATATACAGAATAAGACTTTGTAGAATTAAAAAGAACTGTAATTATATATCTGTGTTAATCATCGCGAGGAGTCATATGTTCTATATTTTTACACAAAAAGTAAACCAGCTACGTTGTATATAATACTAGTACATTTCTTCGCTCACACGTAATAACGTACTCACATAACGTACACACACACACACATATATATATATTAGTCTACGTATATATAAATATATACACACATAATACGTTTAATATATATTAGTGTACATATTTTCACGGAATGTTATAAGGAGCGTATTTATTTATCAAGCTTTTGTTAAACGCCCACCAGAGACGGAGTAGAAAGAGATTACGACAAGTACATATGAAAATATAAACGACCTGCATAGAGTGTATCTATAAAAAAAGTTTAAATTTGCGAATCTCCAAAACATATCAAATCTTAGAAATTAAATAGCAAACAATTGTATACACATAATACATTTTACTATAGATGAAAATGCATAACAAAATAAAGAAATACTTATATATATATATATATATATATATATATATATATATATATATATATACATGAATAAAGTAAGACGAAACATAAAATTAAAAAAAAAGCAGAAGAACAAACAAACAGAAAAGTTCAAAGTAAGGACATTTATTAATTCAATACATTTTTTTAAAGCAAAGATCAGTAACACTTATGCAATTCTTAGCAGTTGAAGGAGATGTAAAACCATCCTAATCTATATTTTACAGTGGTCCTTATATTAGATTATTGAAGTAATAACTCACGGAATGTACTTAATAAAAAGACTGACCAGTTAATAAGCTAGAATAAAAAATAGTTTTACATGCATATTCCACAGGTTTAGTATGTAAGCTAAAAAAACACACTGCTCCTTTTTACGATAAAGCTTTTTATGTTTTATATATTGTCTGACTTGATATACACACACGTATCTAATCTTTTTCGATATATATATATATATATATATATATATATATGTGTGTATATATATATATATATATATATATATATATATAAGTGTGTTTGTGTGTGCCTGTGTGTGTACATGTTTTTGCAGATATGTGTGTATGAAAAATATTTCCCAAGAGACAGAGAAATTTATCAGAACATGGTATTGCTATCTCCTTTACACGTCCTAGGCAATTGGGACTCCCATATTGAACGGTCTCACACATCAAAGTCTGCACGATTGGCTTATTCAGTCATCTCTCTGACACATCGTATTTTCACTTTTGATTTTGTCTTATTTGGATCTATTTTTTTTCCTGAAGATAAAAGAACTGAAGAGAAAAGCGCACTCTTTTATGAACGGAAAAATGTCATCATGAAGCTGACGGAAATATCGACAAAAGAAGAACCGTTGCTTTAATATCACCATTGGACATAAAAATCCACATTGATGTTAAGTGCACATATTCGAGCAACAGAATACAATATTTGCTTTATATATTATCTTCAGCTATTCTACAATATGAGTCTACTACAAAATCACATAGGCACTCAGCACATGCAGATGTTTATAGCAAATTATTATACAGTTCTATTTAGGGTTGAACATCTTTATTAAAATAAGATAAATGAAGAAATGTCTACAGACATGATCTCACTGCTAAAATTCTAACAAATGTATATATAAATGTTTATATGCATTTATATATATATATATATTTGTATATATGCATATATATATGTATATATTTTATAATAAATAATCCACATTGAGCTTACAATTACAGATAATGAGTGTTTCATGCTTAAGGAATCATAAGTGTAGTGAAGGATAATTACTGTTAGGAGGAATATTCGAACTCAGTCACAGAGCTACTGTCAACTACGTAGTGTTATTTTCTTCAGCTTGCCAATAAGAAATTAAGACAGGAATTGAGGGAAAATACCTGTCAATAAATGTTAAGTTAGTGTATCGAAAACATAGACAATCAGATATTAGTCACCAACAGGTGATCACAATGTGCAATTTGAACATATGTTTACGGCTTTTTTCTAATCCCCCAAAGAAGGCTATTTATCTCTTAAAAGGGAAATATGTATTCATATATTCATTATTAATATTAACAATTATTGTATATAGCTACAGCAACTTGTGCTCTTTCATGGCGTAGAAATTGAATATTTCGGGCAGTTGGAAGATCTGAGCCAAGTAACGGAGTAACAGTTTATTTTGTAGGCTGGTAGTTTGCCTTCAAGACATGTAAATTAACACGTAAATCAATGGAAAACAGCATACATAAATGCCAAATCAAATTTTTCTTGAGTGTTTTTGTTAAAGGGGTTTATAACCAAAGTATTTTAAATAAAAATTATCAATTATTTTATACATGCATACACTAGGTTTACATGTTTACGGAACCATCAGTATAAGAAATCGAAATACTAGCTGTTCTTCAACGTTGCAGAGAAGGTAATTTATTTTTTTATTATTTTATCCGTTTATGAAACTATGTACTCGTTTTGTAAGCAAATACCTATTTAATTTCCTTTATTTTAAAAGGGTTTACAAATTATATTTTAATATTACTGTCTCGGCCATAACATATTGAATTAGACAGAATTATCCTTCGTATGAATGAAATCCTGTCCTTTGTCTATCTCAACAGCAATTATGTTTAATTTTAAAGGCAGGACTTTGCGTTCGCAATGTTAAATATTAGCTTTAATTGAACCGCTGTATATGTAGATTTGTATATCGATATAATATGAAAGTTTCATGAAATATCATAACATGTACATTTGATGAAGCTAGTCACGGAATTATTATATTTACTAGCAGAAATAATAACAGTATTCAACCGTGGTAGTTATAGAGGAATAATAACACAGTATCTTTGTATCATGAGATTGAACGGTGATAAAATAATACCCTTCGGCATTCATGATTGAAACGTGATAAAAAATAGGTCAGCTAACTAAATTTTATTAAAGCCTAGTACAATTACATAACTAAAACGGTATTAAAATTTATTAACAATTCATAGCTGTGTAGTATTTTATCATCATCAAAGATACTGTTGGTTGGATGTTTCTGTTTTAATGCTATAAATGCACAAATTGAATCTATGGGTTTAAATTGCTGTGCATCTGATTCCCTATTTTTCGTACATTTTATAAATAACAAACTTTCTAACAAACCTGTTCCATGATTTCTTTTAACTTATAAATATAAGACACATTCTATTAAAATACGTTGTTGTGGTGAAGCAAGTATGTGCATAGGTAAAGTCTAGTCAGCCTAGTTAAGTATAGATCGTGCCGCAACGACTATAGTTAGGATCTCTAAAATTCAGTTCGAAGTGGCGCGCATCCTGAGGTTTGAGATTCAATTTTCAATACGGACAACATTAAATAGATAATATATCTGCTCTATCATTATTTTAATGCTAAGTACTGAACTGGGGTTCTATCCATTGTATTCCATTCTAGAATACTCGCAGCATGACCTCGACAAGCTGTAACAATTGCTAAACATTGCCAGTTAACTATCGTTGTCTAAAACTCTGGGTAAATTTCATTTAAGTTCATTTAAGATGAAAGATAAAACACATTTAGCTTTTCATTTTGGTGGATTGACGACAGACAAATACAATAGTTTACAAATATTGGTGATTCTTTATTTATACCAGTTGGTGATGATGATGGCCATCATAATCAAGCTTTACGGCTACATGGTCTCCTCTTTCCACCTTCGCCTCCAAGGGGGATCAGCTCTCACGAAGTCGCTTTCCGACTCTCGTCTGCTGTGACTATGCCTGTCTCTAACTTTGAACCCTGTCTCACTATATTGGGAATCTCCTTTTTGATGAGGTAAGAAGCGTAGTCTAACACTAACAATGTGACTCCTTCACGTTTAAAATTACACGTGCGCTTTACAGATGCATCTACACGCCGATGGTAAAAAAGAAATGCCTAAATAAAATGTTTCATTTATAACCTATTTATTTACATAAACCTAACCTATTTGTTAATCATTATTTCTATACTGCCTTGCCCATATCTAACTCTGACATAAATAATATTCAGTTATTTCTAAAAATACATGTCAATCTTCTACATTCCTAGGATTTCGTTATGTATTTTTTAAACTTTTCTTACTGGGTTCGATTCTAACCTTTTCCAAATATCATGTTCAAACTCATGTAATTTGCTCTTTTACTTACTGCATTCTGTCCCTGTTGACATAACACACTCGTGTAACTTCAGACCTAGATAATCGGTGATTCCCCGAGTAAAAAATGCGAATTACTTTTACTTCTACACAGTTATGGCTCCTGTAACGATAGGGTGTATCCCCTGAAGATGAAATAAAAAGTTTCCTTTAGAGTTCCACATAAAATAATAAAAAGTTTCATTTAGAGTTACTTAACACGTGAATTGATTGAAAACAGTATATATACAACAGTAATACTTTTGGAACATTAGACGAATTTCGAAGTTTACATCAGCCGAAATGTTGTCAGAATAAAATAATAGATGGGAACTATTGGTTGAACAATGAAAACAATACAAGAAATGCAACAAATAAATCACTCGCTACAATGAAGTCAGGGACAATCTTTAATCATATATTTTGCTGTTTCGCTTTAAAGATTTATTTGATAGGCGTAATTTTAAGCATCTTAGATTGTATTTTCACACATACAGGCGCGTATATATATATATATATATATATATATATATATATATATATATATATATATATATATATATATATAGTAGAAATGGTAGTTAATAAAAATTGAAGAAAGTGCTCAATACTGTTGTAGAGCAAATATGCGTTTTATTTTTTATTACCGTATTTTTCTGTTAAGTTACATTATTGTTTCAGCTACCCGGCCGTTATATATATATATATATATATATATATATATATATATATATATATATATATATATATATATATATATTATCTCTTCATTTATGTCTGCAATATAAACGTGTTTTATTCAATTCATCCGATAACAATTTTATCAATTCATGAGAGGATTATTTTCCTCGTTTAATTCTGTTTATATCCTATTTTCTTGGAATACAATAAAATTCATTTTATAGAGAGAGCGTTTAACATCTAATAATAAGCAAATTAAATTGCATTGTGTACTTATCCCATAAAATATTAGTTTCTATTAAGTAGAACGTCGTCCAAATACTAGCTTTTGTAATGCGCCTGTGTAGCCTTACAAGAGATCATGTTCGATTCTCTGTCCTTAACGCTTTAGTTTGAAGTAATCTTCGAACCGCTCAATGCGCTCATTTGGGGTAATTAACTTATTTTATGTGGTTTCTAGATGCGCTTAAAATCCTAAGTCAGTAATACTTTTTGTCATGCTTACGCATTTATTAGAATCCTATTTGGTTACACATAATTGTTTTACTGAATTGATGTCGCTCTGTAGAATGCAGTCATAATATTTTTAGCGAGCTATGTCTTTTAACTAGTGTTTGGACGATTAATTGAATTCGGCACCAGGAATCGGAAAAATCGGAACATTTGAAGGTATCGGAATCGGTATCAGAATGGAAAAAATATGCTTATTGCCTGACACAAAAACGATTCTTATAATTGTTTTTATACTTTACTTTGTTTAAACCAAAACTTTCTATTGCTGGTAGTAACGATACAATAGAAAACATTTATTGATTTTAAACTACCAGTAAAACTAAAATCGAGGAAACATCCCCCCACAACTGCTCATTTAACACATGTGTTTTTTTTTACAATAACTAAGGAAAAATAACACATCTATATATAAATAGTTAAAGAATCGGAAAAGGAATCGGTAATTGTATCGGAATCGGGAAAATATTGGAATCGTACCATCACTTCTTTAAACACAGCCTGCCTCCAAATATATTCACAAGTTAATTATCCGCAAAATTGTCTAGACAATCCTGATTATAATTTTAAATATTTCCAAATGTGATTTATCACGTATATTTTTGTCTTCTGGATTCAAATCTATTGAAGTTCACAATATACGCATAACTCTTTGTCAAATTTTCAACGCATTGGTGCGTTTTCATGGTAAATACACATTGACAAAGTGGCCCTCGTGTTATCAGCGATACTAAGTTACGCTAATAATTGCCATTGGCAGGTAAGTGACCGTTCATTAGAACTAGGCATTGCAAATTAAGAACAGACAAAATCCCCTTGCAAAAATATCAATCAAGAATATGCTTATAGCGAATTATTCTATTATATAAAAGGTAAATATCTGTAAGTGTGTGTTTTTTTATATTAAGCTGAAATTCGAACACTACAAAATGAACCACAATGACTATGGTATTGTCAGAAATATCAATCCCTCCGACGTGTAATATCGAAAACTTAGGAAGAAATATTATGTTTCTACTTTAACAACCGCAAAATCTAATTGGGGGTCACATAAATTTGTCTCGTTGTGTATGATTTGAAGATCTGCGCTCGTGTGAACGTCATTCATGTCTCGCATCCGTTAAATACAAACATTTGCAACGTTACATTATCTCGTCGCAATAGCTAAATTAATTAGAGGTTTAGATCATATAATCATGATTTGGATGTTCGAATCCGCCTTACGGCGGACGTTTTATTTTTCTTTTGCATTTATACAGGGATTAAAAAGTGTGTTTCAATATTGTTTGTTTCGTACCTTGTATTACTTACTTGGCATTTTACCGAGGGTTAATTCAATTAAAACGAAACTCATTTTTCGTATTTCGAATTGTTATCAGCGGTTGATTTAACTGAGAGTTACTTGAATGAATAACAAATATTTTTATACATCATAACTGTTTGATACATCTGAATTCGTTGCAGTGCGCCGACATCAGTGGGTTAATTTTCAAATTAATATAAATTATTGCACAGTAAAAATGAGTAAATTAAAACAACACAAAATTAGCAAGTGCATTAAAAATTATATCGTTATTTTTAAAATTGGAGTAATTGTAGTTTTACTATTTTTAAGTTTTCTTTTCCCGCTTTCCTTCTAAGGAGACAAAATTTTTAAAATTAATTTCTAAATTTTACAGATTGTGCTGAGATAACCAACCGCAAAGGAGCTCGGCCGTTGCAACGAATTTAAATCTCCTTCTTAAGAAGTACACTCTACACATGCGTGAATGATGTGTTTTCTTCTTTCACTTAAAAAATAGATGTGCAAGTTTATAACGCTGTTGTGATGTTGCTTAATGGATAGCGTATTCCCTTACAGGCTTAGCTTTTGAAGTTTGCGCTAGACAAGTGCCGTTGTTAATAACGTACTCAGTTATTATTTTTAGAACATAAAATGTTTAGCTTGCTTATTATTTTTAGAACATAAAATGTTTAGCTTGCTTAAAAAGAAATCGTTATTTTTAAAATTGAATTATTTGCATTTTGTTTGATTTTTAATTTTGTTCTCCCCTCTCTTTGAAGGAGACATAAAACATTCTGATGTTTACGGACTGGGTACTAATATGGCTGTTGTAACGGAACATAAAGCGTAATATTTCCAGATTGAGGAAGAATTAAAGAAAGTCGCTTATACCGATAAATTGTCATAAAAAAATTGCCTAATATTTGGAGAATAGCTTCTTCTCTTTGTATAGCTTCTGCGGAAGGATCTGATGGGAGGTGGGCATGTACTTCTTTGTTGGGCGATTAAATTTTCGTGCTTTTATTCGTTTTTGATTAAGGATTATCGTATCTTTTGTTTTTGAAGTGTTACATTAAAAGACACTTACCAAACACCCCGTCCATATACCCGGGTAAAGTTGGGGGCATCGACGTTGTCCACAATGAAATTGACATATAGTAATGAAAAAAGGTGCAATATTCTTAGTAGATGTGGCAAACGGTACTTCATTTCTTTGATCTATTATCTTTGGGCACCAGCAACCATGATTATCCTTGATAGTTTAATATAAACCACTAATCTACATATGTGTAAGACGACTTAGCAACCGTCCTGTAGGTAGGTGTTCTGTTTTTATCATGTGACTAATTTCTACTTAATGGCAATGTTAAAGGTCAATTTAATTGCTTTTAAATTTCAAGCATCATTCTAAAATGCAGCCAATACCTCACAATGAAGAACTACCCATTTGTCAGTCATGAATACATTTAAAGTCGAATTAAACTGCTAAATAATTAGACACAAGCATTGGTATAGGTGGTTTACACTGTCAGATGATAATCGATTGATCTGTCAACTTTTCTGTTATGCTTCTGTTTCTATGTAATTCTTAGATCAACTTATGTATCTGAGCAAGATATCTCGATTGATCTCAATCTGTTGATCTAAATACATAAAATGAACATATGCATTTAAATCTAATAAATATATGCTTTCCTTGTCACCATGGCATAATAAATAACATAAGGTATACTACTAACACATTAAATAACTAATGAAATTGAAGCTTATCTTAAGGTAACAGAATCAACAGCATTTTACTCCAAAGTTGTTGCATCATAAAACACAAGTAATAATATATGACATTATATAAATAGAACAAAAAGTATAGTACACTGTCTTAAATACTACAATCTATTTAACTGAGCACTGAAAGATAATGCAACAGTGAATTAATAGATGCGAAAATATAGATGCAGTTTAATTAGAAACATATAAAACCTATATTAGTTACAGCTTTGTTTAACTATATTTATAAGCGGTATTATCTTTCGATCAGGGTGTTACGTTTAACTCACTACATATCCAAATGAAATAAGGCTTCATGAGATTAAATGATTTGACAATTGGAAAGATGAAAAATATCATGAGAGGATAAAATATGATTAATGGAATTAATTCTTATTTATTATCTATTATTTGATGATATAGAATTTAAACTATCTTGTAATCACTACGTTATGCATTTTCCCGTCCGAGGACGTGTACAGGACGTTATTATCCTGAAATTTCATCGCACTAGCATATTAAAAAGAGGAGTAAGTTTTGTTTCGTTGTTATTGCAAGTACATCCGTTACGGTCACTTGTTTAAAACGAAGGACAAGATATTGGGTTACAGTCGAGCTCTAGTTATTGGAATATCGATAGAGTATATAGAACCTTAAAAAATCTCGACTGCGGCTAAAAGCCTATATAGAACAGAGAAAATCGCCCTCTGAAGGTTTTAATCGATGGCCTAGTCATCACGGCAGGAATCTATGCTTTTTGCTATATCTCTCTATGCCTACTCCTAGCATTACCGGAAGGCGATTGAGTCTCGCGCGAAGTAATACAGAAGAAAGCAAAGCACAATGCAATATTGATTCTCTCGGCTTATTTTATCCGGAGAGCCATGGGGAGAGCACATATTTTCCGTCCCTCTGTAAATGAGAGGAGAGGGGCACACCTCCCTCAGCACTTGGTAAGGTTAGTTAGTTCTAAAGAGCTAATTGTGAAAATTAATTATGATCTGTAATTTGTAATTATGATCCGTAATTTGTTTTGTGATATATTGTAATATTTGGTGTGTAAAACAAATACATTAGATTATTTCTCATATATATTAGATTTGTGTGTCTGCCTTAATGTCTGCCTTAATTTAAGAAACGGACCTAAAGACGAAGAAGATTTCAGCCAGAATGACCCCGGGGCGAAGACGTATTCATGAGTGAATGTGCCAGCCACACCCAACATCCCAGGAATGCTTTTAATCTTCACCAAGACAAAAAGTCGTCTAACTGACAGATCTTCATACGAAGGCATTATTGTCTGACCCATCGTCACGGTATGGAGCCGCGCTTGATCATTTACTGTAACACCTGGGTCGGTCACACGCCAATGCTCGGCCTATATGTTTAAAATATTGCTAGACTTTATCACCTTTATTTTCATGCTAAGGGTATGACTTAGCTTCGATATATCGTCGCCTATTCTTAAACATTTACAACAAAAACTCGTCTAGCGACAAAATACAACTAAAGACATTCTCACTTTACTGGTTTATATACCGAAAACAGTAAAGGACTTCAGTAAGCAAAGTTTATTTAAGAAATACCCATTTTTGCAAGATAGTATTTCGGGCCTGCTTCCAAACTTCCCACAATATGATCGTATGCAAGTTCAATGCAAATATATTCTTGTCTAGTCGTTCTCGTAAATATTAATTTTCTGATCAGTTTCTACTCTCGTTACGAATCTTCACGGTGTTGTTCCACTGTCCATTTCATAAACTCATTAACCTTTATCAAAGCGGCAAACTCCTATTGCATAACATATGGTATCTTTTTACGTAGTTGACTATTATCTCTATCTCTTTCTTTCTTTCTCTCACTCTCTCTCTCTCTCTCTCTCTCTATATATATATATATATATATACATATATACAGAAATGCGTTAGAAGGTAGGAACAGTGAAATTGTTCTACTTTACTTTAGCGATACATTTCATGCAAGTCTTAAATGTCAAACGCGTATTATTATCGCCTTCTTTGTATAAAATGTTCTATTCTTTTGTTAGTCCGTCAGAGTGAAGTTAGAAATCAAATATTCGTTTATCTGTCACTCATACGTTTCAATAGCATTGCTGGCTGCATTAAACATCCACAAAATATGTGCGCATGTATCTGTCTTTTAGTTATAATGAAGTTCAAAATAATCCCTCTGTCGTTGGAATAATGAAACTTAATCGAGGAACATTAAATCATTTAAATATAAATGTCTTAGTCGAACAATCTGTCATTAGTAATTTGGAATACTATTGCTATTCTTTACTAAATTGTGAACATTTTCATTAATCGTTCAAATTATAGTATTTCATAATTATTATTTTAAATAGAATATTTACATCTATCCACGCGTATTTATGAAGTGGTACAGTTATTCGCCAATTGTTTCGTCTTGTTTCGTTGATTTTATTTTGTGTGATATAGAATTTTAACCAATAAATTAACCGAGAAGCACCAATATATACATATATGTTTACTGTGTTGCTTCGCCTTTTCTTGCAATATATATAGTGATGTTATTGTCTCATTTTTACTAATGTCATTCACTTATAAAATAAGTAATGATGGCTCTACTGCATTATGGTGAATTTATTTGTGTTAGTGACACGGTAAGAGGTTCATGACATGCGGGATTTTTTTTTTGCAAAAGCCATGTCATACCTTACTCTTTCCTTCAATGGTAACAATCAAAGGGAAACATCTGTAAAATATCTAAAAAGATTGCAATATCGAGAAGGAAAATTATTATCAAAACTTTATTGGAATGACATGGAGATTACTGAAGTTCTCAGTAGGTTTATTGCCACTAAAATATCAAAGAATTACTACAGCCGTTATGAACAGGAACACAATAGAGAACGGCTTGTACAACCACGCAGAGTTATTGAAGAAGCGGAGAGTAATGAAAAGCGCGGGAAATCCCTTCGCCCAAAACAGAAGCTCACCTTAATGTCATTTTTTAAGCATTGCTTCGAGATATGGAGATACACGAATCCAAGCCAGAAGACCGGATGTAATAATAACTAACAAGAGTACCAGAACACGCAAATTGTAGATTTTACTATCACAGCAGTTAACAGGGTGAGGAGCAAAGAGACAGAAAAGCGAAACAAATATGCGGAAATTGCCAGAGAACTAAAAGTAATATGGAAGAAAATCAACATAATACGAATCATTTTAGGAGCATCAGGAACAGATTAAAAATGTTGGAAACATGACTAGGAGAAATCGAAACTAAGGTGAAGGCCCAGACTATGTGACAGATAGTAATCCTGAAAACAGCGGAAACTTTAAAGAATACGATCGAATGCAGAACTTAATCTACAAAAATGACAATCGCCAAGCGAGCATACAAAAATATAAGAGAAATAAAATAAAAATTAAATCAAGAAATCTGAGTCTACGAAGTTAAAGACTTACTACTTCGACCCTTCCAATCTAAAATTCTTTCTCCTTCTCTTTCCCCTCCTCTTCCTTTCATCTACTTCACCTCCAATATCCCTTTCCTTCTCTCAACCCCTCCCAAAATATTGAAGGGTAAATGGGTGTTGGAAAGACCGAGGAGTGAAAGAACTTACCAGACCTTCACTGGATTCGTGCGGGGCTGACTGAAACGTTGAGGAGGCTTACGGCCACCTAAATTCCAGTGAAGACCATTCGTCGTTGTCAGTTAGAAATTCATGGAAAGCGACTGTTGCGAGGACGCAAATTAATTTGCAAAATTTGTCGAAATAGGAGAGGATTACTGGAAATTTGGGGAGACTTGTTGTCACCCAGCCCCAAAGAACACGATCAGTGTTTGTAGATGAGCAATCTCTGATGATAACCTGTGTGAGGACTCCTAGTAAGCGAATGATAATAATCCGTATGCTTATAATAAAAAAAAAATAAATAATAATAATAATAATAATAATAATAATAATAATAATAATAATAATAATAATAAGCGCAAGCCAGACCTCGGCTGGACAAGCGCAAAGAGAACTGGGGGCTTGGGGAGGCTGAGTGCCACTCAAATTCCAGCATAAACCAATAGCCACTACCAGCGAAAAATCAATGGTAAGCGGATGTTGCGATGATGCAAATTAATTTGCAAATGCTATCGAAGGAGGTGAAGAGGTCTGGACGTCTGGGGTGACTTGTTGTCACTCAGCTTCCAGAGAATACCACAGGTCTCCAATCAGATCGGTTGTTGACTTGTGTGAAAGCTCCATGTGAGCCAATAATAATAATAATAATAATAATAATAATAATAATAATAATAATAATAATAAAATTATAACCGAAACTGTATAATTGTAAGTGTACTCTCCTACGCCCTCGCCCATCCCTAAATTTTTATCGTTACAATAAACTCTTGCAACACCAAATAAATAAGCAGAGTCAAGGAAGATGGAAATTATAGAATCCCTCCTCTATTGATTATTATATATTACGAGAAGTAATTTGTCTGATGGACAAATTCGAAAAATATATATATAATAATGCTATTGTCGTTTATGTCTATGCTTCTTTACAATATCACGCCAGCATATATTTGGGTTCGATGATGAATGCCCTGAAGGGTTACTTTTGATTAATTATAATTTTAACATATGCTAACGAAGAAATGATTTGCGGCGATTTAAATAGTACCTCTATTCTCGTCGTAAATTGAAGTAATTAATAACAAAATAATAAAATAGTGAGTTACACTGGAGTTAGACAAGGGATCATTCTAGCTATAGTCGATTACTTTAGCATTAAGCTACATCTCAAGATGACAATAAATATGTTTTTGCTTTTCTTAAGAAGACATTATTTTTATGCAAAACATTAAGTTAGGAAAAAACTTGTGATACCAAATATAAATCTTGAAATCTTATTCAACCTTGCGTCCAACAAGATATTCAAGTCATATAATTCCTCCAACTTATCTACTTTAGTGTGATGTGCCTTTTTCTACGAATTAGTATGAGTTAAATAAGATATTCAATTTTTAACGAAAATCCCCGTCATAATTTTCGAATGTATTCATTACCACATTAACGATTCCACTAGCCGTATGCATTTACAACTAATAACTAACCACTGTTTATTTCTTTGGCTGTGAAAAGATATAATTAGTCCTCCAAATTTTATAATTTAGGGTTGTTGTACTTTAGATCACATTACTGTTTATAATATTAATACAGAAATGTTAGTTATAATTGTCACAAGCACACATACCAGTGCAATATTTATAAAGGTTTTATGCAACTATAAATTGCTTTATGAATTTTTAAATGTTACTTAATCTATAATTTATTTAAATAAAATAAATGTCTGTAGCATATATTTTAGAGAATAGCATCATCTTAAATAACAAAACGGACAAAAAACAAAAAAACAAAACAATATTTGGTAACATATAATTTATGAAATTTACAAACGTGTCCAATGTTACATAAATTCATAAGATTCAATTAGAACCAAACTGATATTCATAAATACATGTATGTATATGTTTCTTTACATTATATTCTCATTTAATTATCTCCATATCATAAGGTTACCTCCCTTTCTTTTAAACGAAATTACTGAAATTCATGCTAAAATGCATATGAGCTCATACTCAATGGATATAAATAGATATACAGCGGCGCCAAAAAGAAAGTCTGCACTTGAGATTTTTTTCAAAAACCGCAATTTAAAGCTAAATAGAATGTAACTGTTTAACAACCCATGTGATTTCCCATTTAGTCTTCTATATTTTTACCTGTTTATAATTGGCTTTTAATTGAAGTGTTCTAGAATTTACGTCAATTGAAAAAAAATAATCTCAAACCGACTGTTGTTTAAACAGTTACATTCAATTTAGCTTAAATTGGTGGTTTTGAAGAAATGAAAAGTGCGACCATTTTTGGCGCCACTGTTTTCTGAATCTGTGTACAATTAAAAGAAAACATATAAAAATGATAAATATCAATCATTATTACTAAGTAATCATACTGACATAGCTATTGTACGAGAACATGTTTCTTATGAAGATCCAAAATTTGATTGAATTATAATTTAAAATTCAATACACAATTTACCTTAGCATCATTTTTCTAATTAAATTCCCAGTTAATACATTAGTGTTTTATATAGGGTATACATTTATTAAGTGTACTAGGGTCGCTTGTGAATACTAAAAGTAGATAAGACACTAGAAAATATTATCCTAAAACTCATATTTAATTTATCAAATCAGTTATATAGGTATTGTATGTTTTCCTCATTTAACTTAATTCTCTGCTCTTTTAATTTTGTGTCTCACGATTCACCCTCAATTAATTAAAATAATGAGAGATTACTTGTGGCTAGAAATTAATGTAAGTATACCTTCTATATTATGCCCTAATTATATTAATTAAATCATATTTCTAATATAATTATAATATGAAAAGTTTATATGATGTATATTTTTCTCTAGATATGTTATATAACTAATATCGGAGATTATTAGTCAATCTTTTCAATATTTTGAAATAAGTTAGCATATAACTCGTTCTATGTATACAACCTCGGATAATTTCTTGTTCTTTTATTTAACATATTGTCGTTTTTCGTGACTATAAAAAAAGCTTCCAAAGTGCACAACTTGCATCATTTCTTTCTTATTAGGAA
The DNA here is from genome assembly GCF_053919585.1 of Euprymna scolopes. Taxonomy (NCBI): domain Eukaryota; kingdom Metazoa; phylum Mollusca; class Cephalopoda; order Sepiida; family Sepiolidae; genus Euprymna; species Euprymna scolopes. Next base: position 78,463,491 of record NC_136491.1, on the reverse strand, counting down.
TCTATTTATTAAAAGTGTGTTTATTTGCCTAACCTAGAATGAGTTATTTTTTCATGCTACTTTAGAGAATCTTCCTAGCCAATCTTGCTAAAGTAGTGTGTGACTTATCTAGATCTACATGTAGTTCAATTTTAAATGAGTACATACTATTTTAAATACACGCCTCCTTTATTATGTCTATATAAATATATACATATATATATATGTATATATATATGTATATATAATATATATAAGTAAACAATATGTGCTTATATATTCAATATATATTTACATGCATGTATATATATATTTAGATAGATAGTGAGAGAGAGAGAGAGAAAGAGAAAGAGAGGGGTTACCCTAATCACGTTGCAAGCCCTCGGAAATTCGCCGGAGTAAAGCAATGCTGAACCTGGGCAGTACCAGATGGATCGCTGTTTTGGAATCCGTGGCGTAGTGCGTAGACACCTCTTTGCAAGAAATGCTAAATCCTTACGTCGTCATTTTCGATGATGGGGATATTCATGTACTCGGAAACACTTCTAAATTATATACTCCCATTAAAATTTCCCCTCTTTAAGGAAGACGAGTCACCCCGACTAAGACATCACTATACACATCAAACTATTTATATATACTGGATTAAATTAGTACTACAAAAAATCGCAAATTTTTCATAATTTTTATTCTCTACTGAGTGGACTTTCACAATATTATATACTGAAAAAAATTAACAACATTCGAAAAAATATATCTAATGACAGAATTTCTAATCAATTTTTGCAAAGTATTTCGAAACATGTGCAGTTTTTCTCAGCTAATAAAAACGACGTAAATCGACATACTGTGCATTTTAAATTATTGCTTTAAAAATTGGATTTTGCATTTCTCATTAAAATCGCTGATTTATTTCTTAATCAGTATATATGTCACATCTTGTTTTATGAGAAAAATAATGGAATATCTAAATGCTACAAGTTTGCGTTTTACTTTTTCTAAAGGATAAATATGAACTGGTGTTTTTGTAATTCGTTTAACTTCAGTCTATATTGTCAGAAATTAAGTGTTTATATCCATGGGTTAAAACTTGATCTATACATGAGATACTAGATATTCGAGCATTCTTTTAACGTTTTCCTTCATCTCAGTTAACTATTTGAGTACATAATTTCTTCTACCCAAGTAAGTTTTTAAATACGTTATGATATATCTTTATTTTGATCAATTAACTTACTTGGTTCTGGGATAAGAATTCCCGAGTCCGGTAGAGTATTTAGCTTTATGTTGTAACTTGGCATAACATAATTTGAGGAATACGCACTCCTCATCGTAAAACCAGTATAGTTTAGCAATGTGTGCTTATAAGTTCAATAATCACAATGACGATTGCTTACCTGTTAATGCGTATCTTGGTTTGACTGGCTGATACGTAGTTTGGATTTTACACCAGTGATAAGGTTATGTGAAGAACGATCATGATTAGAATGGTAGTTCAAATGTATATCTAATTAATCAAAATTATGAACCCCCATACCAAAAACAATAATAACTTTAAGCGAAGGGAGACCTGTTAAAAACTAGTAACCGTGTAAAGTAAACGTGTTCAGCGTCTTCAAAAAACAACCAAGAATGTGATGAAGTAAACGTATAATTTAACAACAATAAGAAAGAAATAAAGAAAAGTTCGTTTTTCCTGTTTGAAGTGATTATGACGTATCCAATTTATTTTATATATTATACTATTCTTAACAATTAGTAAATATCGATTACTTATAATTAAATGTTCGCTTATGACCCTGTAAGATTTAGCTTTACTTCTCTAACTGTAACACACAACTCTGTAATGCAGCTTCAACATTGCATTTACAAAATTATTTTTCCAACTTTAATTTTATGCCAGGCATTTGTCACCGTAATAGAGAAACTTTCTTAAAATCATATATTCTTCTTTGCTTCTCCAAGTGGAATGTACACTACTATACTAACACCATTATAAGATATAATATGTTTCTTTTTGCATACACCGTGCAGAGATGTAACCATTAAAATGAGTCATTTTACATATTACGACATATGCACTTCGTTTACAAGCGTAACATTTCTTAATTAACTTCGTTTACGGTAGGCCTTTTACGATATTCCTCGTCTAACACAAATTATCTTGCGTTGGACTATTGTGCCATAAATGGTCATAACCTTACATTGTACATGAATTCGAGACCATTCAAGACACGGAAAATGCCCCCAGCTCAGAAAAATGACCAAATCTTAAGGAAAACATTGGAAAGTAAGGGGATGATTCTACTTCATCTTCTACTAAGGAAAGAAATTAGGATATTGATAATTATTTTTAGTCTTTTCATGATATTTCCTAATAACTAAATTAGCAAACGTAAGAACATCGCAAACCTCTGATTCTTTAATGTATTTGACCTCTGATGCTTGATCATAAATTTTACAGTGTACCGAGTAAATACGAAGTAAAACAAGTTAGTACCGACTGAGATTTAACATTATTTTTCACTTAGTGTTTTATACTATCATTATATCAACAAACATACATGTCTATTATAATCAAGTCGTATTTCTGTTTGCGCGTTTTTCGTTCACGACTTGATTCATATGTAAAAATCTGCACTATCTTACAAATTGATTGTTATATTGAAAGCGGAGCTCTACCTATTTTCATTCAATATGATTTGTATATATAATATTCATTACAAAGATATCAACGCTGACGAAGTAACCCCATTTGCGTATTACATTAAAATATTTTAAACGATTAGCTTCATGTAATTAAGTTTTGTTGCTGTAATATAATTGTTTTAATTGTTCCATTTAGAAATATTATTTAACGTAGATTTATTTTATTTATTAGTTATGTAATTTATCTTTCATTGCATTTATTTTCAATTATTATTAAATAACACTACTTGACTTGTAAAATGAAATGAAAGTTTATTTATTAAAGCCGTTAGTTATTTCCCCTTTAATCCATAAAGATTATTCCACCTATTTTCATATACACAAATGTGTATGCTTATGCTCCCATAAAGCCAACATGTAGTCAGGATAAGCGTAGGAAGTTAGGATATTCGGTGTATCTTTAATAACTTTTTTAATAAGACCACCCACACCTCTCCTTTAACTTACCATGGATTTACAGCTAATTATGTAATAATTTTACCGTGATATTTTACGTGTCCTATTAAACAGTGTATTTCTATTTATTATATATTTTATTTCTTTTTTCTCGACACGCTCATATTTGTCCTCATGTTCATAGGAATTGTAAATATCTTCAAATATTTATAGGGAATTTTCGTGTTCGTATATATTTTAATAAACGGTCTGAAACTTATATATATATATATATATATATATATATATATATATATCATTTAATTTATAGAAAATATCATCGCATATAAAAATACCAAGTTTAAATGTGTGTGAAAGTTTTTCTTATGTAAAGCGTGATTTAAAGCATTCATATGTTTTCAAATTATTATTCTTATGAAGATATTGCAGATAGGAATAAAACACAGCATTGAATCGGTGGATTAAACTAGATTATACGATGGAGGAGCATTCGAGAAAAGCAGACTCTAGTTGCATATATATAGAGAGAGTGTAAGCTTTTGTAAGAAATTCTGTTTCTCATATAGGGTTTACGCGATTAAAATAATCTAAATTTTCAGGAGAATTTAAATTTAGGAAATAGTAATTGTTATACCTCCTAGGGGGAACGCATTGTCTAAATCTGCCACATTCACTTATTATTCTGTTGAAAAATATTTCACTGCTGACTTCGTATGTAGTAAATGATGCACAACATATTAAGACAAATTGAACTTTCTTGTATACTAAATTTTACACTGATCATTGAAATACTTACTAATTTACTATATGCTAGTAAAACGATACATGCTTGTTAACAGACTTGTTAACTATCACTCATATACAAATAGAAAAAATGAGAGCATTTGGGACTTGTTTAAAGCGTGAAATACCTGCAACTAGGATTATATTTAGAAAGATAAACAGAAACCTCATTGAGTCGGAGAACGGAAGACCCCTCAGGATTTCTGAAAAATCTTATAATAGTATCTCGGATAATAAGCAGTCACAAATTTTCTTTGCTATCAAGCAACCCTGGTGCCGCCTGCATTGCGAGTGGTAACACGATACTGAGCTTCTAAAGGTTAACGTTGGACTCTATCTTGGAGTCCAAAAAACATTTCTTCCAACTCTCCCATCGTGCTTTAAAATTAAAAAAAAATACCGCGACATTTTAAAACATGCGGTCTTGATCATGCACCCGCTTTATAAAGAAAAATCCTTTAGTGAGCTTGCCTTTATTATCTAGAAATTCTTTAAAAATCCAATTGAAAATCGTTCATTCGCTGATAGTTAGAAAATTGTTTTATGGTGCTGGTTTTATAGAATTGTGGTTCAGGAAAAAAAAACATTTAAAAACCTGGCCAATGAAGTTATCACCAAACCAATGTATACCAAATTTTGCTAATCATCAATTCCACTACAGGTTGATTCAACAGTCACATTTGAACTGATTAAGCATATGCTTTCGAAGGCTAGTAAATCTAGGAATACCCCAATGTTTATACAATACTTATCATAAAAATATTTTCATAGAAAATTAATTCATGCGACAAACATTTTATACGATTATATCATCCTATCTAAAATCAAATCCACGATCCTAAATACCATCATATCTAATAAGTAATCTGTTTATTCTTATGTGCCGCTATAAATCGTTATTACACTTGGTGTTGATAGGCAACCCTCCTGATTCAATTGTGTATAGACATGTATACTTGCAGGCGACATTATGCTCAGTTTAGGTTAAAACAATCACACATATATCAAAGGTTATTGCTAAATCTGTAGAACAAACACTGAACATGTAGTGTAATTGGGATATCAACTGATGTTGACATGTAATCGACCTTAGGAAAATCTCATTTCCTTTAATAATTATAAGAGATATGTTCAACAACTACTTACTATAGCCAATTATAGAGGCGTGATAATTCAGCGTTCCTCGGCCTAATATTACCAGGTATTATGAATTGAACCACATTACTAGAAAGTATAGCACAAGTGTTTTCAAGTAGGGTGGGTAACGTCTACCGAGAGATAAATCATTATACACCTGTAGACTCTATGTCTATAAAAGGACTAAAAACTAACCTGGAAGCATTGTTGCTACCTCTGGGCTGATAAATCAAACATTTGTTAGTCCTTTTTAGACAGAGTGCACACAAAAATATCTTCTGTAATATGCACCCGTACTAATAATTAATCTATTGCTCAGGTTTAGTCTCGCAATCTGGGATTTCTGTGCTTCTTTAACACTCTAATTTTTAATTCAATTTGACCCGATGAACTAGTTAACATGACACTCTTTCCCCAGTATCATATACATCGCCGACCAGTCAGTTAGAAAAGTCATATAATTCACAAAAAGTTCCGAATGCTAGCGGATTTTCGACTTGAAAGTTTCTTCCATTATGTTTTCGGTTAAACTTTGGAATTTTATTCCTGCTTCATGTTTCTCAGACTGTAGGTTTATACAAAAATTTAGTTAAGTGTACAAATATTTTACTGAACCGCTTCTCACCTAGAAAAGTTTGTAGCACTTTCTTCTATGTCACAATAATCATGTATATTTCATAGCCAGTCTGTTTTGTTTAGGGTAAAGTTGTGATATACAATCATTATAAGTGACTAGCGAGACCCGTGGAAACTCCACAGAGGACTCATTCATATATGATATATTGATGTTGGCATTATGTAGATGTTCGGGGTAATTAGAGATGTTCTGATATTATTTTATCTTTTTTGTTAAAACTGGAAAATTACTTATCTAAGATAACACGAACGCCCGGCAAAGCCCGCGCGTAAAGTACGATTAGAAATGATATTTGTATTCTTACAGATTTCGTATATATAATTATGGAGTTAATGTTCTATAAAGACACTGTGGTCGTTTTGTTAAAACTGTATCACACCGCCCATAGTAAAATAATAAATTTGATATATTGTATGGGCTAATTATATCATTACAAACACACCAATCACTTAACACATATTTCATCATTTTTCATAATTCTTGGAAATGTTACGGATGTCGACAAAACTTATGATTATTTTGACCAACATTATCGCCCACCCTTAATAAAATAATAACTTTGATATATCATTTGGGTTGATTATTTCATAACAATCCCACCCATAAATTAACACACATTTCATCATTTTTCATAAGTCTTGGATATGGTTTAAATTTCGACAATATTTTGTGAGAGTATTAACCCTCATTATGGTCCCCTGCTCTAAAATAATAACTTTGATTTATTGTCTGAGCTGATTATTTCATTATAAACACACCAATAAATTTACTGGCATTTCATAATTTTTTATAATTATTAGATATGTTACAAATTCGACAATTATTTTTCATAATTTTAACTCAGATTATATCCCGCCCCCTTACTAAAATAATAACTTTGATATATTGTCTGGGTATATCATTACACTACCAACACATAAATTAATTTACTTACATATATTGATTTTTCATAATGCTTGCATATGTTACTAATCTAGACAACAATTTTTCATAATTTAAACCCATATTATCGCCCTTCTCCCTTACAAAAACAACAACGTTGATATATTTCCTTGGCTGATTATTTCATTGCAAACACATCAATAAATTAATTCACATTTCATAAGTATTGGATAGCTTACTAATTTCGACAATAATAAGTTTTGATTATTGAACTCACATTATACCCCCATTACTGAAATAATAACTTAGATATATTGTCTGGACTGATTATTTTATTACAACACACCTATCTATTTACTCACTTTTCATTATATTTCATAATTCTTTGATATGTTACTAATTTCGACAATCATTTTTCATAATTTTCGCCCACATTATCGTCCCCCTACTGAAATAAGAACTTCCATGTATCGTTCGGGCTGATTTTTTCATTACACACACACACACCAATCAATTAACCCACTTTTTATCATTTTTGATAATTCTTTGAAATGTTACTAATTTTGACAATCATTTATCATAATGTTAACTTACATTGTTGCTCCCGCCTTACTAAAATGAAAGAAAAAACTTTGATATATTGTCTGGGCTGATTATTTCATTATAAACGCAGAAATCAATTTTGGGTATTCTCATAGTATATATGTTCCACCTATTTCATCTAATCGCGCATGGCGCTCCGTAGTCTGCTAGTATATATCTTCCACGAATCTCATTCGATCTTGGGCAACGCTATGAATTCCGCTACTTTATATTTGCACTTATCTTATCCAATTCCGAGACTGACTATATATCCGCCACCCAACTGTTTAAAATATACATGAAATAAAGTAATGTTTGACGTTTAAGGCGTTAAGGATTTCAGCCATTTCCGGGACTGATTTCATATCCACCTGTTAAAAAATACATAAAATAAAGTAATGTCAAAATGGTAAACGGTTTCAACCATTTCCGGGACATACTTAATATCCCTACCCCACTGTTTAAAATATACTTGCAATAAAGTAATGTTTAAATCATGAAGTGTTTCAGCAGCTTTTCGAAATTAATACATAAAAACCTTAACACAGTTAGGGTTTGTCAACAATTACTTAAACATGAATTCCTGAGTGTAGTATCAGTCTCAGCATGCCAATGACTTTAATCCCTCCACCCTCTTTAAGAAGAGATTTTGAAATTATTTATTAAGGACGAAAATGTTAACTCAGGATTACTTGATATACTTACGTGATTTTTGGAATGTTACAAATAAGCCCCTAGTGGGCACTGATCCAGTTACCTGATTTTTGGGATCAACAGTACATCCATGTGATTTTTGTAATATGACATCTTATGTTAATGTAGTACATCATGAATATACTATATGCATCTTTCTAAACAGAAGATAATGACGCCATCAGCGGAAGTAAACACGTCAGACTTTCATCCCTTCCTACTCGAAAAGAATAACCTTCTTAGTGACACACAATATGGTTTCCGTTCTGTTAGATCAACAGCAGATGTGCTTAGAATTATATCTCATAGGATAAGCGAATCTCTCGACGGAGGCAACCTTTACAGGGCAATTGCTAGAGAAGTAATCAACTATCTCAGCAAAAATACCCTTCTTAGTGACACACAATATGGTTTCCGTTCCGCTAGATCAACAGCAGATGTGCTTAGAGTTATATCGCATAGGATTAGCAAATCCCTCGACGGAGGCAACCTTTCTAGGGCAATTGCTCTTGACATAACTAAGGCCTTTGATAGGGTATGACATGAAGGTTTATTTACAAGAGCTCAAGCTAGGGCAGAACTGGAAATGTATTCTCAATTATTAAATAATTTCTTTCTGACAGGTTCATATGATAGGCAAAAATCAGAAGCTCATAGTATTAATGCTGGAGTCCCTCAGGGGTCTATCCTGGGCCTAACTCTTTTCCTGATCTACATTAATGATCTTCCAAATCACATCCTTACATCATTTGTAGACATTTATGCTGATGACACTACCATCTATGGTAGCACATCTAAGTCAGTAAACGTCCAGTTGCTCTCCGATTGTCTCCACTCTGATCTTGAGCACGTGGTACAATGGGGAAAGGAGTGCTTGGTTACTTTTAATGCATCTAAAACCAAGCTTTTATCTTTACATCATCAATGTTCTGACCCCCATCTGTCATCAGTTGAAATAAATGGCTCTTGTCTTTAGGAGGTGTCAAGTTTTGACAAGCTTCTGGGATTGACCTTTACTCCTGATCATTAATGGAAAAGGTACATCAAATCTGTCGCCAAGGCCGCTGGAAAAATGGTGGGATCATTCTATCTATCCAGTAGATATCTCACTGCTAATACAATTATCTATCTATATAAGAGTCAGGTATGTCCAAGGATGGAATACTGTTGCCACATTTGGGCAGGAGCTGCTAGAAAGAACTTGTCCTGCCTTGATAGAGTTCAAAATAGACTTCGTAGCCTTGTAGGATATGTCCTTTTCTCTTCCCTGCAACCTCTATCACACAGAAGAGATGTTGCCAGTTTGTCTCTGCTGTATCGTTATTTTCATAGAAAGTGTTCGACTGAGCTTCAATCTATGGTCCCCCCTCGAAAAACTTTCACAAGAAACACTTGTCTAGCTGAAAACACTATCAATAATTACCCCCACTCGTTATCTGTGCCTAAACCTAAACGTAGATTCCATGAGCAGACCTTTCTTAAAACTGCACGCCTGTGGAATCGTCTTCCGTTTTCCTGCTTTCCAGCTGACTACAATATTGTTGTCTTCAAGTCTAATGTAAAAAAGTTCTTGATGAGCCGTTCCACTTGATAAAAAATTTACCGAATTTGCATTGCTAACGATTACTATATTGTCCAATTTCTACAGTACACTCTTTAAACCTTATCCTCAAGTGGCCTTTTGGCCCTGATAAGTGGTGATTTCTATGTAAAAAAAAATATAGGGAATCTAATACTTACCGGCTCTCGAGTGGATTTACTATTTATCCATAGTAGAAGAATGAAACAAACAAAAATGCAGATTTATGTTCTTAGTTGATTCTGAAATAAGAATATAAAATATTGTTTGTCTCTGGGGAAATTGAAAAAAAACATAAATTTCGTAGACGAATGAAAAAAAATGTTTTCATCTTTTATTTTATCTTTTTAAACGCAAGAACATTTAGTTTTACCAGAGGCGAACTATTTATAAGCCTCTCAAACAAAAAAGAGATTAAGAAAGCCCGATGCGAAGATATCGACTTTAAAACGATATAGTACTAGAACATCAAATGAGTAATAAAATATCCGACGCAAGATGAAAACATTTAATTAATTGAACAAAACCAATTGCGTTCGCCTTAATATCTATTTTAAAATTTTAAAATTATAATATAATCTTGATGAAAAAATATATTTTTTCCGTTGAGCAAAAGCCAATACCTTATTTTGCTTCTCGATTATGCTAAAAATTGCAGGGTTAAACTAAACAGATTTAAAAATAAATATAATTTAATGTACGCTTGTTTAATTAATGTTTAATTATTATGCATAAAACTATTTTAAATGTAAAATAAGATAACGTGGGGACATTATGCCTTCTAGAAAAATAGTCCAAATCAACTGAAATTTTGTGAATAGTAATTAATTGTTATAAAATAGCTATTGTTAAAAATATCTCCAACATCAAGATTTATCTGAATATTCAAAAGCAGGTTTCTGCTACAATGTTGTTATTTTGAAAAAATCATAGCTTATAGATAAAATACTTACGCCAAACGTTCTGTGATAATATTTTTAGTAATCGCTTAAAGAAAACAAAGCACGACATATACCACACACACATATCCGTTCTCAGTTTACACACACACACACACACACACACACACACATGTATATATATATATATATATATATATATATAAGTGAAAGTTTTTGTCTGTCTATCTGTCTGTGTACATTTTCATACCAAATAACTCTGTCAATTTTCAGTCTACACACTCGAAATTTGATATACAGGATATTAAGATATGGGAAAATCTTTTTAATCGGGTTTCATGTCCAAGAAACCTATCTAAAATTTTGATTGTTTATACTCCAAATTGGCGGAGGAATTTGGTAGAGTTCTCAAAGGTCAAATCGTTGAACTATGACCCCTTTAACAGCCAAATATATAGCCGATTACAAAGATGTTCCCAAATTTCAATACACTGTATATCAAATTTCGAACCTGTAGACTTAAATTTGACAGAGTTATTGCGTAGGAAATGTAAACAGACACACAGAATGACATGTTCACTTTTATAGATATATAGATTATACACAGTTAAGCACCATGTCAAAATTATACATGAATTAATGTTGCATAATAATAATTAAATGAAACTAATAATCTAATAACACACTTTAAAAACGTAATAATAAAGTTATGACCGATCATTTTAAAATAATGCTAATAAGTAAAACTTCATTAAGCCGCTTGAAGATCGGTGCATAAGTATATTAGGAAATTCGTTTTAATCATTTTGTAAATAATAAAGTAGGGCATTTTTATAAACACTAGAGCGAGAAAAAACCCAACATTATAGATATATCTTTGTTATATCTATAACCTTTTTCTTTCTCGTTTTGGTATTGATAAGCCTAGTGTATTTATTTACACTTTACTTATTTATGCATCTCTTTTACTTTCTGCATAATAGTTTAGAATTTAAAGATGTAAACGTTACAACGCACGAAAATGTTTGTACAGAATTTTCAGAAAGGTGTTTCGCTGCCTCTATTTGTGCACACATTTAGAATACATACAGACATACATACACGCACACACATATATACACATATATATGTGTGTGCGTGTATGTGTGTGTGTAAGACAAGCTAATTTATTTAAACATAACTCTATTTGCGCATAGTTTTTATTTTCTATACAATTGTTTAGATGTATGTATATATATATATATATATATATATATACATACATACATATATATAAGTCTAAACAATGGTATGCATGTGTGTATGTATGTATGGATGGATGGATATATATATATATATGTCTATATATATGTACGTATGTATGTATGTATATATTGTAAATGTGTGTACGAATAGAGGCTACGAAACATCTCTCTGAGAGTTTTAACATTCATCACACATTTGGTTTGATTTTTAGCAGAAAAACACTACTGGTAAAAGATCAAAATTGTAAAACAAACAGTTTACCTTGACAAGATAAGCAGAATAAAACATTATTCATGCTGTTATTTAATTTTCACAGCACGTCCCTACCTCTGGGTAAACTATACGCGTAGAAACTATACAGATATTATTAACGACTAAGGCTGAAGCAGAAGCTTTCTGAATGCGATGCTAGCGTTTTCAACCAAGAAATATTTTTAATAACTTTTTAAAACATACCTTTGTATTTGCTAATAATCAATAAAGATGTGGATCTCTAGTAATAAATAGGAAATCTACTTGAAGTTACATATAATATTTAAGACCATGAAACACCAAGCTGTCAATATATATATATATATATATATATATATATATATATGTATATATATTATATATTTGTGTGTGTGCGTGTGTGCGTGTGTGCGACCTTGACCACGTGTGTGCGAAAATTCTCTGCCAAACTCTTCTTTGAATATAAAGTTAGAGGTTTGCTACTTGGTCTATTAGTTGCTAAGTCGCGAAACGTAAACGTGTTGTTACGTTTTTATTTTTTAAACTTTCATTCCTCTACTATAAACTGAGTTCTCTTTATAAGATTTCCTACTGCAATTGTTCTATCCGTTATATACACCATATATATATATATATATATATATATATATATATATATATATATATATATATATATATATATGCAAATGTTTTATGAAATTTTAGTACACTGTCTTTGTATGATAAATGGGGATATCGAACAATTGCGTCTTAACATTTTGCGTATTATCTTTACCTCACTGAAAAAAGCATTAGTCATATCTCTTAAAGAAAACAATATATTGTATTGAATATAAGGCAAAAACAGTTTCTCTAAAAACAATTTTGTCATAAACGATTCTTATTTTGCGTCTGAACAAAACAATTTCAGACCAGACACTTTTATTTTCAACCATCAAAAAAATGCACAAATATTTTATGATGTAAAATTGAATACGCTATTTTAAAAACCGAACACGACGTTTGTGTAGACACAACCCGTTTAGTTGTGTGCATAGTAATTGCTAAATCGTCGGCGAATTGTATTTGACGCTAAAAATATCGCGTGGAAGAATGACGTTGGGAAAAAGGAAATAGTAAAACAAAACTATTTGTTTATAAATATTACAACGGTAATTAAAGGCACGTGTTTTTGTCTCTTGAACTGAATAAATGCAACGGAATTATAACTTTTGACTGTAAACGTTTTCCAAGTGGGAAACGGTAGCAGAGTACCGCTTTACTGTTCTTTTCTAGTAAAAGAACATCTCTCCACCGCCCTATTTCGTTTTGAATGCTTATTCCCTGTAATCGAAAGGAAGGAATTTAAAACTCGATGATAGCAAAATTGTTCATAGTTTTCCTAAACGTAAGCATGTAATAAAAAAATTAAGCCAGAATAATATTATATCTTTTGTAACGAATAACTTATAGAATGAATCGCCATAAGTATTATGGAGGTGAATCAGATTTTAATAGAATTTCATAAACCTCTCTTTCCTTTCATGCGATAAATAAATAATACTGATATTTTAATATGTGACAAGTAAAATGTTAAAAGAATATAAAAAATGCGCACAGTGAAATACCATTTCTTTCGTATGTTTGCATAAAAAGAGAAATACAAACTGCTTTTTTTTAATAATTAAGTGTTAATGTAAATGCGCATATTAACACTATGAAAATGTCAGTGTTGTTAAAACTATATGACAACCGACTATTTACGTCCATGGACGTGATTGAATAAAACTTCGTCATTATTCCTTCTCGCGGCATGACTATGTGGCACAAGGTCATGAAGACGGGGGATATTTAAGCGAGTGATCCTAATAAAATGAGCACATAAGCCTTGCAAAATTTCCGGGTTATTATATCATATCGGCATTCTAGAATAGGTCTGCATCAGACAGTAAAAAACATAGCTTATACCTCTTGAAAGATCGATATTATTATGGTTTTGGCTTTGGCTTAGCCAGTCCATGTCCGAGCAGAACGGAGCTGGTGTTCTAAACTGTGAGTCTAAACGTATAGTAATACGCGAGGGTAAATATCTTTCTAACACATCTTGGATTAAGCATAACATATCATTTTAACTCGCGAAAAAGGAAAACGTCTACAATACCTTATCTAATCTCAAAATAATTTTTTTTAAAAAGACATATAAATCGTATTAGCCAAAAAGAAAATAGCAATTAAGGAGTAGATTATCAAAAAAAAGTATCAAGTATATATATATATATATATATATATATATATATATATATATATATATATATATATATATATATATATATGATGGTAGTATCTTATTATTTTAACTCAAAACACGGGGGGGGTGATCTTTAAAACGAGCAACCTTTTATTATTTTTTATCCGAAATATATTTTTCTACATAACAGTATGTTTAATGCTAATTTGCAATTGTTGTGTATGAATGTCCGCTGCGCGCTTTTTCGTACAAGGAGCTTTTTAAATGTAGATACTCTTATTTAGTAACTCGAAAAATAAAAAAAAATTACGAAGAAGTGGATGTTACATTTAAAAAGATGGCAGCTTTTGTGACGTATAATTTGTTTTCTAAATAGTCACTACCATACTCAATACAAACTTGCGAAGATATTTATGGCGCATTTCTGCTTCTTGCCCCTCTCTGCTTCTGGCGCAGGCCCATGACAGATATTGCGTTCTTTGAGTCTCGCACCGTCATTATATGCAACACAGAGAATAAACTGCCAATGACTAAATAACTTATTGCAGTAATCATAACAATCATATTTTGCACAAATCGGGCCTGTTAAGGCAGAACACTGAGGCTGTATTTTAGATTATAAATCGCATGTATATATATATATATATATATATATATATATATTCAAACTTATTTATACATGTGTTTATTGAAAAAAAAACGTATCATTATAAAAAAATGTTTACTAGTAAAAAACAATGTTTTCGCATCTGAAATATTGACATAATTTGCTACAAATCTTTACTCTCCTGCGGTATGTTTATAATACTTTTAATATATAATAAATTATGTAAACAAGATATATCCCATTTCAAATTAGATTATACAATAGAACAGCTTTAATATAAAAACATCAAGTGAGCGCTATAATCAAGCAAAATCTATGCTATTCGATGCACATTTATCCTGGACAAAAATTGCATTAGTTCGATAGCAAAGAGAATATTTACTATCATATAAAAGCCACGTTGTCTGTAACGGTTACTTCCCCGTAAGTTCCGAAACGGTCGAGCCTATCTTTTGTAAATCCCAGACAATACTAATGCGTACGTCTGGCAGTGTTCCTACATATGTTTTTTACAGAAATTTATCCGATAAGTATCGAAAAACAAAATCTGGTTTTAAAATACACCTTTTTACTCTTGTATATAAAAATGAATAATTTATACATGTGAATATTTTACATTATACTTGCAAAGGGAGATAATACATTTCAGCTTACTATTTCTTTTTAAAAACATATTTATTCTAATCTGCAGATATAGCTTACTGGTAGAGCATCCGACTGCAGATTGAATGATCCCCTGTGTACTTCACCATTCTATATTATTTTTTTTATTATTATTATTAATTAGTTCAATTTACAATAAATGAAGATGTATCATTTAAAATTGCCTCAACTGATTTCCTCGTTTGCATATTTTTAAACTGACATTTATCTAAAGTGATTTTTCAGGGCATTTATCGTCAAACCCAAACATCGGCTGGCTTGATATAGTAAATAAACACAGACGGAATTTTATGAAGGACATTTTCATCATTATTTTTCTTTGCAAATTAATATATACGCAAGCTGAATGAATAAAGGTACCCTGTTTAAGCGTATTCTACGACCGGACAATGAAGGCTAGCCTGCAAGTTCACTATAAATTAAATAATCACCAGACCTCATTTTCATAGATTAATCTATAAATATAAAAGCGAAAATGCGTGTATGCTTGTATGTGCGTTTGTATGTCTCGCAAAACATTTGACACGGGTCACAAATTTTCGCCAGATCGGTATCATTTTAAAGTTCCAATCTTCGCTCGAAAAATATCGAAAAAATTAGTCAAAAACGTTAATTCCTTCACCATAAAATCAGAAGTTTTCTACAGGGGGCAGCAAAAGCCGTCCTCTCATGACGAATTCGGTTCCACGCATGCGTCATACGACGTCGGAACATGATTTATTTGAAAAAGCGACAGGATTTCGTCGACGTCGTCTTAGTTCAGTTGCTTAGATCGCGGCCTCATGATCTAAAGGTTTTGGGTTCGAATCGTGGCGTAAGATGTCTTTTTTTCGATTTTTTAAAGAGGTTTTAACGTTCGTTTTTCTGTTTTCTTTTTCGCGTTTTCTTTTTTTGTTTTTCCCATTTTTACATTTAACATCGTTCGTTTGCTTTACGTCAGTTTATTTGTGTTTTTTCGATATATTTACTTCGCTTATTCTTATGTTTTGATTAACACCCCCACCCCCGCCCGAACCCACATCCACGTCCAAACACCCGGGCAACGCCGGGTACCCCCCGCTTGTATTAAAATAAAGCTAAAAAGCTCCGTTTATATTTACTTGCATTCGCATAAAGGAAGGTTAAAACATCCCGGCGGCTTTTAAGATAGGAAAAATAACTATGAAACAACATTCCTTCAATCTTGAAGTGTTCGTTTTTCACTGATTAATATACGATATGAAGAATTAGTAACTATAACATATGTTGAACCTAAATAAAAGTCCAAAATATAGTTATTACCCTATTTGCTATTCAGTAGAAAATGTAGGGATATTTCACTTAACGTTCTTACACCAGAATAAGTTTACGCGGGGTAATAGAACAAAGAGAACACAAGCTGACCACATAAAGCTACAACTATGCGCGTATATTCATTTACTTCCCAGTGTCTCCCTCTATTCATGCATAATAGATGCATGCTTAATCCCCCTTATATATTTCCTGTTTGTATATGTGGTTTTGTATCAATATTGTGGTTGAATATATGGTTAAGGGTTAGTTTTACTTATCAAGAACTGTTTTAAAGCTTCAGCACTAACTCATTCTGAGACCAAATTTAAAACAACATTTACAATTAATAATCACCATCTTACCAATATTGAAAAAAAAATTCAATTTGTGTTCATTCAAACAAAAATAATGATAAAATTACTGGTGTTCAAAATTTATCAGAATTCGTAAGGAACATACTAAACGGTTTCTTTAGACTGGCTGTTAGTTAATATATCAACTTTTAAACATTGAGGATTTAGAGACGATTTCTTCTGATTGGCTGTTGGTTACCATAGCAACATTTTCGTCATTGACACCGTTATAAATCATGGCGGGAATGTCGCTAGTATGTTATTTTATTTGGGTTATATAGAGAGAGTTTTTACAAAAGGTATGCTCTTTGCGGTTCTAAGACTGATAATATTTCGTTTGCAACGTCGTCCGTTAATTCCGTTTCTCTCTTTTTATCTTTTATCTCTGTCAATTTCAGTCAATTTCAGTGGTTGGTATTTTTTATGAATTGTTGACAATGACCATGATTTTAAACACGAAAAAAATATTATTTCGGAGCAAGGCCTATAAAATCATGGATTGCATAGAAAAGGGCCAGCACGAAAAGTAATATGATATGCATTAAGCTTAGAAAATGAACAGGAATAGTTGTTAGAAATACAAATAAAAGATATTGTAGCAAAAATCTAAAAAAATATAACTTCAAATGTTGCAGCATCAGGAACTTATATATAATGTTAAATTGAATTTCCAAAAATTCTTAATTCTGCAATTTTTTTAAGTTAAAAATTAATTATATTTTCCAATATCATGTTCAAAATATATCGTATATGATAGATTTTATGGTTACCTTACTATATGTTAGGCATCATCTTATTGAATCCATATTTCATGTCCAGCCTTCAAATGTCTGAGGCTAAACATCTCCAGCTGTCTTGAGTATTTATCAAAAGTATTACGGAGGTTTTTAATGTATAATTTTTATCTACAGAAGAAAAGTAGCTTCCAGCGGACACTTCATGCACGGACTATACCGACTACAGTATGAGGAGAAATATACTTTGGACTTTCAAGACTCAAAGTTTTATCACTAAGGACCAAAAAAAACTTACAATAAATCGGAATCTACCTACCATGTGGATTTATTCAACAAACGCGTACTCTAACTACAGTATACCACTCTATACAAGGATTATGACAACATCCGGATATCATAAATTCATATCCTTTGATTCTTAAATAATGCAATACATTTAAAGTATATTCTCTTTGTATGTGCAGTATTAATTTGAATTAGATCTAATATATTCTGATAACTTTTCCCTGGAGAGATGAGCCCTCATCCAAAATTTATGGGTTAAGGAAAAATCTGAACTGTATTCTTTATTCAAACAATATTTTTCTGTTCTGTTCTGAAGAATGATATCTTTGTGAATGAAATATGAACCCAAAAAGTATACATATATATATATATATATATATACATATATATATATATATATATATATATATATATATATATTACATTTTCATCCCAAGCAAGGCACATTGTCACTTTGATGTAGGGGGCTACTATAGAGGAACATAATCTACAGGGGTACTATGTGGGAAGTTGGGCAGCAAGATATCGGTTCACGTTACACTTGAACTTCTACAGTTGGGGAAGCAGTAACCCAGAAAGGAATTCCAAAGTCTAGCGGTTCTAGGGGAGAAACTACTGGAGTAGAAGGCTCTCTTACATCTAGGAATTTCTACTGTGAAGGAGTGTGATTTATCTGCTTGTCGGGTTTGTCGGGGGTATTTTCGTCGAGGGTGTACGAGTGCTTGCAGTTCGTGTGAGCATTCACCGTTAAAGTACTTATAGAATAGGCAGAAGGAAGCTGCATTTCATCGATGGGACAGAGGCTGAAGCTTAAATGACAGTTCAGAACCTATCAGGTTGGCGACTCTCTTTTGAACCTTGTCTAGGAGGGAGAGACTAGTAGCAGATGTAACAGCCCAAATATGACAACAATACTTCATACATAGGCGAATGGTTGCCTTATAGAGGTACAGGGTACATTCGCGCGTACGTATCTTTCTAGCACGGTAGAGAGAACCTAGCTTCTTCACAGCGGTTTTGGCAATGCTCTCAATGTAATTGATCAAACTCATGTTTCCTCTGAACTTTAGGCTGACGGGTTTAAAAAATGTACTTTCAGATAAAGAGTCTTTAGCCATTGCTATTTGTGGTAGAGAATGTTTCTTGTAATTATTGAAGGAAACAAGTTTTGTCTTGGCAGCATTGAAGGTGACCATCCATTTTTGTCCCCATTCCAATACAGATCGGAGGTCATCATCTAGTGTGTCTGTCATTTCTTTAGATCTGTGTCCATTTGTTTTCCTGTCATGTCTGTTATAGAGCGTGGTGTCATCAGCATATATGCGCATCTCACAGACAATTGTGTCAGGGAGGACATTTATGAATATTAGGAATAATAGATGCCCAGGAATAGACCCTTGAGGCACTCCCGCATTTATATCATATTGTTTAGATGTGGAACCGTCGAAGCCAACCTGGATTTTTCTATTATCTAAGAAGGGTTTAATTATGTTTAGTATTCTTCCAGTGATACCGTATGATCTGATTTTCCTGAGAAGATTTTCATGACATACCCTGTCAAAAGCCTTAGATATATCTAGAGCTACCAGTCTACCCTCCTGTTTTTTCCAGTGGATGGTATATACGTTCAGAGATTACAGAGAAGACGTCTGCCGTTTAACGGGCTTGCCTAAATCCGTATTGTTGGTCGGTCAGAAGTTTAGCATCTGTAAGGTGATGGACTAGAGCTTGGTTAATTATGGATAAATATTTTGGCGAAAAGTGGGAGGAGGCTAATGGGGCGATAATTTACTGGGTCAGTTCTTTCGTCAGAATTTTTGAAAACTGGTACCACAAAAGTAGTTTTCCAGCAGGCAGAAAAGCAAGATTATTAAGGCATTTGTTCAAAAGTTTGGAGAGAAATGCAGCTACTTCGGCAGGGCACTTTTTTAATAGCACAGTCGGGATTAGATCAGGTCCACATGCTTTTGATGTGTCAAGATATTTATGATAGCATGCACCTGAGAAGGGGTGATGTTCAGATCGTCTACTGTGGTATCTATCCGCAAAGGAAAGTCTGGGATGGGGGTGGTTAGCAGGGTTATCCTTCTCAGTTTCTGTGCAAACAACCTCATAATTGTTGCATAGTGGGGGAATTGTTAATTACCAATTATTTACTACACTGTTGTAGATTTTCCAGACGTCACGTGTCCCTAATTTCAGTGCTTTCATGCGTTTTTTGGTGGTTTCAGTAAATTCTCTCTTAGCTTTCTCCATTTCTTTCTTACAGTTTCTTCTGGCTTCTGTATACTTCTGTCTGTTTGAACTTGATTTATGTCGTTGTAATCTGCGGTACGCATGCTGCCTTTGCACAATAATTGCTGCACAAGTGGAAGTAAACCATTGGAGAGAGCGAGGCTTGCTATAAAATTTCCGCGTGGATACATGTGCTTCAATTTCCGTTTTAAACCATTCAGTGGTCTCATTTGCGCACTCGTCAGCAGAAAGTGAAAAGATATTTCATCATGAGACACGCCTCATGAGATCCGTGATGGCTTCCCAGTCAGCCTTTTTATAATATCTCGTTGTTTTGAGCAATGGCTCTTCTGTTTTTGGCTATAGAGTTTAGGGCGATTTCAACCATTATCGCTGCGTAATCAGCGTTCCCAGGGGGCCGTGTGCATTCATAACACAATCATTCGGAACTGTGGTGAAAAACAGATCTCGAAGTGATGCATGTTGTTCTTGCTAGTCTGGGAAATAGGTTGGAAACGTAACCATCTGTGATAGGGAATGATATACAGAGAAGCTATGTGTTGTGCTACCAGCTGCGTGTGCGTAAGTAGAAACTCCAAGCCAGTTTCTGTGGTGGGCATTGAAGTCACCAAATACATGCACTTGTGCGCTATATATATATATCTATATCTATATCTATATATCTATATATATATATATATATATATATATATATATATATATGTGTGTGTGTGTGTGTGTGTGTAAATATGTATATATATGTGTGTGTATGTATATATATATATGTGTGTATATATATGTGTGCATATATAAGTGTGTATATATATGTATATATATATGTGCATATATATATGTATATATGTGTATGTATATATATATGTATATATATATATGTGTGTGTATATATATGTATATACACTTGTGCCCGATATTATTCATACCCCTCGGATCTTTGAGATTTCTATAAGAATATTGCTCAAACCAGAAGGTAGACAATATTAAAGGGATTTCAAACAATAAATCAAGCATAAGCATTTAATTTAAACTCAACAAATAAATAAATTATGCAAGTTTGAAACATTATACAAAGAAAAACAATAATGGCACTAGTTCAAAATTATTCATACCTCTCTTACTAATAGTCAATAGCATGCCCTTTATTCTTAATAACTGCCTGTAACCGTTTTGGATATTTATCAACAAGGTATTTACAAGCATCAACACTGATTTTTTACCATTCTTCAATGCAGTAGTTCTCCAAATCCCTCAAATTTCTAGGTTTCCGCTTTTTAACCTCAGTTTTCAATATGTGCCAGAGGTTTTCGATAGGGTTCAGGTCGGGACTCTGGCTAGGCCATTCCAAAACATTAATTTGATTATCCTCAAACCATTTCTTGACTATTTTGGCAGTATGTTTTGGATTATTATCCTGTTGAAGGACCCAGTTTGGTCCTAAATGGAGCTTCTCCGCATCCTGTCTAATGTTTTTCTGGAGTATCTCCAAATATTGCTCCTTCTTCATGGTTCCATCTATCTTGACCAAACTACCTGGACCACTAGCCGAAAAGGAGCCCCAAAACATTAGACTACCACCACCATGTTTCACCGTGGGTATGGTGTTCTTAGGGTTGTAAGCTTCTCCTTTCTTCCTCCAAACGTAAGAAGCATCCATATGGCCAAACAATTCAATTTTTGTTTCGTCAGTCCACAAAATACTTGAGAAAACGGACTCTGGAGAATTCACATGGGTCCTAGCAAACTTTAGACGTGCTGCAAGATGTTTTCCGGTGTGCAATGGAGTCCTTCTTGGTCTTCTTCCTTTCAGACCATTTTCATGCAGAGTCCTTTGCAATGTTTGCCTTGATATTTTTATGCCAGAAGACTCCAGATTTTCTAAAATGTCCTTAGTAGTGGTGGTTGGATTTGCATTAACACTTCTTACAATATTCCGGGTGGCTCTAGCAGACAGTTTCCTTTTCCTTCCTCTACCAATCAAGTTGTTTGTTGTGTGGTGGCTCTGGAATTTTTTGATGATGCTCTGTACTGTTGCTGTAGGGACCTCAAATTTCTTGGAAATTGACTTGTAACCTAAACCATCCTTATGTGAATTCACAATTTTAGTCCTAAGATCATTACTAAGCTCTTTTTCTTCCCCATTCTAATAATTTTTATTCTTTTATTGGTTTTCAGTTGATATCATTTTAATTTCTGAAAAATGCAAAAAACGCAATGAAATTAATCAAAGGTTGTATAAAAGCATTCAAAATAAGAATCAAACAGGAAACAAACAGTCAGAAACTCGATTAATACTGAAAAAATAAGGGGGTATGATTATTTTTGAACATTGCAGATTTTATAAATAGCTGTATATTTCTTTTATTACAAGTATCCCGAGATTTTAAAATGACGAAAATGATCAGAAGAGGTTTATTAAGAATATGTATCAATATGGACGTAAACAATAAATTCTTACAAAGTTACACCTAATAAACTCAATTTTCAAGGAGGGGTATGAATAATATCGGGCACAAGTGTATATGTATATATATGTATATATATATATATATATATATATATATATATATATATATATATATATATATATCAATTTCCTTACTCAACGTACATAACGTAAGATCTTCTTCGGTGTCATTGCTAAAGCTATGGTAAACTTCCTGCTAGACAATTACTATGTCAATTCTTCTATACAGAAGGCTGGAATTCCCGGCTTCCCAGGCTGCATCGAACATACCACTATGTTGTGGCATCGAATTAAAACGGCTAAAATGAATAACTCTGCCGAACTTCTTGGTATTTTGCTTAACCTGAAAAATGCGTATGGCTCAGTAAGATAGCCATTACTTGAGAAGGCAATGGGATCTTTGAAAATTCAGGAAGATATTAGAAATCTCATCTGAGCGCATTTCAAATGTATATATATAATATCTGCTAATAACTAATATTAAGCTAACTGGTAAAAGTATAATATTGACATTGTGATGGGATTTATTTCTCCATTACTGTTTGTATTAGTAATTAAGATGATATTGCATAATGCCGAAAATATCACAAATTATATAGAAATAGATTCATACTATTAATGCGTTCATGGCTGACGTGTCATTTGTCACAGAATCCAAATCACACATAAAACCAATGATTACCTGCTTAAAGGATATGTTTAAATGGGTTGCGATGAAAACAAAGTCATCAAAATATCGCAGGTCATCTATAATTAAATAGAAGCCACAGAGAAAATTATTCTTTATGAACGAAAACAAAATTCCTACAATCCGCTAAAAGAGCGCCAAAGACATTGGGCGCTATTATTCCCTACCTCTGACTCATCGACACCGTTTGAAGGACCTACACACAATGACAAAAGATCGTTTACGTGCATTTGATACGTGTGACCTCCAAAACAAGCAAATATAAAGCGCATATACTTTGAATTAATTCCAAAATGTTCATGGCCAATACAGATTTATAAAATAGCACTGATAAAATTTGAAGCAATTGAACGCCTTATCAGAAAGTTTATAAAAATGGTTAGGGGTGCCTAATTCCTTGACAAACGTGAAACTATACAATTCATCCGCGAAGTTAAAACTTCAAAGGTCGTCACCTGTTAAAGAATATACATTGAGTAAAGCGCGACTTTTCCAGATGCTTCGTGACTCTCCCAAACTAGTAGTGAAGCATGCTCGACTAGCAGTAATATCTGTTCGAAAATTGAAAGCAAAACAAGCCAGAGAAGATGTAGAATCGACCCTTAAGATGCAAGAAATAGTCCGTTATTATTGTGGGTAGGGTTGAGAGTTATATTTTTATTTTACACGAAACTTAGTAATATTATATAGACACTCCAATATAAGTGTGATGATGTCTATGTGGGACGAATCAGTGTTCAATTTAAACAAGATTCGGGATGTATGTACCTTCAGGTTTACATAACAAAATAAAAATATAACTCTCAACCCTACCCACAATAAGCTATTCTGCGATTAGCCAACAATTTTTGGATAATCAAGAATTTGGCATACGAGGACGACTTTTTTTTATTTCGATGTCGATCGAGTAATCATTTGAAAACTCTCGAATCTTTTACCATTGCACGACTCAGACTCTCTTCGTGTCAGCGGAAGGCGTTCATTTATACGTTGAACCTTTAAGATGAATTGTAAAATACCACAATTGTATATGCATATATAAATTTATACATGCATATGCATAAATTTCCAACGCCATCGCTCTTGTTTGTATGTCCTATGTACGATATAAAAATGCTGCCCCCCGCATATTTATATGCGAGACACATCCTTTCTTACTCGTACGCTTGAACGTGTTTTTTAACAATATCCATTATATATATATATATATATATATATATATATATATATTTTAAATATAATTATCCACTATCCACTGATACGTGTGTCGTCGTCTAAGACTCATCAGAGAGGCTTAGTCTAAGGAGATCAAAAATCGGGACACCATAGTAAGAAGCCTAAACTCTTACCACCGGCCCATCTCGCACGATTGTTTGCACATGTCGCGATTTACGTAGATGATATTTATTAGATTTGGTTTTACGATACGTTTTAGAATGAATTTAATTACCATTGGGTCACAATTTCGAATCAATCAAGGTTAATATATATATATATATATATATATATATATATAGTAATTTATAAAATATATATGGCGATTAAGCTACACTGAATATTCTGCGTTTCATCCACTATAGGATTCGTCAGGCTTATGCGCGAATTCTGTGGTTGCTTCTTGTTTTTATATATGTTGAGGATTTCTAGTTAGCAAGTCAGCTTTCTAGTATTCACCGCGTCCCTTCCTATCAGCCAATGGGCATGCATTTTATCGAACAAAGGATCTGTTTTGGAACTAGGTTAGTGGTTTAAGGTAGACGTTTTCCTTCCTTTTATATATATATATATATATATATATATATATATATACCTATGTGTACATCCACATGTACATATATATACATACATATATATATACATATATGTGTGATCGTTTATGTATATTCATGTTTATTTAATTTATTTATTTGTTTGTTTTCTATTGTTATTGTTAGTTTTAAAGCTATTTTGTATCGCTATCCTAGAGTAAGTTTTATTTGTGAACACAGTTGTTTGCTATTTTTCGTCTACAGTTTAATAGATTTTGAGGTTCTTTAAAGTACAGGATAGAAAATTTTTCATGGAGGCATAATTTACATGGGTCGTCTAAATGGCTGCACGTGGTAGCTTGTCTCATTATTTTCCATTCGACTACCGGCGAATGTCCGTTTTCTTTGAGTTCCCAGTATTTATTCGCTAGTGTTGTTTTTATACGGCGTTTTTTTATTTTTGAATGTACTTTCGTGGTCATAGTATCGGGTTTTGAAATCTAAGGAAGTCATGCCTATGTAATATTTCTTGTTATTCGGGTTTTCCTTCGCAAATATTGCTGCATGATAAACTACGCTTTTTGTTAGGCATTTATTTTGGACTGGGCATAGTGTGCGGTGTCTACAATTGCATTTATCTTGTTCGTTATTAGTATTTTTATTTATGGTATGGTTGTTCTTGTCCGGGGTTGGTTTGTTATTATTATTATTATTATTATTATTATTATTATTATTATTATTATTATTATTATTATTATTATTATTATTATTATTTCTACTAGTGTTGCTTTTATTTCTGTCATGGTGTGTACTTTTTATTGTTTATTTTGTTGTTGTTTACATTGTTTTCATTTAGTATTTTTTTATTATGTGCTTTAATTATCATCTCTAAATTTTCGCAACAACTGTAAGATAACTTTAAGGTATTTTTATGGAAGATTTTGTGTAAGGGGTTGGTTGCGGAAAAGTGTTTTTCAATAAGATCTAGAAATTTCTTGCCAAGTTTTGTTTTTAACATTTGATTGTATGGGTCCGTATACCAAATTATAGTTTTTTTTCTTCTATTTTTAATTTTATTATAGTTGTTGGTGTTTTTTTGCTTATATTTGATATCGATATTTTTGTATCCACTATTTTAGGGCTGTTTCGTAGATATTGGTTGACCTGCTCAATGCATTTTCATCGCTTGAGTTATTACTGAGTCTACTTACGATCGAGTTAGGAATGTGTTTTATAATTGATGGTGGGTGGTTGGACTTAGAGTTTAGGTAAATTGGAGTAGCGTTATCTTTTAAGTATGGTTCATATGTGTTTTTATCTAAGTTTAACGTGACGTCCAGGAAGTTATGTTAGCTGATACGTCCGCTTTAAGGCCTAATTTTTTCATTTCTTTGTGTATAATTTTCTTAAAGTTTTCTCCCTTGTAGCTTAATCGCCATACATTTTAATAATTACTAACTAGCTCTACCTACGTATTGAGCACTTTTGAAGTAAATACTTAAAGTTTACGCATACATCTATACTTTCGTATATTAGTTTATGTGAGTAAATGAAGCAGTTATATATATATATATGTATATATATATATATATATATATATATATATATTTAATGTATTATCCCCCATTTTCTTTTTTCCTTTTCTTTCTATTTTATTTTCTATTCCTTTTTTATATATATAAATGTATATATATATATATATATATATATATATATATATATATATATATAATGTATTATCCCCCACTTTCTTTTTTTCCTTTTCTTTCCCCTTGTACATATTTATTTGATTGTAATTGTACATATGCTCACCTTATTTTCATCTTATTTGTAAGTTCTTCTCATACTTTTTTCTTTTAAAAATGAAAATATCATCGTTCGCCCTTGATGAGAAAATCCGAAATACGTCTTCGGTTAAAAATGTACTCTCTTTTCTGTCATTTATAAATTTTGTATCCCAGTGGGTATGTATGTGTATGTAAACTGTAAACAGATTTAATGTACATATTTTTCTGTTTTTTTAAAACTCACATTCATCTCTTAATGGCATATCGTCACTTGGACGTAAGGGTCTACAATTTGGGCAAAATGCCTACGAGAGATGAACAAGACATTAGTTTATGTTACATTTGAAGTTCTTCATATCAGTATACATAGGGAAGCATATAGCAGGAAGAGAATGATAAATCTAGCTGTTCGAGAGAAGAAACTATTATAGTAGAAAGCTTTCTATCATTTAGGGAGCTAAACAGTGAATGGGTGAGATGTTGTTTCTGAGCGGGTGTGTCGGGGATATGTACGGTGAACGGGCAAAAGTGCAACGAGTTCATTAGAGCACACTCCATGCAAAACAGACACAAATATGAAACGCCGAAGCAATAGGATAGAGGCTGGAGCTTCGTTGACAAAGTGGAACGTATTAGATTGAAAACTCTTTTTGGACCCGATCTAAGGGAGGGGAAAGGTTAGTGGATGATGCATCAACCAATATATAGAGAAAATACTGTATGTTTTGACGAAGAGTGGACTTGTAGAGGAACGGGATACTCTCAGGTGTGAGTAGTCTTCTAGCTCGATAGAGAGAGCTCAGCTTTTCCGCTGCAACCTTCGCAATGTCCTCAATATATTTGTTCAAGTAAATATCCCCAGTGAATATTAGACCGAGAAGTTTAAAAAAAAATCCCAGGTAGGGTGTCATTTGTCATAGATATCGGTGATTAGAGAGGCGTCTTGTAATTGTAAAAGGAAAGCAGCTTAGTCTTACTAGCATTAATTATTACCATCCATTTGCTGTCCTATTCCCCTACGCTCTGGATGTCAGTTTCTAAAGATTCTGCCCTTGTTTAGATTTATGTGCATCCGTTCCCCCCTTGTTGTATCAACAAAAATATACCTCTCGGACTATATAATCAAAAGTTTGATTTTATTACAAAGAAAAGCAATTCAAAATACTATAAAAACAATTAAAAAAAACAGCACACTCGAGATTTATCAGTAGCATATATTGAAACTGAACAACTTGAATTATGGAATAAGTTAAACATTTGTTTGAATACCACTCGTAATAATAGTTATATTAATAAAATCTATCAAACTGCTTGCTATTTTTATAAAATAACCCAGGGAATGTTTGGAGAATGCTCACATCATGCGGTACAACATTCAATATGTGTATGTTTTTTTTTAAAATTTATTTTAGTAATCATTTACAATGTGTGTTTTCTATTAGACACATACATGTTTTTGTTACAGATATATATATATATATATATATATATATATATATATACTAGCAAAAGTACCCGTCCTTTACTGGGTTAAAAAACAACGTACACAAAATGGACTCTTATTTATGAAAGTATGATAGGTTATGAAAAGGAAGGTTTGTTCAATTTTTAATTTTTTTTATTTCCATACTTTGTGGACCAGGCGCGAACGCAGACCACACAGTTTTAATAAACCACTGTTCTGCCAGATCAAACATACCCATTCCTGTGTCTCGATATATCTATCATTATAGTAAATCAGTTTTTTTAAATAATCAACTATATAGGAGCCAATTCGTGACGAGACACACAAACACCCCCCCACACACAGACAATCAGATTTATATATATATATATACATATATATATATATATATATATATATATATATATATATATATATATACAAAACTTAGTTTCAGCTCTCATTTTCTTAAATACTGTACTTAATAAAAAACGCAAGACAGGCTAACGTATTTTCACAAAGTAAGAGCAATACTAGGGTCCACATGCTTGCTAGAAGCGCCTACCTGAATCACATTTATTCAATTACGTTTTAACAACTACGAGTATAGGTTCACAGAATAGCTGTAATATACGCGATAATGTGTAGTTGGAAATATATAAACTTCTATATGTATATGCATAAACATTTTAATATATAAACGGCTGTGTGTCTGTCGGACTGTCCTTCAGTATGTCTGTATTATATTTTCAAACGCTATCTCCTCTGAAGAGCGGCGCTCATAGTTTCAAATGATTGGACTTTTTACGAACCGTTCTTTTATGGGTCTTTGGCCGGTTAAAATTGTTTTAAGAGGTCAAAATTGAAAAAAAACTATTAAACATTTTGTTAATTCATCTTAGTTTTTTTTTTCTTTAGATTTAATCGGTTTATATGCGTTTCACGTTGGTGCAGTGGTAACGTAACCAGCTTGGAATACTAGTTTCGATTCCAACTGATAGCTAAATATGTTTCTTTTTTTCATTTTGAAATCACGACTCTATAATATTATATACAAACTTTGGACAAAATAATATATCAAGTGTTAGCATATTTTACGCCCAGGCAAAGCGTTATGCCGCAGTGGTTTCTGTAAGAACACCTTAGTAATAAAACTTTAAACCTCTGAAATACTAAAATAGTTCAATATTTTAGAAAACCAGGTGCTGTGTGCGGGCTACATTTAAATCAGCATTATTTCAATTCATCCTTAATTGCCTTTTACCATTGGAATTAAACAGTTCCGACTTAGCAGACGGATAATTTGAAATTGTTCCACCGTTGCTGTACACTAAAACATGTGGTGTCGCTACAGTGTTGATAACCTGACAGTATTAAGCGTGTTTTTATCCTGATGAAGTTAGCAGGCGAAACCGAGCATATAGCCGGCATCTATATTATAGTAGTTATCTTCCTATTTGTTTATATCTCTCCGTCTTTATCATTGTCTATCAGTATTGTCAGTCTCATTGTCTATCTTTCTGTCTGAGGAACAGTACGTGCTAAAGTACCTTGTCAAATTTTGGTCTAAAGACTTGAAACTTGATATATAATAGATTCAAACCTGTGGAACATATATGATTTTTTTTTGTCGGTGAAAATAAAGGTAAGGGAGCACATTGAAAAAAAATAGAATTTATCAGGCGTAACTTAACTTAGAGGGCCTTTGGGCGTCTGCTCCTCTCTTCCTTCCTCTTTCTCTCCCCCCTCTCTATCTCTCATATATACATATATATATATATATATATATATAATATATATATATATATATATATATATATATATATATGTATATACACGCAGTAAAATCTGTTAATTTTTTAATATATGCGTTAATGCATATACTGTTTACTTAGGGGTGGAGCGCTAAATAGTGTGGTTTCTCTTCTAGTTGATAGCATATAAGTTATCTTGTAACCTTTTAAAATCATTATTATAAACGTAAATTATGTAAAATGTAAATTCTAATTGCCAATAAAATGTTTGCTTTCTATTAATAAGTATGCAATCTGCATGCATTAACCCATCATATTTAAACATAGCATACAACTGGGCCAGGTTTGAGGCGAGTATTCTATATTGGATAAAATATAAAAATAAATTGAGTGTTTGCTCTATAATAATATAAAGGAATATTCAAAAATTAAAATATTATATTTAAGCGTATTTACAACCAAAGTACGTCTGCCCGATTGCTATTCATATATAAAGTTCCGTTTTAAGCGTTTCCTGGTGACTAACTTTATGGCGTCTAATCAAACTTGTAATAAGTTATGGTATGGTGTCTGAAAATTATTATCTTTCGACGGCAAACCCATCGACCTTTTAATTGCAGCAACTGAAATCGATGCCTCACGCATTCAAGCGATACTGATTGCGCAAGGTGTCAATAAAAAGACACACAATAAAATAAACGGTCGGATCAAACGAATCGATAGTAAAGTCTGAGAATGACAATCTTTTGTTCGATGGAAATATGTGTCTGACAGATGATCGATCGTCTCATTATGGATTGGAAGCATATTATCTCTCAGAAAAGCTGTCGAAGTTTAGTTCATGTTGCGGAAAATGTCAAAAATTACATAGAAATAGAATTTGACATACACACTTTGAATATTTGGCATTTCAGTTTTAACAATGAACTAGTACCGCATAATTAGGTTTACACATTGATCTCTGTTAGATCACTTAAGTCAAGCTGCATAAGGCCTGGCCAGTATCGCTCAGGTAATCGATTGCATGTGCTTGGGGACGGCTTGTGTTTTTAATATTTCCTGTAAACTCTTTCCGTTTTTAAAGAAAGCCGGCATAGAAAACCAATGGCTAATACCACTTAAGGTATTACCATTTCGTTGTATCATAGTGGGTAAAAGGCAGAAACATTGTATGCAAAATCCAATAGTTTAAATCAGGTTGCAAAACTGCGTTTTTACGGTGGAAACAAGAAAATAACACAATTATAAAATAATATAAAATGGTCTTTGTTCAAGGTTCAGTAACTGATAGAAAGATTTTCGTAGTGGTTTTAACTGTTTATAAACTAGAGGTCAGTAGTTGTATGTACTACGATTTAAAAGTTTGATGTTGAAATATTAAATGCCATGACAGCAATTGCTAAAATAGCATAGGAACGATATCAAATTCTTATTAAATCAAAAGGTGTATATAAAAAAAGAGTACATGTGAGAATTCTGGAGACCAGAAATTACAAAGTTTATATCTTATTATAAATTTTCCTAATGTATGTGTGTGACGCGGTTTATCTCAGCCTACAGGCAATCCATCCAGGCATGTAAGGTACTGAAATAAAGCTTATGACCCATCGGATGTTTTAGTGATATTTATATCAATGTTTGCAGTATGAAAATGCAAAAAAAAACATGAACAAAATGCAAAATAAAAACGATTTACTAAACAACATTTTATTTACTGGATATCTTTCCGGTATTCACCGGAAATTGATATCTCCCTTAGTAATTTCAACTTTCCGCCTGTGTGTGGGTGACGCGGTTTATCTCAGCCTACCGGCAACCCACCCAGGCATATAAGGTACCTAAATGAAGCTTATTACCCAGCGGATGTTTTAGTGATATTTATATCCATGTTTGGTGCATGGAAATGCAAAAAAAAAATCAAAACAATAACAATTTACTAAACAACGTTTTATTTACTGGATATTTTTCCGGTACAAGAACCTAAGTTTGCCCAGCTGTTCAAACTTGTGTTCTTGTATATTTAAAAAGTCAAGTAACACAAACACGTCTGTTATTAAAAAAAAATACCTATTAATGCTTCTTTTGATTTGATACACTCTTACCGTTATTATGATGTTGATGGGTGTTTGAGAAGAAGCTACCATTAGCAAAACTCTTTCCTCTGTGGATCGGAATTAAAACGACTTTTTCATTTGCTGGAAGATATCGCACGCAGGATTCGATTGCTCAGTTAGTTTTTAGCCGTCAAATATTTCTCTATCGAAACATAAGCATAGTTAACACCGTATATGTAATAGTTAATTAGTTTGTACAACATTGATAGATTTTAATAAACAGTTTTTACTGGGTATCATTTTAGTTGATACACATGTGTATTTTTTTATCCAAAAGCAAGTAACTGTGTCTTCTAACAATGCTACTGATTAGACACGAAATATAAATATTGTAAAATGCTCAATCTTTTATTTAAGAATGACGCTTTAAACGGTGTTTTAATGTGACACAGTCATTACGTAAGCATCGCATATTATAATATAATGTGAAAACAAACAGATGGGGTGATTTACGTTAAGATATCTTAATAGAACAGCCAAAATTTTATAGTGGGACAGAGAAAAAAACGTTGTATAATTACAGTTTGGTGGTTGATTTCAATTCTTCATTAAAATACCATATATTTTTCAGAACTGAAAATAGAAATTAAACATATAATCAATATCTAGGCCTACAACGAGACAAACTCATACTTTACTCATGTATATATATATATATATATATATATATATATATATATATATATATATATATATATATATATATATATATTGCAATCTTAAAGGGAAGGATTTTATAATTCATGATTAAAAGTAAAATGCGTTTTAAAATAAAGAAAAAATGGACTAAGAAGGGAAAGGAAACATATGATGAAGTCAGCTGACCGGTTTCGCCATTGCATTATTCAAAGCTGTATCAAGGGATTTAAAAAAAAAGGGAAATCGGAAATATGTACATTTAAAAGAGGATTTATTTGCGTTCCGTAATGGGTGACAAAAAGCGATGAAAATAAAGCAACAATATGATACTTCTGTTCCGAAGACCTTACAGGCTAATCACGCTCAAACATAAGAAATAGACCCTCTGTGTTCAAACGGTCTCCGATATGTTTAAACGGATTATTGCGTGAGCACGACTCAGAATGTAAAATTAATTCGTGCTGAAGTTCGCTGCAAAGAACGTGTTTTTAATGATATGGTCAGTTATTGAACCCGTATGTGTTGGAAAGTACGTCTGTCGCTCGGTATGTCCCATTTCAGATTTTGCTGTGAACGTGCTGTTGAACTCTCATTCAATCTCAATGTTGTTCGACCCATGTAGTTGGCAGTACAACTACATTCCAACTTGTAAATTACATTATTATTATGATGTGGTGGGTAGAACATCATTTCTGGGGGAAAACATTCAAGTTTTCGGAGAGGACACAAAACGTAGATTTGAAGCAAAAGAACATTTTTGCACAGTTGAGCTTATTTGTTTGGCAAATCTCTCATTTACTGTCTCCAACCAACGGAAAACGTTGATATGTTGGACGTTTATTTACTGTTTGGTCCACATAACTCAGTTATTTATCTTTGCATAACTGACCTAATCACATCAAGAGGGTACCCTTTATTTGATAGGTATAAGTAATTGTTTTAAATTCTTCATTCAATTTTGATTTTAAACACGACGTGTTGGATTCCAGATTAAGCTGGTCTTACGTTTTGGAGGCAAAATGAATCACAGCGTGTACGCAGTCCTGTAAATGTAGATTTACGGTGTATTGATGTAAGGTATCTCGATGGTATTTGTTTAATAATACATCAAGGAAAACTATGGACGATTTATACTCTCCTTCATAAGCATACTTTGGGACGGGATGGATTTTATTGAGTAGGGAGAAAAATTATTTGCCTGTTTCGTTATTGAAGAGACAAAATCTATCAGCAACATATCACAAATAGAGAAAGGGTTTTAGGAGTCCAGAAAGTAATTATTCTTCATAAAAAAACCACGAAAATATTCGTCATTGTGGGCCCCAGTGCTGAGGCCATAAACACACCTTCTATAAAAATAAATATTTTGTGCAAATTCACGTTTTCGAGACACGTTTATTTGTAGATGTCAGTGCAATATTGCTATACTTGGATGTTTTCTCTAAAAATAGCGGGCAAGAATGCATAGGCAATTAGTGTGGACATAAACAAAAATTAATATACTACATTACAAGAAACACAATTAGCCTAAGAACAAATTAACTTACATAATTTGAAAAAAAGCATGCCCTGAAGATTTAAGAAATACATTTGCCATCTAAAAGACAGTATATTCGGCGTACAAAAAAAAATGTTTGTTTTTAGTTTACATAACATGATACTGTCAAAAGCTTTAGCGCTTTACTATTATCCTAATGAATACGATGCCAATTCGTCTCCTTTATGTATTCCCTGAAAGCTTCTGAAGCATACTGTTTCAGACTGTTTAAAATGATTATTATAAGACACGTTCTAAACGACTCCGATGATGGATACACTTAATATAAAATTATTTAGGGTTCTGATTAGTGTAGCGTAACCCTCACTTCGTACAAGCGTTGAAGGATTCATTCTAAACACCAATCACATAGGTGTATTTCACTACAGTCGTCGTAGTTCTAAGTAAATGTAAAGTGCTGAGATATATATACAATTCATAGTGCCAGTAAAATAAAAATAAAGGAATAAGATAGCAAAACCTGCTTCGCGAATTTCTCTCTATGCAGCAAAAATTAGTAAGCGATCATTAAATTAGTTGAGGAAGATGATACAATTGAACGAAGAAAACGTCCAACAAAGCAAATTTGAAAATACCCAATCCGTAAATTTGTTTTCAAGCATTTTCTATGTACGAAACGCTCTTTTTACCCAAATGGTTTACGTCATTTTAATTCAACAATGTTCATTTGTTTTTTAGAGTAATGTATGTGGGTTTATTGCTGTTAATGTGTCTTTATGTTAAGTCACTATACCCTGAGCTCAACGCTCCATTTTATCGCAACTCTAATATGACAAACGCCGAGTTATGATATTCCAAAGCTATTGTATGGAAAGTGTATTATTATACATACTCTTAACATTATAGTTCCCGGATATTATGTATTGGAAATGTCCAAGTTATTATACTCTTGCTTTTAAGCACGTGTAATCCTAATTTTCGCAAAATGACCATGAGAATATATATCTATATCTATATATATATATATATTATATATATACAGTGTATATATATGCATATATATGTAAATATATATATATATATATATATATATATATATATGACACAACAAAAACTCCCGCAACACACAATAATTGCGGTTCTCCACTAAAAATACGGTTTTACTCTGAAGAAATTTCAAGCAAGGTGGTTAATTATTTTTGTATTGTTATTATTATATGTGAGGTCATCATACTAAAAATTTACCAGAATCTGATCACCACAAATGTCCTAACCTTGATGTGATAAAATGATGACAGCCATCGCACTAAAAATAACCAATATTCCAAAGCAGTAGCTTCTGCTTACACAAAAGTTTGCATTTATTATACCATATCTTTTGATATAAAATTTTTAATGCACAATCTTATACTAACTACATAAAAAAGGGAGTTCGTAACGTAATCATTGACGTCATGACGTGCGTGTATATTTCTAAAAAGTATAGAATATACAGTGTATTTTAAGATATATATCTTCATTGAATAACCGTCCAAGTTCTATTGACACAATTTTTTACCATCAGCCGCTGCTCTTTCACTCATATTCTTACAATGCCCTCCTTGACATAATCTGCATACCCGTGAACATGTACTTCCGTGTCTTTAGCAATTGCACATAATGATATAACAACCACCAGAGCGGTTGCAGTGAATTATTTTCAGCAATGTCTCTGGCGCATTACTGGAATAAGTCTGTTGTTCTCAAATTCATATCCCCATTCAGCAGTATCCATGGCCACCACGTTTGCAAGTTAGTTGCAAAGGAGAGCAATGGCAGTCGTTCACGCGTAATAATGCTATTGGCTGGACCAACATTTTGACCGAAATAAGAATACCTCATTGCAGACAGATTGTCTCAAGGTTTCGCGTTGAGGAATGCCATTATCTCTTTAGAACCAGCGTCTTTACCTTCACTTGTTTTCTTAGGTGCGGAAAAATCTTAGCACAGCTCTTTCAGACAGAATCCCCCTTCAAAACCTTGTGTAGAGCTGCTTTTTCGATTCTAAAACCCGCGAACGTGGTACCGCAGCATCCCGTGAATGCACGCAGAAACAGAAGACTGTTGCAGACATAATATCTAAGTCGCTTCTTCATAATCTTAATGTAATATACTGTTGCAGGACTCTCTTTATTCGGGTAAATGTAAAGCTTATTATGCTTACTGATTAACGCGCGATAAAGTAATTCATCAATGAGATCTGTATCCTCGCCAAAGACATAAGCTTTTTTTATTGGATGACATGCACACTGTTCCACTATAATATCCACATTTTAGTTGTATTGCATATCGCCCTCTGTGCCCTATGCGTTGTGAAATAAGATTGATAGGACACTGTTTGTTATCCAAATTCTAAAATTAAATGATCCCTGTTTCCGACAAATCTTGTTCCTTTCAGCGATGTTCACGTTGTTACTTGTTAAGTTTTACTGGCGTAACAGATGAGCAATGTATTTAGTGTTTGGTCATTCAACGTAACAACCGAATACTATCGTCGCTTTACCATAATGCTTTACTGTGAAAGATATACATTCGATTTAACAATATGTTATTTTTCTGAAAACTTCAATCGTTGGAGAATATAACCTTCCTCAAGAACGTTACGTTTTCCTCTGGTACATCCTTGAGTACTGCGTCATCTGAATCCTGTTATTTTATAGCAGCAATCAGTGGGCTTTGTTTCGTTTGTGTAACATAGGTTCTGCCTAAAAATTTGTTGGTGGGTACGGTGGAAGTTCTTCGACCATTACCTCATCAAGGGAAATAACATCAGTTTTAGACACCATAAGAAACCTTTGCAACAAAAGAGCGGTTGTTTTGTCCTTAGCAACGTCATCTGAAACACTAGATACCAGGGTCTTGGCATTCATCAAAACGGAAAACAGTGATTGCAACTGTATTGTTTCCACTATTTCTTTGTCAATGGTAAGCAGGTCATGAACATTTATATCTTTATTTCCATTGGCATAGATGATAATGCTGCAAAGAGACATTGCATCAAATAAATGTGAAGCTCTTGTTTAACTTCAATTTTCTCCAGATTTTTTGGTCTTTGATGCTATTGCCTCTTTTTCTGTAGACTGGTGGCAAAGCTCTGGCGAGTGAGACAGTGCATTGCATTACTCTATGAAGAGGACACTGGCACAGACAGAGTTTACAAGGCCCTATATTGAGAGATATTACACTTCCACTAGCTTATATTGGACCGCAACAGAACATGCGCGATGGTAAGATTGCCCAAAACTGATCAGTGCGCCTTACAAGATGCAATCCATTCATAAGTCTATGAAACATTGACGTCATATCATGATTCAAAATGGCCGTTGTCAATTATAATATTGCTCACCATTTTTACAGGTGTTTAAAACTAATCTTTTAATAGTGTAATAATTATTCAATAAAACAATATTACGAATAAATTCTAAAAATTGTAGTAATTAATCAATGCAAACAAAGATTCTACTTGATACTAACAAGCACGTGTTTAAAATTGTTGTGTTTGCAAGCATAATCTATGCCTGGTTCATATAATTATTATTTAGTGTTAATTTTTGTATTTTTATTCTCTCCTGGATGTTTGACACAAAATCAGATGTGGTTTCGAAAAGACAAAGTATTGGATATGCGTTACTTGACCAATAAAATCTTAGCGTATGATGAATTCTAGAACCGAACCGAATCATATCTTATTATGGCAAACAATAATCTATTGTTAGACAGAATTTTCAGGACTTATAACAAACTGGCTGTTTATATTGATGTGGTAAATTGCAAATTTACTTAATGTTTCATTGCAAACATCCATGATATTCAGACTGTTACTCTGGTTAGTGTATATGCGCTGTTTAGACAATATGTACATCCTTAAGTGAATAAGCTTAAAACTAGCGGCAGATAAACATGGAGGTAGGTTATTAGGTTTAATCTGACAGAGTCACATTTTCAAAATAAAAAATGAAATTTAGAAAGGTATATTGTTTTATATTCCATAACTCTCTCTCTCTCTCTCTCTCTCTCTATATATATATATATATATATATATATATATATATATATATATATATGCGTGTGTGTGGGGGGGTGCGTATATATACATATATACAAGCTGAGTCACGAGAAACGGAATATGTTAATGAAAACAAAATATAAATTATTTAAGGACTACCTTCTACACTACCTATCTCTCACTCAAGTAGAGCAAGGTGAGTTCTGAAAGCATTAGTATCCTGTAACACACCCTGCATATATATATATATATATATATATATATATATATATATATATATATATATATATACATATATATATATATACATATATATATATATGTGTTTGGTATGAGATGGTAGCTGAAAGATCTGTAGAGAGATGCCCGCTGATCATGTTTATATATATATATATATATATATATATATATATATATATATATATGTGGGGGGGGGGCGCTCGCGCGTATGTGTGCATATGGGGAAATTTGTGCTATTATTTAATATTAATAAAATATATTGCGTGTATTTCTATAATATTTAATTTTTATCCCGGTAATATATTCTGCAAACTTGTTTATCTGCATTAAAATTATTGAAAAAATTACCAATGTTTTAGTAAAATATTTCCTTTTAATTGAATTTTATCAGATTATAAATTAATCGTATCATCAGGTAGTATGCAAATAAAACACACACACACACAAATACACACATACACACGTATACATTTCTTTTAATTTGGAAAGAAGCTGTTAATTTTCAACAAATTACGAACACACACATGTATAATCATATATAAATATATTCACACACAAACACACACACACACACACACACATATATATATGTATATAAATACATATGTATATGTGGGTGCCTTTGTGTGCGTTTGTATGCGTGTGTAAATAAATATATATATATAAATATATATATATATATATATACATATATATATGTGTGTGTGTGTGTGTGTGTGTGTGTTGGTTGAAAATAATCAGCTTTTTTTTAAATTAGATAAAAAAACGTATGTAAATTTTAAGTCATATGATTTTATTTATCTAACAAATTGCACATTAATTACATCCAAGGTTTATAGATATTTTCCTGTTAGATTCCTCAATTTTCCTGACACCAGAAGCGAATGCTCGTCTAAAAAAGTAATTTGTTTTAAGTAGCCGGAAGCTTTATGTCAATAATGGGTTTCATTTCCGCAGAGCGTCTGTTTTTTTATCGTCTTCAACTCATGCGCATTTTCTCATGTGTGTCTCTTGGTGTCTTATGCCCGGTTATGTAAGACTTTTGTTTATAATTAAAGAAGGCTTTTTACTGTCTGTGAAAATATATAATTAGAAAGGTTTTAATAAAATATGTGTGTGTAATGCAGCCGATCAAATCCACGTTAATATAGATAATTTAATCATATTATTAAGTCAAATATCAATAATCTTATATGACCGCGAATTCATAATGCAGTTTTAATGATACTAGACAATCTAGTTTATGTTTACATAAGATGCTACTGTCTAAAAAAATATAACATGTCAGTTTGTTTTTTTTAATATTTGTCTTTTTTTTTTGTAAAAAAGAGGAACCTTCAATAATTAATTTTCATGAGATTAGACAAAAATGTATTCTTGTATATTTTATAATTTATCTAGTACATAGTCATTTAATGTGATACATATTAATTTACTCCAATGTTTGATGTTACAGGGAGAATAAAAATCGTTCCATTTAAGATATAAAAAATAAGCCAATATTATATTCTATTTCAATAATATAATCATTTCCCTCTCCGTATCTTTCGCTCTCTCTCTCTCTCTCTCTCTCTCTCTCTCTCTCTATATATATATATATATATATATATATATATATATATATATATATATATATATATATATATATATATATATAAAGAGAATTTCCCAAAATGTCCCCCCTTCGATACGTAGGCACACAAAAGTCCCAAATCCGGGCGTTTACCAACTCATAAGTCGGTCATTGGTTAACATTTATTACAGTGCCAAATTTGCATTGACGGATACACGGATGAAACTTTCTAGATTTTATACAGAGCGCGCTCGAGAATTCACTTAAAAATTCTTGAGGCTGAATCAATTAATTTGCGCCAACCATCTCTGTGTAAGCTAAGAGAGTATACCCATAATTTATAACTTGTGAGTATTCGCTGAGATTTTTTTCTTTTTTTTCTACTATTCCTCATACAATTTCTTATTTTTTACCCTCGCTATTAATTTATGGTCTTTTAACCACGTTTTTAAACGATGTTTTGTACCGCGTTGCTAACGTTTATCTTGAAAAGGGTTAGCTGAAAGACGTCTCCATAGGGTTTATATATATATATATATATATATATATATATATATATATATATATATATATATATATACAGTAGTTCAGATTTTACAAAAAAATACGAAACTGTTTATGTCGATATTGTGAAACTTTCGTGATGTTGATTAGTATAGGTACGGGGATTGCACTATATTTACTTTCTTCGGTTGATGGGCGTTTAACATTACCAATGCCACCATGTATCTATGTGTCTTTAATTTAATGTAGCTGTGTATTCTTTTCTATTTGTAACAAGACTATATATTTACTATAACTTTACTAATAATTTGACTAGTAATATACGTATTAAAACTCGACTAATTCCGGCCACCTGATTGATTGATTTTTACGTGGCTCAGGTAAGATGGAAACATATGTGCACTGTCACTTTTGTAGGCGCATATGTGCATGTTAGAAATCAAAAAATGTCTAGTGTATTAGAAAAAATAAAGAATGTAACATATTTAATATATGTATCAGAAAGGCAATCATAGACTTACTTAAATAATGACGATTCTTCACACAAACAACAACATTATTATTATTATTACTATACTGAAGATTATTCACACAGACAACATTATTTTTATATGTATATAACTGTATTCATCTATATATGCATGTACAGAGTTCTATGTATGTATTTATATATGTATGAATGTATGCATGTATGTATGCATATATATATATATATATATATATATATATATATATATATATATATATATATATATATATATATATATGATTGTTGAGCCGGATTAAATCCGACGATATGAAATAAAATGGAGGTGGAAGGACCTGGATACTCAACGTTTCGCCCGATTTATGCGGGCTTCTTCAAGAGGGATGGCCATTGACCATCCCTCCTGAAGAAGCCCGCATAAATCGGGCGAAACGTTGAGTATCCAGGTCCTTCCACCTCCATTTTATTTCATATATATATATGCTAATATATATATGCTAATATATATATATATATATGAATTGGTCTGCTCATCAACGTGTATGCATAGTGTTATTAAGATTAACATGCTGTATTGTTTAAAATTATACGTATATGCACATAGTACAAAGACAAACATGTAATCAATAACCTCACTACTGTAAAATATTGATCAACTGACGTTTAATTCGTTGTACACAAGCAAAATAGAGACCATCACACGAATTGCATGACGAAAGCAAATGTAAACTT